>NW_027185389.1:1657031-2172031 GCF_022577435.1 Embiotoca jacksoni | reverse complement strand
TAAATAAATGTTGGTAATACATAGACTGTATATAAAAGTGTTATTTAATGCAGAGCAGCCCAGTTTGGGGGCCACCTTTGTTCACTATATATAAAAGTGTTCATAGCTTCCAGGTCTAAAAAAATAAGCTGCAATACCATCGAATGCCACTAGAGGTCGGCTCCAAAAAGCCATAGACTCCCATTTAACTTCTCTCATAAAATACAAAGTCAATAACCCTTTTCCACGAGTTATCTCGGTGTTGTTAGCTAAAGTCACTCCTTCTTATTAGTTTTCTGGAGGTCCATCTGAAAATAATCCCTCATTCATTAGAAAAGAAGATTCAAGAAGACCTGTTTTTGGGGGCGTGTCTGTTTGATTGACAGGCCTGTGGTGCAGTCAGGTTACAGCTATCGGTGGGCGGGATGTAGTATCGTCAGGTTTCCAATCAGATTGAGTCAGATCCCTCCGCCCCCCCAGCTCGCCCAAATATGGTCACTTCCTGCTCCAAACTAGCACAAACTAAAAGAAGAGCATTAAGTCGACAACCAACCGACGCCTCCCTTGTGCGCCGTATTTTTCAGTTCTCTTTGTTTTTTTGCCACTTTATCACGTGTCAATGTCAAAGTTTGCGTCCACCTACTTTCTGTGAGAATTTGGAGTTGGTTCATCAAGATTAACAGCTGGTGGCAGAAATGTTCCCATCCGGTGTCGTCAAACCTCTGCAGAAGACACACAAAACCTCAAAGAGCGAAGAGGAAATATGACATTTCTGTTTATTTCATGTAGCACTTTTATAAAAGGTTACACTTTTTCCTCTGCCGATGAATTTCTCCGTCTCTCCAGTGAAGAGCGTTTTAAATGCATTGCACTTTGTCACGTTTCGCTCTCATCGATATGCCAACTCCGCCACAGTCGAGCGTAAAATGCTTTTCTCACATTTGGAGATTTTTAATTTTTATCTCTCGCGTTTGTTTTCGTTTTTTAAGGTGAAAATTGAGGAAACACAGGTGGATGCTAAAACACCTACAGAGATAAATCCACATTAAAGTTGGGCTTCATGCTCGATAAAAATCAGACCTTTCTTTCAATGTTCGTCAGCGTGCCTGCGGACGGTTTACGGAGTGAACGCAGGGAGATGAAACCGACCTCGCGCGTACGACGGCCTTCAGTTCGACCTTCGGTTTCTCTTCGGTCTCTGAAGCGTGGAGCTCGAACGACCGTTCTTGTCCCGGTGTGACCTGGTTTCTCTCCACATCCCTTCTTCTATTATTCATCACATGCTGGTTACTGTCAGCGCTCCCGGACTTGTGCAGGTTCACTTCCACCCATTCACTTCAATCCCTAATCGGCTTCTACAGTCACAGTTTGTTTTGAGAATTTTGTTCCGTAGCTTTTAACACGTTAACGATCTGTGATTTTTAATAACTGATTGTATCTGGGAACGCTCGAGCTCACGATGTACATCTGCGGCCTCTCGCACATATGTCACCTCCATCTGCTGAGCTAATAATCATATTTTGTTACACACCGTGGTGCGACAATGCGTATCTGCACACCAGGACACATTTACAGATTTTTTTTTATGCACTGCAAAAAAAAAGTCTGCCGAATACCATTTTCTGTCTGTTGGTGAGTCTTAAAAAAAAACATTATCTTTCAAGTCCATCAAGTTTGTCAAATCAATGCTAATCTCGATTAGGGTCCTCGATTAGGGTCTGGTTTACGAATGAATTTCCTGAAGAAATTGCTAAATTTAAAAGCGAAAAATAATGCTGAACATTTACCGTTACCTGACCGACATGCTAATGTGGCTGCATACGTGATGTGGAGGGTTGTAGAGCTGAAGCACAAGAACTTGTGTTTCTGAGGTTGAGTAACCACTGTTCCTACGGCAGCAAGTTTATTTTCTATTACTCAATAATGTATATTTACGTCACTTTAATTGCATAAAGTCAATAAAAGCAATAATTGTTTTTTTTTTAAACGGTTGTTCTTGATGACGCAAAGTGTTTTGGCTCAATTTCAGTCACAACATGTTCCTGCAGGTGTTTCACAATAAAAGCCTCGTTAAGAAATTAAAAGCTTGTGTCCACTAAGACAATAGAAGGCTTTTAATTGGCAACAAATGCAGGAAGTGCAGAGTTTTTATTAGGGCGTAAATGCAGTTATCTTTAACAGGGCAAACGGTAGCGGATTAAATCGAGGCTTTTGAGTTGACGTCACATCGACTACACATTAGAGATGATTGGATCTTTTAGCAACTTAAAAACTGTAAATACATTTCAATTACATCAAGAGAATTTAAAACATTTCATTTCATGCACTCTGCACATAAAGTGAACATTAAACAAGAGGGATGATTATAAGAGTGGCTTCATGCACCAACCGCTCAGTCAATGACCAGACGCTGAAACAAGCTGTGTCCAACTACTGTTTACTGGGAAAAAAAAAGGCTTGAAAAACAATCATTTTTCTCACAGGTTATTACCAACATTGTGCAATGCAACAACATTTCTCTGCTATTAGTTCGGATACAATAAGTTGCCAACTTGGTAGTTCAATCTATAATTAGTACTCACCTAATTATTCCATTTATATATATATATATGTATATATATATATTACTAGTATAAAAACCACCAGATATACAGTAATGTTAATTGCTATTATACTTTTTATAATAAACAAGATTTTTCTATATCAAGACACATGGATGATTAATCTGAGTTCGAAAACCTATCGCTCCTACAGTCTCTACTGCTTTTGACTAGAGCTACTCCGAAATGCAACGCTCCGTCAGATGACCTAGACGTTGATGTAAAGCGAAACAGACGTTACACAAATACATTATTTTCCGCCCGCTTTCCCAAAATACAATCGCAGCCCGACCGGAGGTGTCAGGGCAATCAAGAGCGGCGTCAATCCATCACCCTCATCAAAGTCAATCACGCTCCCCGACTGAGTCCGCGGCAATCTTCCCAAAGACCGGCGAGAAGCAGCGGGGGAGGGCACAACAACGCTTATTAATAATTTGAACTCATCTTCTGTTTCTCAACGGGACGTGCGGTTTCAATTTTGGAAAATAACAGGATAGGTTAGGCAGAGATTCATTTCGTGATTTGTACAATTATTATGTTCTCAGGAAATGGAAATGGCTGCTTCGGTGAACCGGCACGAAAAAAGTCGCTCGGTCAGCCTGACCGGAATGAATCGGCGCTTCATACGAGTACAGGACCTCATCGCAGACATCTGAGACCGGAGTTGATTTATCATTCCTGAGGGTTGTCGTGAATCTCAAAGTTGCCCGCACCAAAAAAAAAAAGAAAAAGAAATTGCGCAGGCTGTCACTGCACGGCTCCTTTAAACATACTGAGGGGAAGTCTGCTTTCTCCAATGCGCATATCTTCAGAAATGCTTATTCTTTTAAGCCTCTTTTAGCTCATTGGTTTGGTTTTCTGGCTGTACACGACCCATCCGGAGAGACAAACTTGAACATTTACCGAAATGTGGAGCATCCAATTCCGGGTCACTAGATATATATTTTCCTCGTGAGTTGGTGAGGACCAAAACAACAAAGAACGTGAATTTTAGTCTTTTAAAATCATGGCATTTGACTGTTTTCACATCGAGTCCGAGCCTCTCTGAGGTTTACAGCTTGGTGAGTTTTCGTCACGCTGCTATGTGACGGGCTGTTTTCAAGCTTCGTTGTTGTCATTTGCAGAAGTGATTGTTGTGTTTGAAGAACTGAAGTCTCTACAAATGAAGTGGACGATCTTGTAAGCACAAATAGAAAAAATAAAATCTGCCTTTTGGAGAGAAACCTGAGATCAAAAATGTACCAGAGGGGATTGTGTTACAAACCAAACTGCAGGTGTAAAATGCATGTTTTCCTGAAGTGGTCCTCTATTTCTGGACTTGTTTCTCGAGGCCAACATGGCTTCCAACCCAGCCGGTCAAAGGAGACAGTTATTTTTTTCTCTCTATGATACTACCTGATCAACAACAGGCTTTCTGAATTTCAAGCATCTTTCTAAGAGAATGCCGATCTGAAGACCTATCTGCCGATGAATACCAGAGATTACTGGACCGTAAGCTTTATTAAAACACTGTAGAGAAATGTCCAAAATCATCAGTTTTTCAAGCAGCTACAACACAACTGCTAATTGCACAGCTTGCGAGTTGTTTTACACGCCCCGAGGTCGTCCTCCGGGTAACTAGTGGTGCTTTGTGTTCCAGCATGAAAGGTAAAGTGTCTTTATCTGATCACCGCCGCAAGGGGGAATTTGCCGGGCTTGACAGGCAAGATAATGGATCTCCGGAACAGTCGGGGAGGTCTCTTGTTTTTCTTTGTGATCAGAAAACTCATTAGAAACCCATCAAGCTCGCGCCAGCTCTTAGTGTAACTTCGCTCGCAATTAAACCCGACACCGCAAAGCAGGATTAAATACACCGACTTGAGACGCAGCTACAAGCGTTGAGCAGGCGTGCAATTAAAGAGCTCTGCGGTTCGGCCTTTTACTTGAACGCACGGCGGAGGAGAAAGCAGAGTTGTGTTTGTACGGGCATGGATCAGTGCTACGCTACAGAGCAGCAGAATAGAAAGGAGCCGAGCAGCGACCATCAGCCGCAGCGCTGGAAATCAACAGTCATTCAAATCCAAGGACCTTGAACTAATGTCCCTTCGTACAAGTTGAAATAACCATACAGAAATATCCCGACAGTATATTGCTACAGAAGAAAGATGTGGAAAAGTAGGTGAAATACAGCTTGAATCAAAGTCACGAGTGCGCAACGCTGATTAAGGTCCGAAGAGATCAGCGAGCACAGAAGACGGCAATCGATCTCGCACGAAGCGGTCGGGATAATAACGCACGACCAAAAAGGAAACTTAAAAAGCTCTACGCGTCGATGGACGTTACATTAACTTTGAGGTCAGTGTAAATACTGTGAGTGAGCTAGATTGTACACGTATAAAGTAGAATACTGTAAAATCCAAATAATGTCAGACTCTTGAATATCGGCGGTAGGTTGTGGCCAAATGTGTGGAAAAATATAGGAGGGATAGAATTTACTTGGTTGAGATTCAATGAAAAATCAGCAGAATGGAAATTTCTATAGCACCAACTCCAATCAGTGCAAAAACAAAAAAATCAACGTGCCAGTTAAACGTTAGCGCTTCCTGTACGCGTTTCAAATGAAAAGCCGTAAAACGAGAGGAGGGTCTGTGTTGTTTTGAGATTCTGGGAGGCTTTTGTGATGAAACATCTGTGCAGGAAGTTTTGACTTTTAGTAACTTAACCTCAATCAAAAAGTTAAAAGTGAAAACTTCCGTAAATAAACGTAAAATACGTCCTAATTATCATGACAACGGGTAAAACTAGAGGAAGTTTAGAGTTCGTGTTGAGAACGAACTGAAAAGGTGAAAAATTAAAAGGTAGCTGTTAAATATGATCAAATATGAAAAAGAAACATGATCAATTATGCTAATAAAACATGGTAAATGTTTGGAGTAAAAACATTTTTTTTTTTTACCTACAAAAACCTGGTTCTCTCGTTGAGGTCGTTTATGGACTCGGACACTATTTGAGAATTTTACAGTACAGATTAAATAAAACTAGCACAGGTTTTTGGAAAATGTGACCCAAACCAGAATAAGATCTCTCGCCGATACGGTGGTCATACAAACATTGTTCCGATTACTTTGACAGTGATCTGGTGATTCGCGCTACTTTGTGGCATAACAATAAGCTGACAGCAGCGTGTAAGTTAAAGTACAGAAACACAAAACAGAGCAATAAAGAAATACCTGAAGAGGATTGCATTCATTACAGAAAAGCATCATCTCAGCGGCTTATTCAACTCGTTATCATGAATAACAACCTCATAATAATGAGATCTGGATGTCACAACGACAAGACCCGACGAGAAAAGATGATTACGAACGGATTATTATTATTATTATTATACATACAGAGTCCACGCAAAGATGTGAATTCGAGCCGAGCAAGGCGGAAATATTTACCTCGAGCGTGTTCGCGCCAGGAACGCACGTCGAGAATTCGATTTGCGTTTGGCTCGAACGCAACGAGACCCCAACGAATGGGACAAAAACGCCCCGTGACAGTACGAGAACGAGCTGGTGTAACTCACCGAATCCATGTCATCATACTTCCTGTCTCTTAAAATCCAAAGTTTACATTTGTTCACACAATTTTTAATTAAACATTTTCCAAAACACTTAAAGTGAGATTAATATCCCCCACTGTCTCAAACCAAGAAGAAATGTTAACGCGTATTAACTGAGGTAACAGCGATGACTGATCCTTGACCTTTCCTAACATCCGGATATCGTAATGATCAGACAGGAAGTTATCGCGACGAGATGATGCTTTTTTTTTTTTTCTTTTGTGAATGCTGTGCACTTCTGTACATAAATAATTCAAATACAGGAGAGAATAAAAACATCAGCCCACTCTCGTGAGTGGAACCAGATGAAACGGCATCGATGTGGCTGAGAAAAAAAAAATCCCCAAAATTGTCCTTCATCAACTTTTAAAGGGCTTCAGTCCAAAATAAAACAGTCCAATCCTCGTTGACACGCCTCCTGCGGTCGCAGGGATTATCGCCCCTCGGGTGAAAGCAGTCACACTATAAAACAGTTCTTTTAAAGACAGCCGCTAGGCTCACTAATATGTAATGTCTTACATCCTCGGCGGGAGACATTTCGGGTGCCAGTTCGGACAAAAGCTCTCCGTCCGGCGCCCGTACGTCCTCGCGGATGCATTAAGGGTGAACAGCGTTGGCGTCTGAATTCTACTGTCTGTAAAAAAAAAAAAAAACAGCGAGCTAAGAGCTGCTAAAAAAAACCAACAATATTTTATGAAAACAGCACAAAACTCCTACTTTTAGTTTAAAGTAACTCCACGCAGCAGTTTGTTATTTATCATTAATGAGTATCTGAACACTGGCTTTAAAAAAATAGAATTACTTTTTTAATAAATACAAGCGTGAAGCTTGTGAAACGGGTCACGGAAGCCTGATGCAGTGGTGTAAAACTGCCGAAGACACCCGCCTGATTAAAATTTAAAGAGCACTCCATCAGTTAACAACAACTGACCCTTTTCTCGGGTAGAAAAGCGCAGTAAATTTGTCACGGGTGTATGACTCAACCTGCACAGACAGTTGTGTGATGTGTGCCGTGGCTGAAAGCTTTCTAAAGATGAAGAAAATATGCGCCGATGATGTCATTGGGTCTAACGTTGTCATCAGGGTTACTAAGCTTTTTTTTTTTTAAAAAAACACAAAACGTGTTTGAAAGACAAAAGCATTTGTCAGGTAAAGAGGGTCTAATTATACTTTTTTTTATTTTTTATTTTTTATTTTTTTTTTAAAGGCGCAGTCAAGTTGCATTATGGGAAATGTAGGATATTGTTTACAAATCGGGACGTCTCGTCCTTGGCTGCTTTGATTTCCAATCTTAACATTTCTCTTAAATTCTCTAACTTTAGAAAAGTGCAAGTCTGAATAGCCGGACTGCGCCTTTAAATTCAATTTTGTTCATGGTAAAAAAAAACACGTCATTTTAGCAACAGCAAAACATTTTAAAATGGATATTAATGCCAGAAAAGTGCATGGCAAAGACAGTATTTTGAGACACCGTCATATGATATTCACTACTGCTTTTAAGAGTATATTAACACAGAAAAGACAATTTAGTGACGAGGCGAAACGAAAGTGACTCAAACGGAAAATGTCGCCTCGACTTCTTCCGCTGCTACTTTAAGCGATTCAAGTTAAATCTTAAAAATCTCCAAAAGCGTAAATCTTTTGAAATAAACTAAAACATACAGCGCGTATTTTCGTCTACTTCTTATAAAGTCGCGGGGCGGCTACGCGAGTAAACTTCGGACGCACACATGCGATACAAAAACACGGGGGGAGAAAAAAAAAACGCTCGACGCCGGCGAACCAAGCGGATCCGCCGGAAGGACGGCCGGAGTCGGCTCGGCGGGTTCGAACGCAGCGCCGCTGACGTTACGAAACGTGGGCGGGTACGTCGGACTCGAAAGGACGACGAAAAAAAATGCAGAAAAAAGCTCCGCCCCCTCGCACGCGAGTAAAAGATACGGCGTTCCCTGATGGTCGCAACGCTGAAAGGACTCTGCGTGGAGCTCGAAGGCCTTCTGATCTACAGTATGTCGTACGACGAGTACAGTTCTTCGTAGAAAAAAACAAGGGCTTTAACCTGAGTTAATACAACAGTCTGTACAAAATACTCATACATTTATTTTGAAGTTCCAGAAAAAGAAAAAAAAAGCTGCGTTAAATAGACGACTCTAGTTTTTTTTTTTAATCGGACTAATTCGATATGCTGGAAGTCGATCCTCTAAGCTCTCGTTTTATTTACATGAGCTCTACTTCCCTCGTCAATAACTTCCAACACCTGAAGAACAAAAGTACTTCCGTCCTCAAAAAGCCTCCATCTTCTGAAGAGCGGACAGGTCGGCTGAAGGCCGAGTTCCTTTTCGGTTTCTCCGTCGTCGCGTCGACTCCGAACTCGAGGAATCTAACTCTAGTTAGCGTCTTTTAGGCTATTTAGGCTAGCACGATGGAGCCGCTCGCCTCGCCTCCTTTTTTTTTTTTCTTGTCCCTTTCTTTCTCTTTTCTCGGTGAGAGAGGCAGAAAGTTAGAAAAAGGGGCGCGGGAGGGAAAAAGAAGGTACGCCGCCGGCTGAATCTACAGGGGGGGCCGCAAAAAACCCCGCCGCATCCAGAAGGGGCTTTAAAAAAAAAAAACGCAAAAAAACCCCGACTTCTGCTTTCTTTCTGCCGCCGCCGCTCCGGCTCCGCCACAGAGCCGGTTCTAGGAGGAAGGTCAGGAGCCCCCACCACCACCAACACCACCAACACCACCAACACCTCCCTCCTTTCAAACCAAACGCCCCCCCCCAGGGGCTCAGGTAGGGCTCAGAATCAAGATCACCGGCCGACAAGCCAACGGAGCAACGGGTGACGTCACAGGAGGTCGTCGTAGTCCAGCATCTTGGAGTGCTGACGGCTTTTCCACAGGCGGAACAGGCGGAAGTCGAAGTACATCTCGATCATCTCTTTCCCTGGAAAAAAAAAAAAAGAAAAAGAAGTATCTTAATAACCGTCAAGATCATTGACGGGAAAAAAAATGACGTGTCATCGAATTTGCTGACGATAACGGACGTTTGTGAATGTGGAAAAAAAATTACACATTTCTGCTTGTTGTTCTTAAGGGGTCGCTGTCTTTCTGTTTTCTTGTGGATTTTGAATATTAATGTTGAGTGGGCTGTATTTTAATGTTTGTGATTCTTGGCCAGGTCTCCATCATAAAAGAGATTATTATTATTTTTTTTGGAATATTGGACTTCCTGGTAAAATAAAGTTGAAAAAAAAAAGTCCCTCTCCTGCTGTATTCAGGTGTTTGCACATTAACGGGTCAAAAAGCTGCGGGAGGCCCGGGGACTGCCGGGAAGCTGGGTGCTTCAAATGCTCCGATCGAGCTAATAAACCTTCAGGGACGGAAGATTGATCGTGAATACGTTTCGCATATATTACCGCGTTATTTCCTTAAAAAGGGGTTTTATAAAATTGTAGGAGTGATATTTCTTTTTCTTTTTTTTTAGCACAACAACCTTCACGCAAAATGAATTGTCAGCATTTGATCGATGACCTCGGGGCGTGAGGGGGTTGGGGGGTGAATTGAAATAAACTAAAATGGCGGAGGGCGTGTAGGTAGTTGTGCAACACCTCAGCTGCTGCTTGTCGACATGTTGACCTGCTGTATTTCCTTTTTTTTTTTTTTCTTATTCTTCTCTTGACATAAAAGTGATGCATCCTTCATCCTTCATCCTTCATCTTTCTTCTCAGCAAGAAAAAAAAGACAATGCAGCAGAGCGTGGTGGGTCAATAGAGGGTTGGGGGGGTGGAGGGGGGACGGGACGGGGGCGATGATCACGTTCTAATAGGGAAATAATTAGCGCGGCGTCAATAGATGTCGGCGGGGGAGGGGGGAGGGGGTGTGTGACTGATGAGGGGGATGCGTGGTGTTCACACCTGTACGTCTGCTCCCCGATGAGCTCTTCTTCATCGCCGGGCGGCTCGCTGGCGTTGATTAATGCTCGCAATTAACATTCAGGAGCACCGCCGAGGCCGATGGCGCCGAATCAATATAAATACAGTACGTGTTCATAGGTGGGATCTTTTACTTTTTTCAATGCGCGTGTGTGTGTGTGTGTGTGCGTGTGCGCGTGTGTGTGTGTGTGTGTGTGTGCGTGTGCGTGTGCGTGTGCGTGTGCATGCGATGCGGGGAAGACGCGGCTCCGTAGGTGGAATTGTTTGGCGAACGTTAGCGTCTCTCACCCTGCGCCGACAGCTCGAGCGGGGACTTGAATTCGACCGAGGAAGGTCTCATGAGCCTCTTCAGAGTCTGAATAAGCTGGAAAACAAACCAAAAAAAAAAAAAAAAAAACCAGGGGAGAGAAAGAGACAAAGAGAAAAAGAGTTAAGAGAGCGAGAGAACACTTCGTTCCGAGACGCGGTGAAAACAAACCGAAGCGGCGGTGGGACGCGGCCGCGTTGCCGAGAGCCCCCGCAGACCGCTTTCACTCGGCTCGCGCGGACTGGATGTGAAAAGGTCAACGTGCCACTGACGTGGAACACAGAAGTGAAAAGGCCCTCACGGTTATGTTTTTCTGTCTGTACGACGGGCAGAAATCACAGCAGAGCGGGGAGGGTCAGTCGGGGGCGGCAAAGAAATAGAAATGCCGACCCAGCGCTTGGTGGTGTAGCTCATGGAGATAATTGATCATCCGAACCACGTCGTTTATCTGAGAACGCGTTTTTTAAGAAATGAACTTTGATTTGCCACCTTCGATTCATTTTCTGTGTTTTCATGGTGATTTCACTGCCTTCACTTTTCAGCTCATATCTCAGTCGTCGTCGGGGCTAACCATTCGTGCTACATCTTGGTTTTTTCAGGACAGTCTCTACTACTTTAAGATATTTTTTTTTATATCGGCCTTTATATGAAGGAAAAATATTATTCGATCTTACAAAATTGTTGTATTTTTAGCTGCATGTCAACATAAAATATGGTCAGCAGAGATACCGTCTCATAGTTGCGTAAAGGAGCTCGTCTGGAATCTGGAAATATCTGAACCATGTTTGTGGGGAAACTGTATGAATGCAATTTTAAACAATATATGTTTAGTGTTTATGGAAAATAAATGTCATGAATGCCCACAAATGTATTGTTATAATTTTTTTTTCATACGTAGTGGGATGTAATGTCGGCGCTATGTTGAAGTCAGCTGTGATTTATAAATCGGATTCAGCTAAAAAAAAACAAAAAAACGAGCGGTATCGTCCGAAAGTCTACCGTTTATTTTGGATGAAAATTCTCTTCAACGCTTTATCGCACAGACAAGTTGATGACGTCGTTGGAAAGCTGAAGCCGTGCAGGTTCATTTGAGATCCCGTGCATCTCTCTCTGATAAATACTCGGAGAGGAACTGCCCTAACTCCTGCGAGCCCTGATTCGGCGGCCTTCGGAGTTTGTGCTCTACGAAGGTCGAAGCGGTCCCGCGATCCTTCTCTGAGGTTGTTCGGGAGACTGAAGGAGCTTCTGAAAACTCATCGGAAAGGATTTAATAAACGGCAGCTCCTCAAAACGGGACACGGGACACGTCCGTGCTCCCGAGTCGAGCACTTAAGCTTTGCGTCGGGAGCAAACCAAGATGAACACATCTGCTGCTGCTCCTACTTTTTCTGTTATCTGTTGCGTGGTTTCACAGGACACGTGTGAATCTGTCACACTCGATGATACTCTCTGTCCACACTTTTACACAGCCTCCTCCTCCTCCTCCCCCTCCTCCTCCTCCTCCTCCTCCCATTTCGTTGCACCTCGTCCTCCCTGTGCCTCCTCTCACTCCCTGGGGTCCGGTCCAGTGCCAGCTGGTGTCCTATCACACATGGAGCCCAGCAGCTAAATGGCCTTTGCAGGTTTCATCTCCGTGGTTATACAGTTGAAAGAGGAAAGGGTTGTTAAGCTTCGCGGTACAAAACAAAATAAAAATGTATTATTATTATTATGATTATGATTATTATGGCCAGTTTGACAGAGCAGTTATTTTATGACTTTAATTAGTTTAGTGTCTTTCTTTGGCTATTCAAAAGACAAAGCAACTAACTTTTTTGTTTTGTTTTTACATATATATATTTTTAAAAGTGCTATAATCTATGTCCTTAACTTGACAGATACATTTTAGTTTCGTACATCCAACGCAACGTTATTTAGGTACAGGTCGGCATGCGAAATGGTCTATCGATAACAACGGGAGTCAGTCAGAAAAGGTCACAACCTGCTAATGCAACCTGCTCTGGTGCTTAGCCTTAACAATTCCCGGAGGCTTTTCCTAGTGGCAGGACATCGATAGATCACAACTTCTTCAGATTGGGGTCAGCGCAGAGAACGGCTAAAAGCCGTAAGCAGGTAAAAGGTTTTTACTAGAGTTGTGAATCTGAGCGAATTAAACCTTCTTTTGTTGGGAATGGAGACTTAAATGAAATCTTTTTATTTGTTTTTTTTTTCTGTATTTCCTCTTTCTGGTCCCATGTGTGATCTTCCCAGGAGCACACCTGCATCAGTGACAGCCCAAAGTTAGTAGCACCATATGGCCTCCAAAGACTTGCCAAATCAGAAGGTGACAGCAAGATAAATGGGATCCACGGCGAGGCTTGATGGGCAAAAACAAAATGGGTCGATGTTTGTACCCGGCCTCCTGCTACACAAGAGCGCTTGATTATGACTGGAAATATTCTCCAAAATTACTCGGGATTGGAACATTGTTTGCGTGTGTGTCTCTGAAACCAGATTGGAAAGGTTCTACAAATATGTGTTGTTTTTTTAGTTCAGTAAGGCTGAATACAAGTTTTGAAAAAGACAAACATGGAAATCAACTGGAGGTTGTTTTTTTTTTAACTTTTGTATTGTCTTTATATGACAATGTTTGAAAGAGTAGAAATACTATTTTCTAGTATTTTGTTTTCTAGCAGAATTCCACCAAATAGCCCCAAAAAAAACTATGACCGTTGACAGTTGAAACAAACAACCTTGATTATTACCGTTTCCTATAACTTAGAGAGTTAAATTAGAGACGAGACAAAAGCTGATTGTGTCGAGTGAGTCATTAAAATAAAGCGTTCCCTTTGTCTTGTCCAGACTTGATATGCAGGTATCATGACAAGTGTTAATCCGAGTTCTGCCTGCCCGCTGAGAATCACATGCATCTCGCAGGCGCGCACGGCGAAGGAGAAACTCGTTTGAGGAAAAGTAAGATTTTTGGAAAGTCAGCTGAGGCACCGACCTTTCGTACTCTTCAATAAGATGGCTGGTAACAGTTATAAGGACTGATGGGTGAAGTGGAGCATCTTCCTGAAGGTGGCTCAGTCAGTCAATCTATTAATAGCGACTCTCCAGCTGAGCCTGCAGGAGCGCTCACGGGCAGCAGGGGGAAAATTGTTAAATGCAGCGAATAAGCCCTTCCCCCGCTCGTCGGCCCTCCTCGTGCGACTTGTGCCGAGCCACCGAGGAGGAGATGCCAAATGTCACAGTGACTGCATCACGGCGTACTCTTTTTTATTCCACAGAAGGAACGTCTCTGACGCACAAACAAGCAAACAAAACGCCGCCGTAAATGTGCTGCGAGCAGCATTTTTGAAACGTGAATATATCATTTTCCAATTAACTCTCCCACCTGGCGGTGATTACCATAAAACAAATAACAGCACGCTGGAGATGAATGGCTGGCCAGTTCACGAGTCATGAACCTTTATTCATTCAACCAACCCCGCTGCTTTTTTCAGAAATTGCGTTCACATCATGCTGTGTTTCAGAGTTTAAATAACAAGCAGCCACGAGAGGAATTGATTTATCAAATAAAAATATTTTGTTTGTGTCTGGTTTTTCTTTCATTACATAATAAAAAAAAATACCACAAAGCAAGCAGAAGGAAAGTTCAAAGTGAACTTCATGCATGAAAAATGGGCTGAAGTCACCGTCGGTTGACTTCCTCCATCCATTTCAAAATAAAAGCCCTCGTTTCAAATTAAAAGGACTTTCACATTTTGTTCACACAGTCCAGCTGTGTACAAGGCTTTTACCTCGTCTTGTGCCCTTTATAAAATAAATTAATGTTGTGAACGTAATGATTTGCTGATACGGGTCGATGCACACCTGCATGAGAATAAAGGCAACAATAGAAAATACTGCAAACCGCAAACAGAAGGGAAGTTATCCTATTCTATATCTATAAATACAGAATGTACTATTCTATGACTTCAGTGAGATAATACCATCCAACTGGCTGGTGTTTCTTATGAATTTCATACATTAGAAGAAAAGGGCTGTTTGGCTGAATGCCTCAACTTCCTACAACCATTTCAAATTAAAAGCCTTCGTTTCAAATTGAAAGGCTTTTCGCTTATACTGGGTTTTTACGTTGTTTTGTGCCCTTTATTAAATAAATCTATGATGAAAAAAACACATAACCACATGTAAAAAAAAAAAAGGACCCTTGTTTCCCCCCCCCATTTTTTAGTTGCAGTTTTTATGTATCGTCAAATTCATCTGATTGCAGTTTCTTTCATTTCTAAACCACCATAAACTCTGAAGACTTTTTTTGTACGAAATGTACTTGTACCATATATATTGCAGAGGCTGCCAAGTCTTCTCGACCATGTTTATTTTTGGCAATTACAAAAACAAATGTGGCACTTTTCCGTAGCTCATCATTTGCTCAGCTTCTTGGCTTTTTTTTTCTCTGCAACTTCATCTCGGCTTCACGCTGAATTCCAGCGCTGCGCTTCTGAAGCATCGAGGTCAACACGTACGCAAAGCATGCAATATGCATGAAATGTCCTTTCCCCTCCTTCACCTAGCCTCTACATCCTCGGATTATTTTTCAATTTCAGATTTAGACGTCCACGCGAAGAGTGCTCGAAGGAGCTCGACGTAAGTTTCTATTATTTCTTTTTTTTTTTTTTACTACCAAAAAGCACGAAGGGATGACTCACGCTGTGGTCGGCAATCACAGGAATCGGTAGTACAGTGTGTGAAGACGGGCTGGATGGGAACAGGATGAATATATCAGCGTGTGTGGGCATGTTTGTTATGTGCATATGCTGTACGCAGGTTTGTCTGCATATAGCGAGTGTGTGTCGGTCTCTGTGGGGGTGGAAGGGGTCGGTGTACCGGAGGGAGGGAGAGTGAGTGAGTGTGTGTGTGTGTGTGTGTGTGTGTGTGTGTGTGTGTGTGTGTGTGTGTGTGTGTTAAAGTGTGAGCCTGTAATTGCATGGTGAGCGAGAGGATGCATGTGTGTGTAGCTTAATTGAGTAAGTGTCAAAGAGTCTATTTTTCCATCATTCCTAAACACTTTGAGTGTGTGTGTGTGTGTGTGTGTGTGTGTGTGTGTGTGTGTGTGTGTGTGTTCTTCATTGTCCCCCCCCCCCCCCCCCCCCCCCCGCCTCGACTGTGTGGAGGCCTGACAGCAGGATGAGAGCTGCTGCCAGGAAGCAGAAGATGCTGGTGAAGTCATACATTTGTACCTTCACCTCTAAGATTTAGAAGAAAGAAGAAGAAAAAAAAAAAATCCACTTTCCTGTGCATTATTTTTATCTTTCACATCCTCAAAAACTGCTCACGCTCTCGTTATTTTAACCAAGCATGTGCGCTCTCACCCTCGCTAGACTCTCGCAAGACACCGAGACACAAAGCCAACAGATTGTCCCGAATGATTTATCGGCGCGGCGCTACAGACGGCATCTGGCTGCGAGCACGGGCGCGCAATATATTTAGTGATTATGACTAAGCGTGCTGCATATTGCACGCAGACATCTATGAAATAAACTTCTTTTTTTTTTTTTATATCACCGTGCTGGTGGAGCGTGGGAGTCTTTATTTGTTCTCGAGGCCACACGGGGCTACAGGAGACGGGACTTTTTTTTTTTTTTATTGTATTTTTACCTTCTCTCCGTTAGCGCTGCCCAGCACGTAGCAGCCCATGATGTGGATGAGGTTCGGCTCCGGGTTCAGCTTGCTCATCAGCCGGCTGAGCCGCCGCCAGAACCTGGGTGGGGGTGGGGGCGGAGGGGAAGGGTGGGGATGGAGGGTGGGGGGGGGGGGTAAATTAGATAAATAAAGGTGAAGAAACGGGTTAAAAAAAGAAGAAGCAGAAGAGGAAATAAGAAACGTGAGATAGAAGGAAGGTTAAGGACAAAACTGTGCTCGTAATAAGGCTCCATAGACTCCCATTCAACTTCTCATTAAATAGAAAGTAAATGTAATATTTTCACGAGGTATTTCGGTGTTTTTAGCTAAAGTCGCTCTTTCTTATTCGTTTTCTGGAGATCCATCTGAAAATAATCCCTCATTCATTAGAAAAGAAGATTCAAGAAGACCTGTTTTTTTGGGGGCGTGTCTGTTTGATTGACAGGCCTGCGGTGCTGTCAGGTTGCAGCTATCGGTGGGAAGAACGTCTATCTATGTGCTCAGTGGGAATAAACTGTGTCAAAAAATATCTTCACATCTAATTGTATAATTTTCTGGTCTGGAATCTGTCCGCAGTTTTTTTTTTTTCACCTAGAAATACTTCTGCATTTAAAATATACTGACTGTGTGACTAATGACTAAAAAAACACTCCATTATTTATCACCGTCAGCGGCGCTCTCATTATAACCTCCAAAATTAAGAGTGAACAATCTGCTGCTTGTTCTCCATTTACAGGGAACTCCTGCGGTGTCTGATGTGCCCGACCTTTAAACGAATATACGACAGATTATTCTTTAAAAATGTAGTCAAGACTCACTGGATCATGTCCTCCTCCTTCTCCACCTTAGCAAACGTGGCCACTTTGTTCTTCAGCAGGTACAGATGTCCCGGACCTCCCTGCGGAAAAGACGTTAGCGTTTACGATGAGTTTATTATAAACTGTACGACGCGGAATTTAAAAATATCCGAAGAAAAATGTGTGAAATCCGTAGCCAATATATCAGATTTATAGAAATGCGCTTATTCGATAAAAAAAAACCCCTCGTCTGTCACGGCCGCCATTTTAAAAATAAACGTGACCGATTTTCGATTCCATGCACAAACAATTATATTTGATATTTATCATGTTTCATGGAGGCAGCAGGAGGCGCGTTACATTATTCAGCAGGAGCAGCATGCAGCAGCACGATACTGTCAACTAGTAAGGAGGGATGAGAGAAAAACATTCAGAGCGCCAGTTAACTTCACAATTAATTTCACTGACACGCCATTTTAGAAAAGGATTTATGCTTTGTGACTTTACCCACGTTTATGGTCGTTGTTTTCCTACTCTACAGAGTTCCAATATTAAACAAATAAAGAGATGTGAAATAAATCAAAAATGAATAAATTGTGTTAAATATATAAAAGAAACAATCATTTGCGACATCATTTAAGAAATGACCTCATTATTTCATCAGCGTTGTTTTCATCATGATTGGTTTATTTCAAATTAAAACTTTTTATTTCATAAACGGTCTTTTTCAGAGGTCTGCTTTTATTTTGTAAAGACTTTTTGCTATTTTTATTTCACATTTATTTGACCTTCGCAAAGGTCAAAGGTCAGTCTGAGTACACAATCCGTTTCCCACTGTGAACTATAAAATCTGCACAAATGTGACACAAACATGCGTCGACATGAACTGTACGTACACGACACTTGAGAGGTTAGTGGAGGAAAACAAGCACCAGCTGGCACTTCTAGGTTTTTATATTTAAGCTTATATAATATAACACTTTCAATGTCACTAAAAAAAAAACTAAAAAAAAAAACTTTATCAGCTGATTTGTTTTTTTTTTCCTCCAGTTTGACTCGTTAAAAAAGCAGCAACTCATGAAAACGTGACCAGATAACGTCAAAACATTTCTCCAGTATGTCTCCGCCGTCGCTGACCTGGCAGAAAATGAGCATGTTCCAGATTTTACAGCCTTTCCTGTAGGCCGTCAGCTTCTTCTCGATCTCCTCTGGGTTTAGAGACAAGACGCCGGGAGAGGGAGAAAGAAGGAGAAAGAAGGAGAGGTGTCACTTTTCCCACTCAGCTATAATGGTGAGACACATAAATTGGCCGTCCCTCGGGAGAGGACAAGACAAGTAGAAAAACAATGAGTCATCTCCAGCAAGCTGAAACTTATTCCAGCCTCATCTTTTTCCACATTCACATCAGGAGAGCAATTTTCACTTCGGCGCTTAAGACAAAAAAAATTAATAAAAGAAGATAAGAAGAAGTATCGTCGCACTCACCGAGGATGTCATCAAACGTGGCGTGTTCGTGGTCCTTTAAATGGAAATATGAAAACACAATTATTATTTCAAGCACTTGAATCAGAGTGAACAAACCACAGAACTAAGCAGCTGTAAATTAACAAGATAAATAATATATATATATTGCAAAGCAGGGTGTATATTTCTTCAGAGAAAAAAATAAAATTGCTCTTTGGTTGGCCTCGTATTGATTAATTAACATTTTCACAGGTGGATATTGTGTTGTTGATGAGGCCTGTATTTACTGTATTTTTCATTTCATACGGCACTTTCTCTTATTTTATACTTCTGGTTTGATGCCATTTTGGTGTATTGTACCTGTACAAAAGAATTTCAGTAAAACTAACTCTAATCTGATGTTTAGCTGTTGGGAGTATAATCTAATCTAACATTATAAATTCATGCTCTTTTTTTTTTTTTAGCATGCTAACATTCGATAATCAGCTCTAAACACACGGAGGCTGATGAAAAATGCGGTTCATGTTTTGCAGGTATTTGGTCATAAACTGGAGTATCGGACAAAATAAAAAAGCTTGACCTGATGGTGGCGCTAGAGGGGGAAGCCAAGAAATCAGCAGTTATTAGAAATGACTCCTGAGGGTGACCAAAATGTATGCACCAAATTTTGTCACCACGAAAAAAAAACGAGAACACTGATGTTTTATTTGTGTTTTTTTTATTGTTGGCTTCATAAATATGAACTAGTTTTATCCCAACAAAGGATTCGGAGACGAAGCGGCGTCTGTACTTTTTTTTGGCAGGGCTTGAAAGAAAGCTGCGCTCCAACCTTCCAGTGTTTCCTCCTCTTTTCAAAAAGATTGCCTTCATGTTTCCATCTGAGGAGATTAAACAACATGGCGCCACTTAACAGCACCTCAAAGCCCGGCTGTGATGAGTCCGGGCTGCTGAGGAGCGACATCGTATCGAGTGGACGGTTGACGTCGGTCTCCGGCACTCGACCGAAAATGAACTCCGCGTACTTGACGGAAAACGAATCCACATCTTTCCTGAGACTTCGTTGTGAAACTGGACTTTTTCTGAAATTCACTGAGTGAAAAATCGGTTTTCTAGTCTGCGGTGAAAATGTTTGATACCGAAGTTTGAAAGTTTCGGCACACGGTGTCTCAGCTTGATTTCTTGCGTTTCATATCCGGCTAAATAGACTCGATTCGTTTCCGATTTGTTCGAACGTGGATTTTTTTCAAACTAACTTGCCAACTCACGGCAAAGAAAATATTGCATCTTCATTTTTTTTTTTTTGTCCACTGCAGCAAAACGTGAGATGGCCACGCCCGCCGCTGTAGTGGCCACGTGTGTCTATTCCACGTTTTGGGCCCGTAGCCACTTCTAGGAGAATGAAAACATTCTGCACGGGTTCAACCACGTTACTTAAAGGAAAACTAAACCGTTGGTAAAACCCGGTGGTCGGTGTTAGGAACAAATCAAACAACTTAAAGAACAACTTTTGTCAGCGCCTGCTACTCACATAAAGAATGGGGATGATGGACGGGTCGTCCCTGCGGATGATGTTGGGGACGTACTCGGCCTTCGGTACCTTGGAGGATATCAGCTGTGGAGGAAAAGAGGAAAAAAAAAAAACATGCAGGAGAAACCGCGACGGGTTAAAAAGTCCGTTTTTGAAAAGTCGATTGGCTCACCATGATTTTTGGCGGGATGAAGTCCTCCCCGTCGCACGCCGCCCTCTCCGCGTCCCTCTCGTCCTCCCAGTCGGCGTCCTCGTCCGGCCCCTCGTCCAGCGTCCCCGAGGAGGTCTGAAGGTCGCCACCTGGCTCGCACGGCGGAGATGAAAGGATGGCGCACACAAAACGAGACCAGAGTGAAAGGGTGCTCGGGTTTCAAAAAAAAAATAATCTAAAAACGCTGCACCTGTTATTTGATTTTTACCAACACACGGAGGGGAGGGACGGGGGAGAGAGGGAGGGGGGGAGAGACAGAGAGAGAAACAACAGAGGCAGATACACGGACCGATACGACACAAAAAGCGACAAGCAGATGGACGACAGGCTGAAAGATGAGGGACGGCCGCTTGGATGGATGACGACGGGCTGAGAGGGGAAAAAAACCGGCACACACACACACACACACACACACACACACACACACACACACACACACACACACACACACACACACACGGTACGTAACGGCAAACGCACAAATCTTAAAGACGCACAAGCGACACTCCAGAAAACGACAGAGTGCGTCGGAGGGCTTCTGTCGGCCCGCGGGTTTTAAAAGCGTGTTTGTTTTCAGGTCCGCATCTGCAGCGGCGGTGTGTTTGTTGTCGGCGTGCAGGCGTGCATACCTCCCGTGTGTGTGTGTGTGTGTTTGTTTATGTGTGTGTGTGTGTGTCTGTTTACGTGAACATGGACTCACTGTCTCTGGAGTCATGCAGTGACTCGGGCTTGACGGGGGTGGGGTCACTCCACGAGCGGCTGAAGCTCTTGGCTCGGCGGTCGGCGAAGGCTGATGGAGTTTATTTGGGGGGTGGAGGGGGAGGAGGAGGGGGGGGTGGAAAGAGAGTCATTCACGCACACACATACACACCCTTCAAAAAAAAAAAAAAAAAAAGAAAAGGTAATCAACCCCAGCAATCAAAGCTCCGTGTTGGGTGAGCCAGAGCTTCGCATACTCAAGTAACTCAAGTGCCCCGTTAGATAACAATCACAGCGGTAGGAAATAGTTTTAGATTCAAATTATATTTGATCAAATTATTGATTCCAGATTAATTCAAATCTGATCAAATCTCCAAGTGTTCCCCGGGGCGGGTCAGTACGTTGTGACGTCGCCGGTGGGCGTGGTCACAGCGTACATCTGAGTGGAGCTTATTTGTTTAATTAAGACGTTAAATGTTTGAAGAAAATAAGTCAAATTTAAAAAAAAAATAAACACCCAAAGAATGTATCCTCAGTTTGCCATTTTTGGATCAACAGTTTGCCATATTTTGTTTGACGAGCTCGTGAGTACAAAGATGAGTCGTGAGATGTATCAAACAAACGAAAGCACGAAAAATAGTACAGGGATTAAAGAACAAAAAGAGCATAAACAATGATAATAAGGACTCACAGCGATGGACACACACACACACACACACACACACACACACACACACACACACACACACACACACACACACACACACCAGTCTTCATTGATCAGATGGCCATAGACGACGATTTAAGGAACAACGATTTGATTATCAAAAAAAAAAAAAACATATTATAACACAATATTCCTGCAGACGTGCACAATACTGCTGCTCCGTGCATAAAGCGTGAATAAGATTCAGATGTACAGCATGAATGCATGGAAACAAACCGACATCACCACACACACACACACACACACACACACACACACACACACACACACACACACACACACACACACGCAGACAGATCAACTGAACAGGACTCACTCTGGACCTTCATCCTGCGGCTGCCCACCATCCGGAGGTGTTTGCGGAAATTCCTGCCGTTTTCAGGGGGAAAAGAAAAAGACCAATCAAGGATGTGGAAGAGAACCGGAGAATGTTTCAAACTTATAGACACCGGGGAAAAAATAAAAACACACAAAAGATCATTTCTGCTTCCTAATCTGTCTTTGTTTAGTTTTTTTGCCCTCTGGTCAGCCTGTCCAACATGTTACGAATGACTCGTATCAAAAACCTTCTTCGTCAGGTGTCTGTTTACTGTCCTCAATAGGAAACCCAATGCAAGCAGCTTTTTCATGCTGTAATATGAAACCTCTTTTCTTCTGAAAAAACAACTCTTAAAATACATGAAACCGTGTGGAGGGGGGAAAAAAAATGTTTGTCTGCTGAACAATAAAAAAAAACCAAAAAAAAAACCATCTCATCTAACATCTGTGTAGCTGGAAATGTTCTTGCTAAATTTTCACGTTTTATTATCCGATCATATATTTCTACACGTCTACTTTTCTGTTTAGTTAAGTTAAAGAAAGCCCAGCTTTTTTATTTGACTTGCACTGTAAAAAATGAAGCGGGTAACAAATGGTCGTTTCCAGCTACTCAGGCGAATTTGAGAAACTGGCTTTTTGTGCGGACATGAAAAGCAAAAGTACAGTTGAACTAGTAAACTAGCAGCGAGAGTCGTTGTGACTGATAATTACCACACGTTAGCATTCAAAGAAGACAGAAGCACCTCTCCGATAGTGAAGTCGTTTTGCTAACAAACTCCCAAGAAGCCAGCGTCGTGCACTAAACGTGTTTTGAATTCACTTAAACATGTAAAAATCTAACTTTTTCATAACCCGTGAAGCCATGAGAAGAAACGTCTCCAAAAAAATACGCCTAATTCAAACTTGTAAAAAGACTATAAAATACATGTCCTGATCAAAATCATTTCACTTATTTTTTTTTCATCAATAACAATATTTGATTCAGGATTTATACCAGTGAAGAAAAAGAGAAATCGAGCGAAAGGAGGAATTCACGAAGGCTTGTGTTGTGAAAGTGACTTTAAGTGAAGCTTCTAGAAAAGTACTCGCTGCCTCAGCTTTCAAACTGACAGGTGCTTAAATGAATACTCGATTCACATGAAGGACAATCAGCAGCGCTAATCAGCCGTGTCAACATTTACATGATGGCTTTTGTGGCTTGAAGAACTTTGTCACTCAGAGACAATAAACCTCATTGATCGTCACCTGCAATCGTTGCATCCGATGTTGATTTTGTTTTAGTCTTTTGATTGTAGTCAAGAATCTTTTCGTCGATTTTGCGTCGACGGCATTTTAGTCGAGTTTTCCTTCGTAACACTGCAGCGGAGTTTTTGTCTCATATTTTGTATATTGGGGGAATAAAATAAATGAATTGCTCCATTTTATCTCGATGTGTAAACTGTCAAAATCGTGAAAAATGTTGTTTTTACAATACGCACTGGAAAGTTTACTGTAAATTAAAACCTAAGATAGAAAATGTCCGGCTCCATTAACTAAACGTGTGTTATAACAGTCCCGTAAACTGCGATGTGATTAAGTTAATAAGATGCTAACTAGTTGCAGATAACGACTGAGCGTGAGTTCGGGTGGCGCGCTGACTCGACAGATTCGTGCTCTCTGTTCGTGTTTGTTGACGAGGTGTCACCTCGGGTAAATACAGGTATAAACCACGGAGTCTGTCCCTGTCAGGTTAATGGAAAAGAACTAAACAAAACCAGAGGAAACCGTGTGCAGACTTCTTCTGCTCCATTTGTGCTGAAGCTGATTAATAAACCGGCTAAATGACGGCGCTCTATTCAGTCGAAGCATCTGGATCTGTGACAGTGGTTCGTGCCAGCCGATGTGTCCACGGCCACGACCCTCGCAGCTCATTATTTTTAATGAGCTCCACCTCTGTGGCCTGTTAGCGCAAGCCAAAAGGTCCTATTTTGCAAAAAAAATTTAAAAAAAAAAAAAAGCCAAACATCTCCATGATATTCTAGCGTAGCCACGACTAAACAACCGGGGAACGTTCACCAACGTGTCAAAGTGAAAATGTCCTGTATTGTTGAAGTGTTGAAGATATTTCTCTCCCGGGGAGCAGTTTGAAGCAATCTGGGGTTAAAAAAAAAAAAAAGAAAGAAAAGAAAAGAAAACGCTGTTGAGATGTCAAGTGTTGATTGCAGGAGTCAAGAAGGAAAAGCCAAAAATAGAGGGATGACTCAGAGGAGAGGGGGTCCATCAGTCAGCCGGTGTTTTACTTTAACACTGACTGACAACAGCTTTTAGCATCAATACCAAGACGATCCAGTCAAAATCCTGTAACTGTATGTGTGTGTGTGTGTGTGTGTGTGTGTGTGTGTGTGTGTGTGTCTGTGACGATCTCACCCCCGAACCCTCTCTATCCATCTGTGCTGTGACCTTTCCAAAAAAATAAATAAATAAATAAATAGTCTCGCGCATTCGAACATGCATAATTCGATTTGTGAAACTAACCGAGATGTAAGTTTCTATTAAAAGCATTGCATTTCTGAAAAGGATGGGACACAGCTTTGAATACACATACACACACACACACACACACACACACACACACACACACACACACACACACACTCACGCACACACACACACACACACACAATCACACACACGCACACGCACACACACACACACACACACACACACACACTCACACACACACACACACACACACTCACACAGGCTAAAACGACGTATGGCATGGCTCAGCCTCGGTGGGTGTGAAGTCTGTCGTCAAACATCGAGCGATTTGTTCGGTTCGAGTGACGACATATTGATAGGCCCCCACTTTTTTTTTTTTACACTTCAGCGTTCGGTGAGGAACGCTGATTAAACCTGCCACCTTCGTCGTCCAGGATTCACGACACGCACCGCGGGACGCCGCGGAGAGATTTGCGATAACAGCGGCTGTGGAACGAGGAGTGGTTTGTTTCCCGTGGACAAAATGTGCCGACTAAACGTGTCTTCAAAAAAGTAAAAGACTGAAGAGATGTGACGGAAAGGGAAATCGTCCTCTGAATATCCTCCTGTACGATAACCAGATTTCACTTTTTAGTCGTGTTTTTTTTTTTTTTTTTTTTTTCTTCGCAAAAAGTCATCTGGCTTTTTACAGCTAATAATACAGCCGAGTTCATCTGGAGACGTCTGCCGGTGTTGAAAAGTCTTAAAAAGCTCTGATTTCAGTTGTTTTTTTGATTAACAAAATCTTACACCGTGTGTCGCTTTAGCAGCCGAGCAGCTCCGGCGGCACATTTTTCACTGAACTTCAAGAAAGGAAAATGTGAATTAATGCCAATTTCCCAACACGATCGTAATGTGAATATTCGATCACGGCCAAGCGTGTAATACACCCGCCCTTCCACTAGAGGGACGCGTGTCAGTGTCACAAGCGTCGGGAAAACAAAAACCCTGCGGAAACCCACGGAAACAAACGTCCTTTATACTTTCGCGTTACTTTTGACGACGAATGTTTGTCACGTGACCTTTAGAGTTGAAATACCAACAACCGGAAGAATTACGAACCGCTAGCTTCGCTTCCACCCACATGTTTCTCATGTACATGTTCAACTTTGTGCGTGAAGAATAAACTTATTTTATTTATTTTTTTTAAACTGCGTGTTCATAAAATCAGTAAAAGTGCAACGGAGGCAGACGTGGAGACTAAATTTCGGGGGGAAGATTGCCGCCAACATTTGGATAAAAACATCTGTGTTGGAGGGTCCATTTACAATATCCCACCAGGGACTAAGAAAAAGGCAAAATAGGGATAAAAGTATAAAGTGAAAACAGTTCAAAGTAGTTTTCAGAGTCTATAAAGCACACTTGATGTAAATGAAGGCTCCAGTCAGGATTAGAAAATGTGATACATAGAAATCTTAAGAGATTTTAATATCTCAAAGATGAGTTCTTTGCTGTATAATGGGGGAGGGGGGACTATAACAGGGACGGTTCAGCACCACACAGGACAGGACAGGACAGCCGGGACACGGTACCTCTCCATCATGGTGGCTGCCTCCTGCTCTCTTTTCCGTCTCTTTCTCTCAGCAATGCCTCGGAAAGCCCTGCCGGGACGTCAAAGCGTTAAGTGGTTGGATTGGACCTATCACCAAAGAATTGTTTTGGGTTGTTGTTGTTGTTGTTGTCTGAACCCAATCTGACCCAACGGGGGTGAATAAATATTTATAGGACTCATCTGATTTAACTCAGAAATGGTTTGTTTTTAACAAGGCGAGACCGTAATGAGAGAAACTGACGGGACTAAAAAAAAAAAAAAAAGCCCTTTTGGGTCGAGTTGGGTTCGGGCATTAAAGTGCGGTCGGGGAGGGGTAGGGGGGGGCAACAGTAAAGGGTGAGAGGGGTGAGAGGGGTGAGAGGGTTTCAGAGTCCATGAGGGGTTAGTGAGGGTTTCGGTTTGATTTGCAGAGTGGTTAGAAGCACAGGGACGCTTAATCCACCAGAGGCAGAAGGCATTGTGGGTATTTTTTTATGTTCGCACACACACACACACACACACACTAGGACCACAATGCAAGATAGGGGTCTACAAGGAGAGACATTGAGGGAGGAACCAAGAAGCTACACATCCTGCCCACCAAGTCTGAGTTAACTACAGTCACCAGTATTAGCCACCATATTCCCGGTACTAATAACCGATATCATTTCATTTAAATACGATTTATGAAACTATTATTTTTTAGCCCGTCTTGACGTCCGTTGGTGTGCAAGCTGGTCGACGTGGGTGTGTCCTTTCCCCCCCAGAAAGGGACATTATTGGCTCTGACAGGATGTCAGACGTCACGAGAATCATCTGTGACAGCATATGTCAGTCAAAAACCCGCGGTGTGGTTTTTGAGTGACGGGGACAGCTGATGAGCTCCGGGGACGACACAACGTCGGGCTGAAGTCGCGGGAGTCCGTCCGCTGCCGCCTTATTATCCGAGCGCCTTCGCAGCTCTGCTTGCTCGACACTTTCTGTTCCCTCTCCATGGGAAAAAAAACAACACAAAAAAAAAAATGGTTTGGAGTGACTCCTCCTTCCTTCAGCCTGTCACTCCTTCCACCATCTGCCGTCACCAGAAACTCGGGAGCTCTGAGAGCCTCCCTTCTCTTTTTGTGCTGTAAAGCGATCCAGTATATTTTACCCGCCAAATTAAACCAAGTTTTTAGGTGGAAAAAAACAACAACACTTCGAAGTAGATCAGTAAAAATCTTTGGCCAATAGGCTGTCTAATTAACATGATCACAGCAACAAGTTAGTATCCACTGTTATAACAGCCTCGATAAGGATTAAATTGCAGTTACGCTGTTTTTTTTTTGTAGATTAAAATCTGGGGCCCTTTGGTGAATTTTTTACAAAAGAACGTCATCCTACCTTTGAGAGGAACAATCTGGAAACCAAAAAAACAAACTTGCCGCTGAAACATTACGAGCACATTGCGTCGCTTCAACCCGGTAAATCAAGGCAAAGCG
Organism: Embiotoca jacksoni; assembly: GCF_022577435.1. Taxonomy (NCBI): domain Eukaryota; kingdom Metazoa; phylum Chordata; class Actinopteri; family Embiotocidae; genus Embiotoca; species Embiotoca jacksoni. The sequence continues at coordinate 2,144,702 of NW_027185389.1, read as the reverse complement.
TGAAATAGACACGCCGGTCCACTAAAGCAAAATGTGAGCTAGCCACGTTTTTTTTTGTTGTTGTTTTTTTTGCGCTGTCTAGGCGTGAAAGTTACACGTTTTCCTCATCGTGGACAAAAATTAAACCTACTGGATGCTTGGAGCCATGTGGGTTACAGGAAAACGAGACGTTTAGTAAAAAACACGTGGTTGGGGTTTGGAAACAGAAAAACAACTCAACTAGTGCCACCGAGCCATCCCTCCGGCCTTACATGATCCTGCGTCACGTGACAAAGTTTCACGCTTTCAAAAAACTTGTAACTTTCACAGCCAGACAGCCTAAAGCTTCGTTATCTCACGTTTTGCTGTAGCGGACCAGCGTGTCTATTTCACGCCTTTGCCGTGATACCGCAATGATCATTTCTAGCTCGGCAACCTGCTAACGGAGAAAAGGAGGCGTGCCGATGACAAGATTGTTTAAGTCTTTCTAAAACAAAACCATACAGTTCACTTTCTACCAGCAAGAATGTGAACGATGCAGAGTGATGCTTCTTCTGTTTTAAAGAAACCATTTTTCAATGAAAGACACCAGCACAAAAAGAGCCGAGAGTATTGGCATTAGCTAACGACAGCTTATTTTCGGGTGAGATTTATATTAGCGAGCTAAATGTTTTACAAAACTTTCACTTATTCCATCTTGTTAAGAAAACACAAATTTTAAAAGTTGCACTTACTCAGATTGAACTTTTGTTTTTCAAAGATCTCGTCCTGTTTAGTGCCACTCCCAATGCTATTTTATTTCTGCCCATGTCTGTTGTAATTCTCTTTTATGAGGCTTAATTTAGCGTTAATGCATCTATGAATACACCGTTACATTGCCCATTCATCAGCTTGATATGTAAATGTTAATTTTTTTAGATTTAACCAAAATGAAAAGAGCGAAGCGATGCATTATGTTGACTTATATGCTTTATATAATGGTTTCATAAATTAATGTTTTTTGGGGTTTTTTTGCATCGCAAAGGACTTTTCAAGCAAGGAACTGCCACTGTTCACGCTACTTAAACTCGGCATGACCTATTTCACTGCGACTTCTGAATGCTCGCTGTTTTTCTTTTGTTTCATTCCAACTCCCCGCACTTCTGCTGCCTATCGACCGAAAACTGTAACTTCAAAACAGCCAGTGCAGCAGACGCCGAGGTCGAGGATGGGGGTTAAGGACACAGCAAACTGAATAGCACAAGAAAAATCACATGAGGAAAAGGGTTCAAGACACATTACCTAACTGACATATCGTAGAAAAAAAAAAAAGGAAGAGTGACGAGGAAGAACAGCGGGGGCGTTTGAAAGAGTTACTCACGATATTCTACAGTCGTGGTTTGGAAAGCCGCCACACAGAGGAAGAAGAGGGGAAGGAAAAAAAAACAAATGAAAAAGAAGTTAGCAACAAGGCCGGCCAAATACTCCAAACACACAAATCAAGGGGCTGATTCCAGTTCCAGGAGAGGATTCATCGAGTGTGAACTATAAACTCAAAACATCAGTGATTAAAGGACAGAGATGTAATTAGGACGTGCACACTGAAAGAAGTGAGGGTACACGAGAACCGGTTCATATTAACGAGTTCAATCGAATCAAACGGCAAACACACCCGTCATTGTTAACAGGCGATAGACCCATACATCAGTCTGACCCTAATAAGGACGTAAGCAGATGGAGACGGATTGGGGGGGAGGGGGGGATAAAAAAAGAAAGGGAGTACAGACGTGTGGACAGAGAAGAGCGAGCGTGGGAGGAGAAGAAGGGGAAAGATCGTGGTGGGTTGAGCTTTGTCTGTTCCACAGTCATAATTAGAAGATCAGGCTGATAGGTGATATTTAACCGTTCACAAAGACTGGAAGGCACTCGTGAATGTGTTGGTGTCCGCATGTGAGCAGAGTCTCTACTTTCTGACGAGCACTTCAAATTCGAAGATTCTTGTCTCGTTTAAGTTCGGAAAAGCCCAGGGTTTTTGAGCAGCCTCGACTCACTTGTTGCGTTCAAATGTGGTCGTATTTAGCGTGTACGCTAAGAAGAGCGCCCCCTTGTGGTATCCACGACGTCGGAACTCGAAATTTTCACGAGTTGTGACGTTGCTTGCTGACGTTTACGGAAATGGCAAAGGACATGGAAATTTATTTTTCGTTGGATGTTAAGCTAATATATCGTAATTTTGTCTTCGTAACTTAGATAAAAACCGACGTCTGAGAAAAATGTTGATCTTCCCAACGGCCTCATCTTTTCTCTATGCACCTTTGTATTTCCTGCTTTCCGTTAACCACCTGTTAGCTTACTAAATTGTTAGCCTCTGTGGCTTCTAGATGCCGTCCACGTTGCCTAGCAACGGTATTTCTACGACTTAATCACTTGAACGCGAACCATACGGTGTGTACACACCTTCCCATGTTGAAGCCACGAGCTAACGACTTCCATTTGAACTAGCCACCAGGGGGCGACAGATATATTTTGGCTTTACTTCTGAGGAACTGTCAAATCGTCCATCTTTAGATCAAGTGTGAATGTATTGGAATTTATTCACGTTCAATCCTAAGAAATAAAAAAAAACAGTCCGTCGGGAATTAGCTGTCAATCACAGAAATAAAAAAGACAGAAGCTCGAGAAGCTTTTATGACAGACGAGCATTTGCATTTTCGTGTTTAATTTTCTTAAAAAATAGCATTAAATTCAAGTCCAGGGTGCAATTAGATTTTTGTTATGCTCAGGAGTACACTGAATATTCTTTGTCATTGGGTTTTGCATTTTTAATTTTCAGCAATTAAACAAGTCAAATATCAAAATATAAAATAATTAGAAAATGTTAGATTTGAATGTATTCATTCTATTATAATTTTGTCTATGTTCATTTTGAAATATGTTATTTAAGATACATTCAATCATATGAAAAACTAGATCTCAGTTTCTTAAAAAAAATATATCTAATCATTTGAAAATTGGCAGCGACTGACTTCCATAGCTCAGAGAGGATAATTGTAACAAATTATGTCCAATCTTATTTATAAAAAGTGGCTTCAAACACTTCTGAGAGCAACAAGTGAGAAAATGTGTGAAAGCTTGTTAAGACTTTGATGGTCGGATGCTACGTTCGTCAGTCTTGGAAGGAAAACGGCTTCGGCCGCGTCCTGGCAACACGGTGGTGTTGCAGCTAAGACACTGCGATGCACAGAGTGGGAGGAAAGGCGGATTTCCATGCCATACTCACGCCTGCATGGTGGTGGTGGCGGTCTGAAAGCTGAACATATTCTCTTTGGGAAACCAGCTATTAGGATTGTCCTCTGCAAACACAGGAAACAAAAAGGAAGGCGTGGTGTCAGCAAAAGCAGCACATTCAAAAACGGAGGCCTCGGATAACAGCGGAGGAGGCTGGTGAATGTCGGATGAGGAATTGTGGTGTGAAACATCTGAGGGTGACATCGGGTGAAACGCTTCATTTACTTCAAATCTAGTTTTCATACCCGTTATTTTATAGGGAAGCACATATACACATATATATACATATATATTTATATATTTATATTTCCCTTCCCTCGTCCGTCTTTCTTTACCCCTGTCATCAGTCGCCGGTCTGTCCTCGCTGTACATCCTCTCCAGTTTCTTGCGGTGCTTCCCTCCATCCCGCGGCGACGTGTCCAGGTCCAGGGAGCGCTGGCTCTGACACGGAGCCCGAATGCAGGCCACGCAGTCCGGGGTGTCGTCGTCCCGGGACCCCGCTCTCCTCACCCCCCAGTCCCGGATGTTGCTGGCGCTGCCCGAGCTCTGCAGCGCCTCCGACGACGACGACGGGCCGACGTGATGCTGGTGGGCATGGTGATGGTTGCTGCGGTGATGGCTACTACGGTGGTGGCTACCGCGGGCGGCCGCGGCGGACGGTTGGCTGGTGCAGGAGGGGTTGTGGTTGGTGGCGGCGGCGGCGGCGGCCTGGGACAGAGGCTGCTGCTCCCTGGAGCCCTTCAGCACCTCCAGCTCCAGGCTCTCCTCGCTGCCGCGGCCCCCGAGGGTCATCCCTCCCTCCCTGGTGATCGTGTACACCCTCGCCGGCTTCACAGCAACGCTCCCCTCCGGGCCTCTGGCGCCCGGCGGGTCCTCCGTCGAGAAGCTGCGCTCGGCAGAGAGTCGACGTTTAGAGGGGCCCAGCGGTGCTTGAGCCTGGAGGCTGTTGATCTGAGGCTGAGACTGCGTGTGAGCGCTGGGATTGGACTGGGCGGACTGGTTGGGTTTAGTCACGGGCAAACAGCGGCTCTGTGGTGGCAGATTGTTGTTATGCAAGCGGCTGACGTCTGGAGAGTCACAGTCCTGGCCGGGGAAAGTGTCAGACAATAGATGATCTGGGAGAGAAATGGGAGAGACGTTATGAGAAAGCAAAGCTAAGTCACAGATCAATTTTGTCTGTAATTTATAAAACTTATGTAAATGAACATCGGATAAATGTCTGAAATGTAAATTCAGACGAACGGGCAGGGAGATCGTCGGCCTCTCTTTGGGATTTGTAGCTCTGGCGGCGGAGTGGTAAACATTTACAAGCCCGTAAAGCTTTTACGAGGACGAGGAGAAAAACAAGAGCGGTGGCTGAGTGATGGAGTGATGAAAGATTTGGAAATGGATGAGCTGCTACAGTACATGAAGGGCTTTGGCAGGAACAAAAGCCCCAGTCGTCCTGCAGGGTCGCGGAGGATGGATGCTCCTTCTCACCGAGTAAGCAGCTGCAATGCTGCAGGCTTGTAAATAGTGTTAGCTCATGGGAATGGCTGAGATTTGTGAGCTGTGGATAAATAAGTGTGGGACATGCTTTCTGCAGAGTGATACTGTTAAAAAAAAATCTTCGCAGAAAGTTCCGTTTACTTCACCTCCTTTTACTTTTTCGATTTGTATTGTTGATATTCTGTAGGTCCGCTGCAGGTTTACCACTCTGGGAAAGATTTATTTGTTTTAAGGGTGTGAAGCCCACGTCTCATCATATCGTACATCCTTGTAAGCTTCGGAAAGTAATGACAACTGCAGGAAGAAGAGCTAACTTCTATCTGCTGGCTAGCCAATCAGTCACAACGGTTCTCTCCAACTGGTTGGTTTGCTGGCCAATTTTCACGGATAAACACACGCAGATACTTGCTATTTTTTCCAGACAACATAACAGTAGTGGCTCAGTCATTTTGCTAACTGTGACAGCCCCTTAATCCTGTTGACTGTGCATGTGCTTGTATCATGCAGGTCTTTGGCTGGGTGTAGTTGAGGTGGAAGCAGGCTAATTGGGAACACCGGGTCAGAGTTCCTTCAGTTATTTAATCCCGCCTGCCCAGAAGCTGAAGTGTGTCAATCCCTTCATACACCAAGACTTTGTTATTTTATCACGTTCCTCTCTTTTTTTTGTTGTACACATCTACAACGTGCGCCTCACATTTTCCACTGTGTTCATGCATCCTCATGCACCACTGACTCTCACTGCCGCAGCTCATTTGTAGCTCAAATTTGTAGACTTTTTTTTTTTTTTTAGTAAATTTCAGGTTTATTGTAGCAGACTTTGGCGTACATCTCCCTCCTTTGTTGCGGCCCACGAGACAATCAAATTGGGGGCTCGTCCGGGATCGCTCTGCATCTGACTGATCCGGTTAAAACTGAAGTCCCGAGGAGGTTCTGTTCACGCAATTTAAACATTGTTTAAAGATGTTTCAAACGTACTTCAAGACTGATTTTGGATATAATATGTACTTCTGCATCGAGCTGGAGAAAGACAGGACAGAAATTTGTCGGTATAATGCGGCTGCCCTTGCTGGTGTATGGCTATGTCAGACACTGTGCGTGTGCCACCCACCTGCTCCGTTGCGGTTCTCCGGATTGGTATTGGACAGGTATTCTCCGAATGCTCTGGCTGCTCTGTGGAGACACAGGAAGTGCAACAGTTAGCCACGAGCCCTACGGCACAACTGCTGCTTTCCAACACGTAGCGGTGACTCACAAAGAGTCAAGGTTTCACAGGATTCTCCCCACATGAGCTGCCCGTCTGAGCAGCTTTCTCTCTGAGGCCGCCTCATTACAAGTAGATTACGCCACCGCAGCAGTCTGTAAAGGGGAGATTTTTATTGTCGGTGTCCTGAATCCATACTATATATATTCATTGTAAGTCGCTTTGGATAAAAGCGTCAGCTAAATGAAATGTAATGTATATAACGGCCGTCTGTCACTAGCGTAACTCTCTTCCTATACGGCGACTGGAGGATTGGGAAACAGCTTGGAAGCTACAGCTCGCCTCCCCAGCACAGCTGATCGGCCCCATAGGAGACCGTCACTGTGCGTGTAGCCGCCAGGAAGCCGGGAAATAAAGGCAGTCGTGTACCCAGGTTGTAAATGCATGCATGCTGGCAGGAACAGCGAGGACGTGGCATGGTGTGTGTTGCGATATCTATGTGGCAGGCTGTCTGTAGTCTATGAAACATAATGTTCCCTCTTGTAATTCTCTTCAGATGAATCTCCCGGCACTGCTGCTGTCAGGCTTTTCGAGGTCTTTTCCACATTTGTAGATGAATGGTTCTTTTTGTCCGAAGCACCTTGCACAGCTCTGAGTGCATTAGTTTTCAGCACCGGTGGACACAAAGTGCCATGTCCGGCACTGCACTGCTACAGGGCCATATCTGTATCCTGCAGTGCTGTAAAAAAAATTCAATAATAAAAAAAAAAAAAAAGGGACAGCAGTAAAATGTAGCCTCTCTGAAAAGGAACAGCCTGGAATATTTTTGATTAACTAGTGAACAATAGTTCAGTATGTGAGATTTGGGAGCTACGAGGATCTCAAGCATCTCTTTATTTCCTAGAAGCACCTACTCCAGCACATAATTGGGTCAATCACCACTACGGTAACCTTTGTACTGTACTGAGCATGCTGTCTGTCTGTAGGACCTTGGGTTTATGATTAGTCTTGGCAATCATTAATAGTTGAAACTAAAATTTAATTTTTAATAGGAAAAAAAGATCCAAGTTAGGTAATGAGGTTACAAGAAAAGCAATACTGCTTTGAGTTCTGGTCTGAATGTTTGCGGGTCGCCGCAACTGGGCCTCACGAAACAGCCAAAGTGGGCACGCCCCCCCCCCCCCCGTCTCCCTTCACATAACGCAGATCAAACACAGACAATGACTTCAACTTTAATTTCTCTGTGAATAACAATATCATAATAATATAATGATACAAAGTAGCCGAGACAGACTCCTGATTGTTCTGCAAAACTGGCAACACGGTAAGAAACACCAGCAGTCGTACGATGGTGTGAAACAGGGTTTTGTTTTTTTGTTTTTTAAACCATGCTTTACAATACACATGTTAGTGAAGGATATAGGCCACACACACACACAAACACACCTATACCGAAGCAGTACATCCCATAATCACTCTCCTCCCACTCGGTTCGACCTGCCATTCCTGCCATCTGCCCACGCGGCTCCACACACAGACTCCTACAACCCTTCGTGGCGTTCACGTGGAAACGGCGTGCAGAAAGAATAAATGAATAGGCGAGGCAACACGCCATCGACATGCACACGGAGCTGAAAATCCCATGGGGAGGGTGGAGGGGGAGGGGCTAGAGGAGGAGGGGGGGGGGGCGTTGCTATGAAATGTAATTGCCGTGTTGTTGCTGAAGCCTATTGGCCTTCCTGCTACGACACTCCAAGTAATTAAATATGAGGCGGCACGTGCAGCGACGCCGCTCGCAGCATGGGAGGAAGAGGAGGAGGAGGAGGAGGAGGGAGGGCACGAGGAAGAAAAATGCAATCTCTGATCTATCCGCTAACACCTCCTCCCTTTTAAAAATCGAGGCCGAGAAAAAGAAGGATGCACATCGGACACGTAGATGTAGAACTTATTACTAATTATTAGCAGCTCGCTCAGAAACATTCATTTTGACAATAAAGCAGTTACACTGTTAAAAATGTAAGTAAAAAAAATGCATCAGCGGTTATACTGAATTATCCATTTTTAATATGAAGTATTGTAAGTAAGCCTCAATAAACCAAGTCTCAGGTTAAATTAGGGTTTTGTTTTCAGCAACACTTTCAGACCCATTCTGAAATAAATAGAAAGCTGCATTTCAACCTCAGTGTGATGACATTCAGTCCTCACAAGGACGCCAGCGTAGTGACACACAAAGGCCAACGCAACATCTTCCGCTTTCCCTCCGGCTCTTCGGCAGCTTCTTCGCGGCCGCGGCAAAGACGCAACACTCCCCTCGGGCCAGAGCGGTTATCTGACGAGCCTTTTCCCTCGCACTCCCCTCAGATTAATAAATAAATAAATAAATGCATTCGTTATGTATTTCTTTAACCTCAGAGGTCTCTGAAACACAAAAAAACATAAAGCACTGGCGTGTCGGAGAGTTTTTAAAACATGAATTATACATCGGACTCGTCTTGCCGTGGACCGATGCGAGACGCTTTTGCTCTGTTGCCTTTGGAGTTGTTGGTTGTTGTTTTTTTTTTTTCCCACACTGCATGTTTTCAGCCATGTGACATGAGGATGGGGGCGAGGGAGAGGGGGGGGGAGGGGGGGAGAAGAAGAAGAAGAAGAAGAAGAAGAAAAAGAAGAAGAAGAAGAAGAAACATGGTGACAAGAGGGAGATGCGTTCATAAGACCAAAATAGAAAGGTGAGGAGGGAGGAGTGGGAAGTGGGATGAAGAAGAAGAAGGGAGGTGTAATAGGTAAGGGAAAAGAGAGTATTGAATAAGGGGGTGGGAGGTAGAAGGGGAGGGGGGGGGGGGTTGGTCCAGAAATGAGATGATATCATGCTCTCAGGAGCTGATCATATATGCCTGGCTACCTCCCCCCTCCCCTCCCTTTCCTTCTTACAACATCTGAAGCAACGGGAGGACTGTACTGTATATATATATGTATATATATATATACATATATATATACGAGGAACGGGGGGAGCTTACATGGACGCCTGGGGGGAACATTTGCATCAAACACCACAGAGCTTTCTGCTGTACAACGTACGAGACCGGAGTCTGCCAAGTCTGAGAGGGTTTTGCTTTTGTCTTTGTGTGGTGGAGTGTGTTCTCTGCTCTTCAGGGGCTTTTTGTAACTACAGTACGAGCCACCGAATAAAACGTGTACAATGACAGGGATGGGGTACTTTCCATACCGGTGCCCGAACGATAGGTTTTTTTAATGTAATAATAATAATAATAATAATAATAATAATAATAACACAAAGCTTTGTTTGTATAGCATCTTTCATACAAGAAATGCAGCTCAACGTGCTTTACAGCGAGAGAACTACATGCAGTTTCACATAAAAACATATTTAAAATACAGAAAAGAAATGAGATGTGTGAGAACAGATAAAACGCATAAAATATGAAACAAATAGGGTTTAAAATATTACATTTAATATTAAAGTGTAACCAAGGTTGTTGTTTTTTGTAGCTACAATTTACAGATGTCCCCCAAACGCCTCAAACGCAAGCTATCGCTCGGCGATACAATTTACCGACGAGAAAAAAAACGTGTCTTGTTTTGAAATGAAAACGTGTTTGTGTGGAAGTCAAGGGGCCCGCGTCGGCCATCTTGAAAGCAGCTCACTCTGTTCTCCAACCAGTCGGCATCGCTCGGATCCTCAGACGCTGACCTCCTTCTGCTCCTCTTCTCCCGGTCCTCCCCACCGAGCTCTCTTCCCCACATCTCTCTCCTTCTTTATAATTCATTCACAGCTTTGGTTCCTCCGTTCCTCTTCTCTTTCTTCTCCCTTTTTCTTTATTTCTTTATTTCTTTTTTATCTCTTTGTCTGTCGCTCCTCTGCTCCTTCGAATCCAGCAACTATTAGAAGTCCGTCAAATGAGTGACTGGCTGGCACTACGAGAGAAAAAAAGAAAAAGTCCTCCTGCTGTTGGAGTCGTTGGGGAGTCGTAACAGGAAAAAAGATTGGGATTTTGGCGAGACGCCCGAGCTCCACAAAGTTCAAGATGATTAAATGAGTGTTTGATGCTGTCAAGGCAGCAGGAAGGTTCGCCGAGTGATCTGACGGCAGCGCAACAAGTAAAGTACAACAGAAGAGCTGCTTCACATCCAGCCATCTGATCCACGCTCTTTTTTTTACGGAGGACATTTTTATAGCTCAGAAAACTTCAGAATTGTGGATCTCCAAGATGCAGGACACCAGTGAAGGAGGGAAAAACAACTCGCTTCGTATCACCAGCTCTTTCGATGCTTCCACATGTAAAAGGACAAAAGTTAAAACTACTTTAGAATCTGGTGACGCACATACGTTTCTCTACAGAATATGGGAGGTTTCCATGTCCTTAAAAACACAAGATGTGTAATCTAAGTTACACCAACTTAGACAACATTGCTGAGTTTAATTTTCACGCAATTCGTTGCATTTTGTTGAGTGTCGCGGCGTTTTGACGCGGTGCTACCGGGCCACAACCGAGCCAGCGTGACATATTTCAAAGAGGGATCGGTCGGTGGCCACGGATGTAAACACTGACATAAAAAAAAAAAAAGTTTGATGATGTCGCAAACGTGGCTGGTTATACATCCAGCTTGGTTCAATATTCAGCCTACTTCGAGCTCTGTTTTGGTCTCCACCAGAGTCTGGAGAAAAATATCTGTCTCTTTAAGCTGCTGAATGCAACACGGCGTTTCAACAGCTAGTTTGCAAACTTTGTGAACTGTTTGTTTGTCTTTTATAAAAGGTACTGAAGATGCCGTGGAAGCTGTAGACGCCACAGACAACGACAGCATAACTAGGTTCTTCTCTTAATGTCAGTCATCTGACATCTGACAAAATATGAAAGTTGTGCACCTTTTAGCTCATTGTGGCTATGTTAAAAAATTTTTTTTTTTTTTTTTAAATAAAAAATTGTTATATTTTATTCGTGGTATCAAATTTTGTTTTGAGAATTGTCGAGTTTGACTACGACATTTTTTTTAAAACTGTGGTTTTATTCTGAGATCCCTACGGAGCGGTGAGACCGAACTCAAACAGTTGATATGTGGGACATTAAAACCAAAGCGATGAACTAGAATACAATAAAACCCTGTACCGCTGAGGGCAACTGCTATTCTTTGTGGGTTTGTCACAACAACCAGCCTTTATTGTCATAATGCCTGCACTCATCTGACCCCTTGTTAATATGAAAAATTCATCTAGCCCGCGGTTGGCGAAGTACGCAGGTTCGTGCACTTGGATTTCCAGGGACGAACATCGAGCAGCGGAGCTGCCTTTTTAAATAGTGCAAAGAAAAATAAACTGCCATTGTGCGTTTTCTATACTGTTTTTTTTTTTTGCCGCTGCATTCAGGCAGTTGATATATTCAAAATAAAAACAATATAAAAAAAAAATGCATCATCAAAGCAATACGTTGCGCGATACAGCAGCTACTGTCGTCACCTAGTCTGTAACTGTACGTCTCACGGGGCTGGAAGTCGAGCGCTGCCTCCGCAATAAGCTCCAGCCGACGGAGGGGATTCGTTCAATCCCCCCCCCGCCCCTCCCCGCTGCGCCCTCCGTTTACCATCCGATACAGACCATAATTAGTCGGATCAACGACAGGACTGCCGGCCGTATTGCCGCTCACCTACCCTACTCCGGTCGTTAGCAGGGCATCATTATAGCTCCTGTCGTCAAAGCGACCTGACTTTGCCTCGTAGATTGTGATCGGTTGATGAATTTTATTTCTACCGGTGCGAAGGCGCTGAAAAATGACCCTCCGTGTTGTGTGAAAGAGCTCATGGCCAAAAAAAAAACAACAGTTTTGAAATAATACATTGACGTGTGAATTAATCGTATGAAAAAAAGTGCCGCCGGTGATTAAAGACCTTTTATTCTTCCCCTGACGCTTCGACTGTTATCGACGTCACTTTGACCGTTCCCTTTCCTTTCACCACTTTTACTTCCAACTTCCCTCGGGGGGCTAAAACTTACATTCACGCCAGTTTAACTTTTTTTCCACACCAATAGTTATACTTTGACTCCCGTCTTTGCAAATTTTTAGCCTCAAGGTTTTTATTCACGAAATTTCACTATTTCAGGTTTCATTATTATTTTCATTTTCTACTGTATTAAACTTGTTTTGACTCCTCTAGTATCACTTTTGTACCCAAAAACAAACGTAGCTCGTTCGCATGACGCAATAATTAAGATTCCTTTCGTTCATTTGTTCGGGAGTTGCTGATTAATTGATTACTTTAAAAGGAAAAGCCAAGAAAAAGCCCCAAAACGAGGCTGAAGCACGGATTGTGCTTCGGATTTGTCGCAGCACCGCTCCGGTCCCACGTTCCTCGTTATCTCGTCGCATCACCGTTCATCCCATCTCGCTCTGTTGCGCGACACACATCGGGAAGGCAGGCTGGTGAGAAAAGGCTGATGACTTCATTAAAAGAGACTTGCTTCGCTTCACACCGCCGACAACAAAAGCCACGGGTCAGGCAATTACCCGCGTCTCCCGACGGGGCCGCGGGAGGGTTCATCGATGCTCGTCGGAGAGGAGAAAAAAAAATAGACGACGTAGAGCGTCTCGTCTGAAGAAAGAGAAGGCCGGATACGGGATGAGCCTCGGGTTCAGACGGGGCGACACCTTTCTGTTTGGTCTGTTGACATATGGGGCTGATATTGGCTTTTATTAAAGCGGTTTATTGCCCTTAAGCACTAAATGATAATATATTTCACTGGAGAGCGAGGCGGTTATGAGCTTTGTGGCTTTCCATCCCCTCCTCCTCCTCCTCCCCGAACCTCGTCGTCAACTCGATTTTCAAGACGCTCCCGAAAAACAAAATCCCTAAACAGAGCACGGGCACACGCGAAGTTTAGTGACGGAAATCTAGGCGTCGAAAGAAAGCGAAGAAACCTGCATCATCGGCTCACAATGCATTTCTGTCCGACCTCTGCTATAAGTTAAGGAAGCGTTACTGCAGCGCGAGGAGACAGCGTAGAGGTGGAAAGGTTTCATCGATGTTGTAATTGCTTGTTGTTTTGCGGTTGCTGAAGGTCAGCAAAGGTTAACGACGACTTAACGACCATTTGTAAACCGGAGAAAGGTCATCTGACCATGTGACCTTTCTCAGAAGCTTCGCCCTCGAAAAAAAGCCTGCGAGTTTTTCGATGTCACTCGTCCGACCGACGGACTCATTCCTGTAAAGAAACCTAAACGCCTCAGGTGTCGCGACCCCAGAGGCCTTTAAAGGTCTTCGGTGTGCTGTAAAATGTAATTTTGAGACGCTTTGTGTACTTAATCTAAATCTAAAATTCAACAGCTGAATACGGGAACGTTGAAATCGGACGATTCTACCGATCTGCGTTACGTTCAACAAAAATACTTTCAATTATTTTTCTGTGCAATCCCTGAGCACGGTAATAAGAATATGATTCCATGGTTCCATGTTTTATCCACCAAGAACTCCCAAGACTTTTCCCTTTCTGGGGAATTTCCACCAGACGCAAGACATCAAACAGCAGCGTGTAAAGTGATAATCGAACATCGGCTCTCAATTCACAGCGGCGCCGACTTCCGTTACGGCGTCACCGTCCTGGGAGGCGAACTATCCCGTCAACGAAGGCCAACTGTCTTCACCCAGAAACGTACGAGACAAAGGTTGTTTTGTTTTAAGCAGCTTCCGTGAGTACATCCGGTTGTAACAAGCACAATAAATGTCACGATAATGAACCTTCCCACCGAAACTCGACGGGCTGATAGCGAAACCACAAAACCAGATGGTCTTGCATCACCAGCTGTAACTTCCGACTTGATGATTATTGTCGCAAACGAATCCCCTTTTGTCTTCCTCCTCATTTCCTGCTGTCTCTCTGCTGTCAGCTGTCCAATAAAGGGCATAAAATTCACCCCAAAAAAAAAAAAATCGTTAAAAAGCGTCCCGCTCCGAGGCCGGTCGGCCGCCGGTGGGAACGGTGCATCGCAGGAAGAGGATGGACAAAAGGAAGATGACCTCAAACCGAAATCAAACCATCAGTCGAGCTGAAATGAAGGTTTTGGGAACCAGCTCTTTTGACAGTTCGTGGAGTCCAAGCAAGAAAAAAAAAACACATCATTCCTCGCATCTATTAAACGAATCCTGCTGCGCACACCGGCCCACTACGAGCTGGAAACCTTTGGCCTCCCATCTGTGACGTTTTAAATAACAAAGAGCCGACGACACCACAGTAGTATTAAGGATACTAAATATAATCCGTTTAAAAACCTCGTGCCGTATTTTTCCTCCCGTGCAGCTTTCCACCTGCGATTCTTTACGTTTTGTTTTTGGAGACGGCGTCCCAGATGTTTTATAGCTAATGGCCCCGTTGGACCGTGGCTGGAGATAATCTGCGCGGCGATGAGGACAGGTTCGCTCGCTGGTCACGCAGTCTTGTGGGAAAGAGGCCATGAAATCACATTTTCTTTTGGGGCAGCGCGGCCCGTCACTAAGTGCTCCAGATCCCCCCCCCCCTAAAAAAAAAAGACTCATTTCCACCCCAACTTCCTCGACAAAGTGAGAAATGAATTACACAATTAAGTGCAGAGTAAAAAGCAGAAAGACCCTGCAAGACTTTCATCAACCTTTTTCGACCTCAGCAGCACGACGGCCAACCAACCGACAGCGACGTCAGCCGTCGGTTTGTTTACGGACGTTGCGAAGCCTCCGGTTCGGCGCCATCTCGCTGGTTCGGAGCAGGAAGTGACCATATTTGGACGAGCTATCGCCCACCGATAGCCGTAACCTGACTGCGCCACAGGCCTGTCAATCAAACGGACACGCCCCCAAAAAACACGGCTTTTTGAAGCTTATTTTCTAATTCGGGACGGAATCATTTTCAGACAGAACAGAAACTAAGAAGAAGGAGTGACACACCGCTTCCTCCCCTTTTTCTGCTGATGACGTCAGCTCTGCCGACAAGATGCCCGCGCACGCAACCAAAACAAACATCGTGCGTATTGGACGACAGCTGACTATGCTGAAATTTGTTTTCAGATTAAAGACAACATTCGGCCGTCGTGCAATAATTTAATCTGCACAGCAGGCAGACTGGTTTTGATTTCTGACCAAAACCTAGACTCGTGTTCGCCGACCTGGCTGGTGTCTGATCCAGTGCAAAGAGACGAGATGGGGGGGGGCAATCAAACGAGACGCAAGCCCGGCTTTCTCAGGGTTTTAAAATAAATAAATAAAAGAGCCGACTGCAGAAGAGACGATTCAACTGTACTGACGCCAAACTTCGTTCTCCTTCCATCCGTCATCTGCACCCGCTTTATTCTGTACTGGGTCACAGTGGGGGAGGGAGGGGAACGAGTCTACGGGGCAAACAGAGATTGTAACTGAATAAAGCCTTTAGGTTTTTATGGAAATTATGCTTTTGAAAGTTCATGGATGATTTAACACTCAGCGGCCCAAATACCAGCAAATTGAAAACTCTGCTGCTTCATTTCAAATGAGCAGTTCAGGGAATCTGTCAAACTGTACAGCGTTTACAAGCAGAAAGCCTCGTGAGTCTGTGGCTATTTTAAGAACCCAATACCACAGCAAAAAAACAAAACAGTTCTTTACATCGGAATAAAAAGTGCAAACACAGCAAAAACGGCAGCTGCGTATATTTTCAGTCGTCCAAAAGGGGCTCAAAGGTGTTGAATCAATCTGTGCTGCACAATATTTTCACCTTAAGAGAGTCCAATGAGCAAAATGCTTCCCAGCTTTTTCAGGAGTGAAGATTTAAGTTCGTTAACAAGCCACAATTACAGAAGAAGCCAGGAATAAAAACGTACGTATGTTTAGACACCTGGTGAGTTCATGTTTGCACAGGTTGCGTAAATCCAGGCGACATTCCCAAATAAAGGTGGACAAATGTTCCTCTTCTACTTGGCCAAACATTTCGATTCCCCCCCCCCAAAAAAAAAAAAAAAAAAAAAAAAACCACAGCTTTTAAACCACTGAGACATAGTTTCACTCATCATGCCGAGATTACGTCCCATGAAAGACGCGTACTTCTAGAATCATCCCTCCGCTTTGCTTTCGCTGTCCACACTCCCCTCGAGGACGAAGACGATCGCTGACGGAGGGGGTAAGAAGGACCCGCCGGCCTGATTCGTGGAGAGTCAAAACGTGAGGTGTGAAGAACGCGAGCGAGGCCGGAGAGGGAGGCGGTAAAACAGATCAACAGAGACTAATTGCGCCGTGGAAGTGGACGGAGAGGTCACGCACACGTGACGGAGAGCGCAGCTGCTTTCCAAGCGGCAAGCCGGCGGCGAACGGACGACACGAAGCCTCGAGTTGGGATTTTGGCCGGCCTGACGAGCTTGGGAGGGGGGGAGGGGGGGGGGTGGATCTGATTGGAAACCTGGCGATACTACGTCCCGCCCACTGAAAGCCGCACCACAGGCCTGTCAATCAAACAGACACGCCCCCAGAACACAGCTTTTCGAAGCTTTTTTTTTTTTTCAAATTAATAACGGGATTATTTTCAGATGGACCGTCGAATTAATAAGAAGGAGCGACTTCAGCTGACAACACCGAGATAACTCGCAGAGGAATTTTATTGGCTGAGAATTTCAAGAGAGAAGCTGAATGTGAGTCTACGGAGCCGGAGGCTTTTTTTTTTTTAGCCGACCTCTAGTGGCCCTCGGTGGTATTGCAGCTTAAGACACTTCGGCAGCCTCCCTCTCTCTCTCTCTCTCTCTCTCTCTCGTTAGTCATCCCGCAGCCTTCAGAGCGAGAACACACTGATCTGACACCCGTGACACTGAAGACCTTTTCAGGCCATGACTCACACACTCGCAGCTAAATGTCATTAGTGTTAGTCATGAGTCCAGCTGGATGTTTGCGGATGTCACAGAGGCCCAAAGCTGCATAATGAGTACACAGCATGCATCAAAAGGACTAACCAGTAGAGACCTGATGACATAATTATCTACTGTACAGATCAAACGTATCCTCGGACACGTACAACAGAAAAAGGCAAAATTAACCCAAATAAGTCAGAATGAAATATAAAAAGGCAGTTTTTTTCTTAATTACAAGTGTTGTTGTGTTTTTTTGCTATTGATTATTTTCAGTCTGTTTAAACTGTCGATAACTTTCTCGTTTATTTAAATTAATTAAGAATGTTTGGTCTAAAACTGAGTTTCTCAGACTTGCAGGATGATATTTTTAAAAGGATGTGTTTTCTCAAACCAACAGTCTGAAACTTAGATATGTTCCAATTATAA
This sequence comes from Embiotoca jacksoni, assembly GCF_022577435.1. Taxonomy (NCBI): domain Eukaryota; kingdom Metazoa; phylum Chordata; class Actinopteri; family Embiotocidae; genus Embiotoca; species Embiotoca jacksoni. The sequence goes on along the minus strand of NW_027185389.1, from coordinate 2,127,491 downwards.
TGAACAAACAGAGAAAAATCTGAATAAACAACTCATCAAAGGTCTTAATTATTCAGTGCATGTTACTGTTTAAGAGATATATGTGGGTTAAAAATAGCCCAATTCAAATTTTAGTTTTGGCTCTAGGCTATCGCTAATTTTTCAAAATAAAATACCAAGAAATGTCGTTTTATGAAAGTAACTTTTACAAGCTGAAGTCAAATACTGAGTGAGGGCAGGATATTAGCAGAAATACAACATAATATTGCCAAAAAAAAAAATCTTATTAGACATTCCGATATGGAGCTGCCATGCCTCACTGATGGACATATTAATCCCCAAAATAAAGCTTATTAAAGGTTACTGAAACGTGACTTCTAAAAGCAGCAGTTATATTCAGGGAAGATTCAAGCTCATAACCCCTGAAAAGATAAGATTCATACTGAAACAAAAACGGGTAAAAGAATGGAATAAAAAGGAAGAAGTCAAAGTTCATAGAGAGTTCAACTGAACATGCAAAAAAAAGCAGTTTTAGCTCCGCGTGGGTGAATTTACTGTCGATTAAACTAAACCATCTCCATAAATTCACCCATGCGTGGCCCTAATCAGTCAAAACATCTAAAAGCGTACCTATTATAACCCCCCCCCACCCCCCTTTCCGCCCCCTTCCCCGGCGCAAACACTCACCGAACTTTTGCGGCCACGGAAGAAATCGCGTCACTCCTCAGATTCTTCCTTTTGGACACCGCAGTTCCCATGCTGAAGTGGAAACGACCCCGGAGCGCAAAACGCGGACCATTCCACAGTCTGATCGGTGGGGGGGTGGGGTGGGGGGGGAAACACACGAGGAAAAAAATAAAAATAAAACCACATCCAGCATCCAGCGAGTCACGACTTCAACGATCTCTCATGGATCTGGTTTCATTGTGTTTTGGGGTTAAAAAAATAAATAAATAAATAAACAAGAAAAGAAAAGAAGCTGAATGTTCCAGAAGAAGCTGCACAAGGCTCGGTGTTGGAGCAGCAGCTGGAGGATGCAGAGACTGGAGAGGAGAGAGGAGAGAGCGAGTGGAAGCGCTGCGCTCCGCTCCGCTCTCATCACCACACTGAAGCCTCCGGGAAGGAAGACCAGACCATAAAAGGGAAGTCGGAGACCGCCCGCAGGTGCGGGGTGGGCAGCAAGCAAGCGGCACGTGGGAAGGGGAGGGGAGGGGAGGGGAGGGCAAAACACGCGAAGAGGTGTGGAAACCCGAGTCCTCCAGTCATCTTACAGTTTATGAAGGGGTTGTTATTATTATTATTATTATTATTATCATTATTATTATTATTATTCTACATTAAATGCCTTTTTGGCGGCTTTAACATGCTTCAAAACTTCACGAAACTTGGCCCAGGCGTCAGTCCTGGTGAAAAGAATCACGACTTTTGGGTGGTTACGCGAATGGGCGTGGCCAAATGACCTACATGTACGAAATTCGGTGTATCCTGCAGAGATCTTTAAAAAAAAGTGAACAGGAAGTCCTCCATTTTGAATTTAGTTGCCATTTTTTGGCAATTCGCAGGTGTTGTACTTTAACAAACTCCTCCTACAGATTTTATTATCACGTATTATGTGTGCTGTGAGCCTGACAAACACAAATTGCAGGCATTTTCATGAAAAGTAAAAACCTTTGAAGCTTAATTTTGTTATTCTATCTATGCACAACTTTGTTTGCAGTACCCACTGAATGCATTTAGATTCTAGAATTATCTCTTCGTAGTTTGCATTGTTTTTGTTCCTAGTGGCACTCGGTGGTATTGCAGCTTTAAGGCACTTCCGCGTCGGCCTCATTTTTCAAACCTGGAAGCAACGAACACTTTTACATACAGTCTATGTTGCAAACCAGCCACGCAACTAAACTGTAATTCGTTGCAAAATCAGTACGATCACTTTAGAAACAAACATTTGATCAAACTACAGGCAATTCCACTTGTTGTTTTTCATTCCAGTCACTCTTCTCACCCGTAAAAATCACTGAATCCTTTTTACTCTTTACTCATTACAGCAACAGGTGAGGCCCGTTGGGACTAAGCCACAGCTTAAGTTTCATCCAGCTGTCTGGCTCATTCAAATAAAGCAATCAGAGTCCGCCTCGGGGATCAGGTTGTAGATTAACACATGCAAAGCACGGTAAACAAAAGCGGCTCATTTGACTTTCATTTTCAGTCCCATCAATGTGTCTAATGACCTGAGAGGCGTGCAGACATTTTTTGGGGGGGGCTCTCCGGGGAAACAAAATCTATGTCCACGTCAATATTCAATCAGTGTAGAAAAAGAAAAAGAAAAAAAGAGAGAGAGAGAAAAGAAAAGGAAACTCATTACCTCTTTGTGATTATGAAAGCTCGTGAAATAAACTCGGTACAGATTACATCCTGTACTGCACATAATGCCCGTCGACTCAAGACCCGGGCTCAGACTGTGAATCAATGCCTTCAATATAAAGAAGGGAAAAAAAAAACACAAAGTCACTGCTAATTAAGTGTGTGGGCACAGCCGACTTGGACAAGACGGGCAGTGTGAAAAATACACTCTGTGACTATATTTTCCTGCATGGTCGGTCAAATCAGGATAACTTGAGTGACTGGAAACGGCTTCCAAAAAATATACGCAAAAGAACACACAGTGCACAAAAACAACTGAATACACACTGGTCGAAGAGGGATCGTCTTATTGTAGTTGTATTATTTTGAAGTGCGGGCACGAAATGAAAAGATGACTCAGTCTGGAGAAGCTTGGCAGGAGAGGAATTTCCCAACAGGACAACGATCCCAACATGACAACGATCCCACCAGGACAACGATCCCACCAGGACAACGATCCCACCAGGACAACGATCCCAACAGGACAATGATCCCACCAGGACAACGATCCCAACAGGACAACGATCCCAACAGGATAACGATCCCAACATGACAACGATCCCACCAGGACAACGATCCCAACAGGACAACGATCCCAACAGGACAACGATTTCATCGATGCTGTGACAATCGCACAAGATGTTTTCAAAGACAATAAAAGTGAAAGATGAGACCTGACGAAGTACGTTCCCAAAATCCAAAAGGAATACTGGAGGAGCGTCGTAAAGTTGAAAGGTCGAGGCTTCGACTTCCAACCCCTCTGAGGATGCCCTTTGGTATCCGGCTCCGAAATGTTTTGCAGCTTTAAGTCCAGACTTGGACTTGGCGATTCGACCACATTGTGATGTCATAGAATTTAAGGGGCTGAAGCAGTGCGTAGTTCAGGAAACCCCCTGAGGTCGGGTCTCTGGTGGCAGTGGTGTTGATTGGATGAATTCAATTCAAATTATATGGTGCCGGATCATTAAATGAGTCGTCACATGGCACTTCACACCATAAAGTCCTTTACATAGAACCTTGGGAATAATATGAGCAACAATTCAGAAGACATCTGGCAGTGGCAGGAAAACATTTTTCAGATATCACCGATTCCAGTTGCCGTGGCCAGGACAATCTGGTCCTCATCAAAAATCTCTCACAACTTGATAACCAACATCATTTGTCTGATCTGTTGGTGTTCAAAATGCTTAAATATACAAACTATATATATAAAACTGTTCCATGAAAATCAAGGTGAGGCAGGGTCACAAAAAAACTCAACTTAAAAACAATCCAAGTCACTCCGTGAAGCGTTTCCCAAAGAACTTCTTGAAAACTTGGACTGAATTTAAGGAAGCTCTACTGCCTGTATGATAAGAATAGAAACAGATAAAAGGTAGCGCGCTATCTGTCATCACAGCCGCGGAAATAAGACGTCTCACCGGATTCGACTTCAGAGACTTTGTACCCGCTTCGTTATCGGCGTGCGGGGGATGGGGGGGGGGAGAGATGAAAGGGGAAGAGTTCAGTCGACAGATTTACATCACGCTCCCGGTGTTTCATATAGGCTGCCACACTTTGACTTAATATCCCAACGGCAGTCGATTCAGCTCACTCACCTTTGATTTTCAGATATTTACCTAAAAGCCTTAAAAAAACAAAAAAAAACCTCATTTAATGCAGTTAAGAAACCTTGAATGCCCCAGATCAAGTCATATCTCGATGCTACCGTTACAAATAAGGCTTCGGTAACAGGTTTGACCTCCAACAGAGGGGAAGGAAAAACCCGCCTTTAAAAGGAAAAAACCTCAGACACAAGAATTTTAAAGATGCAGACATAGTTTCATATGTCTGATTTTGATTGGACGACCATATCGGTCTTTTAGCAGCAAAGAGTACAGCTGCAAGAATTTGAACTAAACCAGGGAAAGAAATCACATCACGCTGTTTTTTGGGTTGTTTTTTTTGGATTTATTTGAAGATTTTGTTGATTACTTACTTCTAATGCTGAAGATGTTCTCCGCATTTCAGCCACGGACACGTCTTTGTATAAATTCACGACTCCGAATGGAAAAAAGAGAGAAAAAATACAAAATTCAATCAATACTCCTGTCCTACAAATATCTTTTATTCGTGTCGAGGGTTTGGACCACCTTGAAAGCTGGCGGCATACAAATATAACTGCCATGTTTTATTTGAGAGATAAATCGCCAGATTTGGAACTTTCCTTATTGGATTTCCAGTCACAGCTGAAGAGGTAAGTCTTATTCACCGGTGTTGCTGCTGCCAGGTTGCAAACAAGATACGGATACAACCAAAACCAAGAAAGGTAACTGGAGAGAGGGGAGTTCTGCACGTCTATAAATAACGCTATAACGCTATAATCCATCCATCCATCCGTCCATCCATCCATCCATCCATCCATCCATCCATCCATCCATCCATCCATCCATCACCCTCTTTCCTTCCCCCTCTTCGCCCCTCCTCCTGTGAGCCCGATCAGTTGAGGCGTTAACAAAATCGACTATGAATATATTCAAATTTGCCATCTGTTTGTTTTTCTGATGGTCGTTATTTCGTCCAGTGTGTCGCTCCCACGCCCGCCGCAGTGACAGATCTTCACCGCTCAGGCAAAACAATCAACAAAAATGTGTGGATCTGCTCGGTTGTTTTTGGGGGGTGTCGTAACTGCTGCAGAATTTTTTTTTTTTTTTTTCATGAGGACACTAATGAGTGGCGATCGTTGTTTGGCTGCGGAAGGTTGAAAAATGGCAGCGTGATGCTGCTGATCAGCTGTTACGGATTTAATTCACGCCTTCGAGAGAAACCACACGGCTGCTAGTCGAGCGCCGAATTCATTATCACGGAGTGGAGAATCGATATACTGTTTAACTCAGAAATGATTAGCTTTATTTCGGAGCTATCGGTCTGTTTGTCCTGAAATTGCGAGCGCCAATTATCCGCAGCAATTAATTTACTAATCTAAACGGTTTAGAAAATAATTAAGATGACGTCCTGTTTTGATCAATTCCACGGACGCTCTGCGGTACATCACTCCGGACTTCAATGTTAATCACGAAGTGAAATGCGTCGTGTAATTTATTCACGGTGTAACGTAGATACGATTAACGTCAGCATGCAAATGTGAAGCTGTGAGAGTTTCCAATCAATCACATCAACTCCACTCAGTGCAGTGGATGTTAACAGGGAAAGGAAATTCCATCTTTTTGATTTGAATTTCACTTCGGAGTGGCTTTTGGATTTTATTTCTACTTATATAAACATACATTTTATGTTTGTCAAAGGAATTATAAATGGTAAAAATCTAATTTAGTCGCACATTGTGTTTGTCACGGGGCTCTTTCTGTCTTCAGTCGCCTTTTTCCTCCGGAGGTTTCTAGTTTTTGTTTTGTTCAGAACTTCACTCGCTGTTGTTCATTTCAGTTCTCAGGGATTCTTTTTGGTAAACTTTCTCTTCTTACAGATGAGTAGTTTTTCTGTCAGTCAGTTCCCCTCTGGCTCCAGCTGCAATCTTAATTAAAGGATAAGTCGGACACATACCGCCTCATTATATGAGAAAAAAAAAGAAATCCTTTCAACAGGACACACCTGAGCAGTAACTTATACTTTTTAATCAGTCACTAACTTTTGCATATTTGAAAAAAACGGGCCCCAACATTAAAATGTGAAATGAAAGAAAGTATAAATATTGTGAAATAAAAGCTAAAAATCCAGTCTGTACTTTGTTTTGTTTTTTCCTGTGAATCTTAAATTCAAATGTCTGAAGTAGCAAAAACATTCAAGTTCACTTTCCTGTTTTACAGTTTTGGAGGGAACTGTACTCGACAAATCGTAAGAAAAATCCGATCACGTTCGAAATGTTTTGACGATTATTGAAAAAAATAGAATATTTGACATCTATTAGACGATTGCAGTTTAAATGTTGAACTTTAAATCGGACCACACACTTACAGCGAAGACTACAACTCTGGGTTTTACCATTTTCTTCAAATAAACATACACCAGATTTTTTTTTCCCCCACAGCCTTTTTCGTATCAGCTCTGTGGCTAACTGTCCTCTCCGCTGCATTTCAACTCAGGGTTGGAGAATATTCCTCCCCACCAACCTGTAGAATATATAAAGACCTGCCGCTTACGGTGGAAATGTCGTTTCACAGCCGGACACAAAGAGCCCATAACCCCGCAACTCTGAACATGTTTTTACTTGAAATTTTCAGCAAAATTTCTCTTCTATTGAATGGAGGTGAAAAAAAAGAAGAAGAATTAAAACAATTTTTTTTTAAAAGACCTTTTGAAAATGTCGAGGTGTCCTGAGGTTTTACTGTCAGGGAGACGAGCAGAAAACGAGGGTGTCATGATTTAGTTTCTGAGAGAGGACGATAAGGAGCCTCTATTAGACATCGCACTCTGAGCGGGTTCAAGCCAGGCACCGAGACGTAAACTACTCAGGTTTTGGAAAGCGGTGATGCTAATCAGTTTGACAGGTTTCATATCTCGCAGCAGCAGGACCTCGGGTCGAGCATTTGGACATCGCAGCGTTTAAGTGAGAGATGATGTGACTATAAAGGAAAAAAAGGTGGTCTTTCTTTTACAACTCAAATTCAAAGCTATAAACCCATCTGTGCTGAGTGCTCGACACTCTGGGCCTTTTTCCTGCCACAGCCTCACATGGTCTGGTGCGACCTAATGACGGCTAACTTTAGTACACTCTAGGTGGATAATTACGGAAATGGGATTTTGCTGCCGTCATGACTCCACGATTATGACATTAACCCACGTCTACGAGGGTGTATGTGTGGACCCCACAGACTGGATATAAAAGTGGACGTGGCTTTCGGGTCTGTAAAATGAGGCCAATGCGGAAAATGCCTTAAGCTGCAATACCACCGAGTGCCACTAGAGGTCGGCTCCAAAAAGCCTCCTCTCGTGATATTCTAAGTCAATACATTTTCTCCATGAGTTATCTCGGTGTTGTTCGCTAAAGTTGTACGACTTGTGACTTCATACTTTTGGCGACGTTATTTTTGCTCAAACCAACGAGGTCATACATGACCACCCACGACCAAACTCTGCAAAAACGACTTTTTCTTCTTTTCTTCCTTGTCTAGAAAATGATAAGCGTTAAGCCTTTGGGGATGAGAGGTGGAACGAGTTCAAGAAACTTATATCGTTTATCCCAAAATTCGATTGTTGTGCAGCTTTCCAATCACACGATTTAGACCAAGATGTCGAAATGAGCCATCTGGTTGTAACAGTACAAAAGTGCCAATGAGTCAGTACATTACATTTAGTTACAACTAAATAGAACTGAATATTAAACTACTACAATTAAATCAGGTAATTTACAAGGAGGTATACATTTTTGATTTACCTGGTTTTACTTCTTACAGTAAACAAACTAGTGTAAATACGTACTGTAACACTGTAGGACTCGGACAGTTAAATAATTGGGGCTACGAGGCCGGTTGCAGGTTTGGTAGTAAAGAGGCGACGTCCATCACAAAAGGCTTCGAAGTCAGAATAACATGAGGAGAGGAGGGAGTTCCCGGTTTTGCTAAATCGACATTCGAAAATCCCATAATGGCCATAACAACGGAGATTAACTCCGGAAAAATAACAAAATACATGGAAATGTGTGTGTGTGTGTGTGTTTCTGTAACAGGGAGGGGCAAGTAATAACATGCTTTGTGCGTTGTGGTCATGAATAACTCCCTCCCCGTGACAAAAACACGTTTATAGCCGTGATATACCACGGCTTGTATACGGGGCTGTAAAATGACAACGCTGACGGGAGAGAGGACAGTGATGGAAAGTGGCTGCCGGATTCATCGGCTCGGCGTGCGAACGGGAAAATCAGAGCGGAACGTAAAGGCATAAAACACCGGAGAGGCTGCCCGTCCAGCGAAAATACAACATGAAGTCATTTGACGGAGCAATGGACCAAAGAAAAAAAAACGGTTTTATTTCTTAGAATAAACCCAGCTGTTGTGTTTTCAGGGTCATTTCACCACCATCAATTTTAAGCTCTTGTCTTGGTCATTGTTGGGGTTAACCATTCGTGCTATAGCTTGGACTTTCAGGACAGTCGAGGCTATCCAATTATTTCGTCATTTATTTTGATAATACGAAGAGATTTTTTTTTATATCGGCCTTTATATCAAGAAAATAAATAATTTCGTCTCATTAGAATTGTTATGTTTTAACATGTATCTCACCAGAAACGCTCGGCATTAGAGAGGTCTTCTTTTTATAGTTGTGTAGCGACAATTGTCTCGAATCTGGAAATACCTGAACCCATGTTTGTGGGACTCAGCAATTTGACAAAAATATTAGTGCCTGACAGAAAATAAATGTCATGAATGAATTTCAAAACTGGAATTAGCTGAAAAACGCTTTGTCGTACAGAGAAAAGAGCGGCATCACGAGAGACGGTGATTTCTGCTGTTTATTCGGATGTACAGTACGTTGTGAAGCGATCGGGACTTTGGAAATTTATTCACTTAATTCATCGTACCGGCATGTTTTTTTTTTTTAAGGCTGGAGGCATGCAGTGTCGTAGGATATCTCATGCATCTCTCTCTGATTAATACTAATGATTCAATAATTCAACAGAGAAGACGAGGAGGGAATTTGAGCCCACTTGGCGTTAATCTGGTTCTGATCACCTTGTCGTAAATTATTAACTTCTTTTCAAAGAATACTCATAAAGGGTGGTCGGCACGAAGTGGCAGTCGTTGGACGACCGCAATGCGATCCAAGGATAAAACACGAATTGACAATTTTGCCGAAAATAATGGAAATGCCAATATGATGCATTTCTCACATATATCTGTCCTGCAGGAATTTATAGTTATCGGAGAAGGCTTCCATAGGTCCAATTTACAGTCTGTCATTCAAGTGGCAAACAAACAACGGTGACGTCACCCGTCGGTTGGTGAAGGGCACCCTCATAAAGCGTCGAGTTCGGAGCGGTTTCGGACCAGGAAGTGACCATATTTGGACGAGGTGGCGGGGGAGGAGCGAGCGGTGGATCTGACTCCATCTGATTGGAAACCCGACGCCCACCGACAGCTGTAACCTGACTGCACCGCGGGCCTGTCAATCAAACAGACACGCCCCCAAAAACACATCTTTTTTTTAAGCCTTATTTTTTTATTAATGAGGGATTATTTTCAGATGGATCTCCAGAAAACTAATATAAAGGAGTGACTTTAGCTGACAACAAACGAGGTTGCCGACGAGGTTGCGTTTATCTTTGTTCTACGGTTTCGGTTCAAAGCAGCAGATCTTCAACAGGCACAAATCATTTGCTGCCCATCCGATCCCACCAGCGGTACCCTCACCGTTTATCTGGTGGAAGAAGATAAAAAATAAAATAAAACACGTCTCCACGTCATGCAGAAACGATCCGTGTTTACCGCCGCGCCGCTTCCTCTTTGATCTTCACATACAAGGTGTTTATTTTACATTCGGGGCTCTCGTCTTCAGTTCGTCTTGACCTTGCTCAAGGACACGGCCGTCCAATCCAATCTCCATAAGTCAGCCGCTCGGAGGTGAACGTTACGAGCAGCCATTTAAATACACCCCACCTCCTCCTCCCCCCCCCCCCGCCAACCATTCCTCCTCCTCCAGGTCTCCGGGTGATGGATTGTGGCCCCTCTGCTGCCCCCCCTCCTCCCCCACCGACACTCCAGACGCTCCGATAGTTTGGTTGCCATCTAAGAGTCGCGGCGAGCGATGGGATTGGAGGACGTGACGGGGAGACGGGGGTAAACAGATGCAGGTCGTTACCCGACCGGTGGGCGCTGATCATCTTTAGTGCAGTTTGGGTAATTGGATGAGCCGTGTGTCAGTGACCCATCAATGTCAACCCTCCAATCAGATCCCACCGTTCCATTAATGCTCAGGATGTCTTTCACACCATTTCCCTTCTGTCTCTTTCTACCATTGTCTTTTTCCACACACACACACACACACACACACACACACACACACACACACACACTTATCACTCTCCCTCTGTTGCCTCGGACTGAGTCGGGGTTGCGGCTGGTACATCGGCGATGTTGCAAGTATTTACAATGAGTTTTTTCTTAACACAGCAACAACTCGCCAGGACTTATTTCCTTCCACACTTTCATCTTTGTTAAAGTGAGCTTCTACACCTATAAAGTCATAATATCTAATGCAGTATGAAACTAATTTAACATGCTTGTATTATACACTGTATATAAAAAGTGTTCGTAGCTTCCGGGTCTGAAAAATGTGGCCCGATGCAGAAGTGCCTGAAGCTGCAATACCAGCGAGTGCCACTAGAGGTCGGCTCCAAAAAGCCTCCGGCTCCATAGACTCCCATTCAACTTCTCTCATCAAATCCAAAGTGAATAAAATGTGTCCATCAGTTATCTCGGTGTTGTTAGCTAAAGTCACTCCTTCTTATTAGTTTTCTGGAGGTCCATCTGAAAATAATCCCTCATTAATGTGAAAATAAGCTTCAAAAAGCTGTGTTTTGGGGGCGTGTCTGTTTGATTGACAGGCCTGTGGTGCAGTCAGGTTACGTTTATTGGTGGGCGGGACGTAGCATCGGCGGTTTTCCAATCAGATCAGTCAGATCCACCGCTCAACTCCGCCCCCAACTCGTCCAAATATGGTCACTTCTGGCTCACTGTTGGTTGCCTCTTGAGTTGAATCTGGAAGATCCCACTATCAAAGAAAAAAAATACTCCTACAAAAAACGGTGTAAAATCAATAATATATAATTAGTAGTTCGTAATAATGACATGTTATTTGATCCATTATTTTCATAATGAAAAAGTTTAGTTTCATGTCTCTTTTGCATTTTGTTTCATAATGGAAATTCTCCCAATAATGCCTTCAATTTCATGTCAAGTACGACAACTTCCGAGTGAATTTATTTTCACAACTTGCCGACGTGTCTTTGAGTCATAATATTTCACGGTGAACTTTCCAGACTTCTAATGGCCATCTCTTGCAGCGCTCCTGTCATCTCCGTCGATTTCTTCCTCTGACTGATGCCTGCCAACAGAATTAGGCAGGCCTCCAGTTAGCAAGCGTATAAACTCCTCCTGCTCGTCTAAAAAAAAAAAGACACACTAGATCATCTTGACCTAAATATTACGCTGTAGCTGCCAGAACACAAAGGGAACGGATGGATGTTCTTCTCAGAGTTATATCTTGAGTTTAAAGCTCAGAGATCAGATCCAATCACTCGGCGTATCGCCAGTATCATACAACGCTTAACTCGTGGGGAAGTTATCCAGTCAGAAAATACACCGTCGTGGAACAAATAAATGACCAAATAACATATTTTCCTCTCGTTTGTTCCGTCGGCTTCTCTTCATTTTGCTTTTTGGGACTTGTGTGATCATATCTGATGATGTTTTAAGTCATATTCACGCAGAAATATATATAATTTTTTTCTTTTTTTTTTTAAATCAGAAGGGTTCACAAACTTTTAAGTACACCATCGTAAACAAACCCAGATAATCTTAATAAAACAAGTTGTCTATAGAATATTTGTGATCTGACTTCATGCCCCACGTGACACGAGTAGTTTTTAAATATCACAGAAGCTGGTCATCGCAGCTCGTCACCTGCAGCTTTAACGTCTAACCGCTTCACCGTGGCTGTTTTCCAATGTTCAGACTCCCTTCCAGAAATAATAAATGTTCTGGCTGATGAACAAATGCCAGAAATGCCAGTTTAGAACAGTTTTTATTTATTTTTTTGGTGGATGTATTTTAAGATGAAAGATTTATGTATCTTGGCCCCAACTCTAGGATCTGCTATAAATGTCTTGGGGAGTGGGGTAATAGCAAAGGGGGCTTCGGTGGGTCGGAGACCAACAGCTTATTGGGCAGGGGTGGTCCGAATTTTTAGGCTCTTCAGTGTAATTACAACAGATTATACACTGCATTTCTTTCTTCACGTTAATCCCATGTGCTTTGTTGCCTTGGTGCTGAAGGAAGGCCGAGTCCACTACCACCAATACAGAGAATTACTGAACGTAAATATGTTCAGTAGTTACTGCAGGCAACATGCCAACAATAAAGTGTCGTAAAAACTGGGATTTGAGGTCATGGGAGGCACGACTCCACCAAACACATGGCGGTGTTGTTATTGAGGGAATTAGTGCTGTCGGAGTTTCTAGTAAAATGGAGGCAGTGATAAATAACAGAAAACACAGGGAGGGATAATAATATGATAGTAATATGAAATAAACAGGGACAACTAAATGTAATGGTCTGGTGTTTTTTTTGTTTTTTTTAACTGTGATTATCTCAAACCGATTGCACCACAGGCCTGTCAATCAAACAGACCCCCCCCCCCCCCCCCCCCAAACATATCAAAGCTTGAAGCCTAATATCTAATTAATGATGGAATTATTTTTGGAGGGACCACCAGAAAACCTAATAAGAAGCTATGACTTTAGTGAATGACACCAAAATTGACTCGTGGAAAAAAAACGTACCAAGTTTGTATTTAATGAGAGAAGTTGAATAGGAGCAAGAACCTTTTTGAAGCGAACCCCTAGTGGCCCTCGGTGGTTTTGCAGTTAAGGTGTTTCCGCGTTGGCCTTGTTTTTTCAGAACAATAAGGTACATCCACTTTTATGTACAGTCTATGGACTCTCAGCAGTTATAGATAAAAATAAAAAGTGTCCCCAACTGCTATTGCAATGCAAAATTGCGCTAAAATGCATTACCACTGATGGCCACTAGGGGCTGGCTTCAAAAATAACTTGGCTCCAATATACTCCCATTAAATAAAAACATCAACTTCTCATGAAATACAAAGTCAAGTTGCCACTTGCTTTAAACACAAGCATTCCAGAAATTCTGATGTTTTGCGAAAAAAAAAAGGTGTAAAAGTCCGAAGTGAACGAGACAAAAGATATGAACCTGACTGAAGAAGAATTTCAAGCCCTTGAGCTGTCTGACTCTGTGCTCACCTTCTGATAAAAGTTCACTGACCAATCATCCAGTATTTCCCAGAACACTCCAGATTTTTATTTTCTGCCTCACCTCCTTAAATTAGTTCCCCCCCCCCCCCGTCACCCCCAAGCCTGACCAAAATTTATAGTATCACTGCTGTTTCTGAACGGCCCACAAATTACCTTCCCACAAATGGGTTGAGTAAGTATCATCACACAGGATAAAGAAAAAAAAATAAAATAAAAAAGTCCAGCACGCTCGAACTTGGGAGTCACTTTGCTTCCTGACTTCTAAAAAGTTTGAGGATATGAAACAGATTTTTTTTTTTTTAATTATAATTTTAATAATAATAATTAAAACAATTATAAACGTGGATCCACCGTTTTACGATACTTTCATTAAAACTTTACGGAAGGTGAAGAACTCAAGGAACTATTAAGTTTCCTGTCCTGCACCCTGATTTATATATTGATGTAATGCTTGAACAGTGTTGAAAGAATAAGTGCACATCTGAAAATGATTTACCACAGCAGGTTATTTAGTATTAGTATTATGTCTTTCCATAATGTCATTTGCCACGATGTAGGCGTTTTTTACCCTTCGCTGATTTAAAAGGGAACTTCTAACCTTGGATCTAAGTGCAGTAATGCATTTGTGTATCAAATGTGACTACGTAATGCGGAACGCATGCCAGGAGTAAAACTCCGTGATTGAGTTTTTTTTGCAATTCATGCTCTTGATGGTGAATCCTTTGAACTGGCTCCTACATTTCTTTAAACAACCTCCAAAGACTCGGATGAAGCTTCATAATACGGTGGATTTTGGGGAATAACGTTTTATGAAACGTTAAAACCGGTGACTGAAAAATTGTTGTTCCTCCTTAGAAAGAACAAAATGCATTCAACAGTTATCTTTGCTGTAAAAAAAAATAAAAATAAAAGTGTCTTATAAATGGAGCTGTTAGCATGGTTGTAGACTCTCAAGGGCTACAATCTAAGCACACGGTGCATTTAATGACGGATAATCTGAGTGCAAAGTGAGGCACGTGGTTCAAAAGGGGGTCGTTCTTGGTCTCCTCGTCGATCATAGGTGTTATTTTGGGCAGTAAGCAACATAAAGCGATCATTAAGAGACGGCTGAGCTTGCACTTTGGCAGGTTGCCATCACATCGGCGGGTTTGCCAAGAAGAAGGGAAAGAACGATTCTCCACAGAGGAAACACTTCTGCTGGCATGAAGATTGAAGTTCACAGTAATAATGTCTCTGTATGTGTAATCAGCAGACTTGTTTAAGCATTTTGCACCTGCCTCATAAAAACCTTAAAGCGCTGCATCGTTGACTTAAGACCAATTTGTTTTCTTCTTCCTACAGATAACAAAGCGCCAATTATGCACCTGACCACACAGTCATTTTAAGACCAACACGCCCACAAACGCTCAGATGCAAAGTACATTTGCTAATTATATAGCAAAAAATATATTAATAAGTTAGGTGCAAAAAAAAATCCAGCATTTTTTTTAAAAATTATTTTGAGCACAATTTGAAAATTTGCATAAAAGATGGGTGAAAACTTACCAGCTGTTTTTGTTGCTTTACAACATTACATTACATTACACAGAAATATAGGAACAAATAAATGATGTTACAGTGAAGATAAACTGTTCAGTAAAAGTAACAGTTACATGCAGAATGTAAACTGATGAGTTCATTTTTTTTGGGATTGGGATGAAATAAAAATAAAACAAGATGAATGTCGTTTGATTAATTTATTTAAAAAAAAAATCTGTCTTTTATACACTATGATATAGGTCAATAGGAAATAGAAGAAACTGTTATTACTGATGACAACTTGAGTTAAAATGAGTTACTTGATTAAAAAACTTTCATTAAATAAATTTGACTTGAGTAAAATGTATAATAAAGGTTTTGTGCTTTTTTTGTTTGTTAAAGCACGGCATTGATATTTTTATAGACTGAAGAACTTTTTCTGTCCAATTCAGATTTTCTAAGTTCGAAAAAAGGTAAATATAAGGTTTAAGGGAGGCCTAACGCCGGAGTTTTGCTCGGGCCCTGAAATAACTAAATGCGCCCCTGTTCTTCATTCTTTACGGTGCCGGACAGATTGAAAATATAAAAAGTTTCCTCTGCTGAAAACAAGAAGCTTCAATGTCAAAATGTTAATAATCATGGATTTATTGAAAACGTGGGCTTAGTGGACAAAAAAAAAATACTTTAACATCTTTGAGCTACTTTAATTGCCTTGATCTGAATGAGACCTAAGAGACACAACCGAGCCCATCTGCACTCTTTTTAATCAATATTTATAAAAATAATTTTAAGTGAGGTATGTGTATAACATCCCGCAACAGTTGCTATCATCGATCCTCCTGGATCAAAACAGAATTCATCACAACAGCTGGCTGCAGTCGTTCTCCACAAACGTTCCTCGGCTCTCGTCCTTGATCCTGATAATCGTGAACCTGGTGAGTTTTTTGGAGGTGTTACGTCATAATTAGCTGGACTGCATGCAGGAGGACTCGAGATTTATTTTCCCGCCCCCTCGCAGTACCTAGGTGTGAAAACTGGGTGTCTGCGGCGGTCCTGAGGGTCGTTCACGTGTTCCCGGTTGCTGTTTTTAGATGTCTGACGAGCGGGTGACGCACGCCGACAGCCCCACCCTCCCCCCCACATCCCCGTTTAAACTCCTCGACTCACTCCGCGAGCATCGCCGAGCTAAAATAGACACGCTCAGATCTGCGAAGCTGCTATTTATGCCGATAAGTCCGATTTAGTTCAGATGTTCTCTTTTTTTTTTTTTCCCCCCTCGACGGAGTTGGAAAAGAACAGAGGAAGCAACAGGAGGGTTTCACGAAGAGCTGCGATTTTCAGGGAATGAAAATACAGAAAACATTTGACTTGTTTTACGTGAAGAAGATTTCTGCTTGTGGCCTAAATTCTATTTCACATGCACCTGTATGTGAAATAGAATTTAGGCCACAAGCAGAAATCTTAAACGGTCAGGAAAATATCATCCAGCAAACTGGACCAGTCTGGGAAAGGTGGTTGGACGCTGAATAAACCCTTATCCATATTGAATAATCCTGACGGCCCTCTCGACCACCTGCTGCAGGGACAGAGGAGCACTTTCTCCAACAGACTCATCCAGCTGCTGACAGACTAGCGTAGGGTGATTCGCGGCATCCCTTCTTTACTTTTTTAGTGCCTAAGACATTTGTCTGAGCGTACCTTTAAAGTAGTCCATCGGCTCGTCGACTGCCTGCCACGACCTCGGCTCTCCATCACCTCCATTTAGTTGTAGGTTCGCGCTGTCTGCTTCCTCTGCTGCTGAAAACTGTCACTTCAGGCATTTGGGAACAGAGAAACATACTTCGGGTAAATGAAGCCATCACTGATTGTAAAAAACAAAAACAAAGAAGAATTCCAAATGGTGACAGCATTTGGGTCAACTTCAAACAGAATACAAATCTGCCGAGCCACGCTGATTCACTCTGCATATGAATTACCCATAGTTTAGCTGTAATTAGCAGAGGCGCTTATTCCTGTAAAAAAAAAAAACTTGTTATTTTCCCCCGACATTAAATTCGAGCACTGATCCAAATATTGTCAGATTTCAAAAGCTTATTATCGTCTAATCTGGTTCAGCTGCTAAACAAAACTCATCGGGGGCCACACAAGAGACGGCAACACTAAAAAATTCAATATGCGGGGAAAAAAAAAAACCCGTCCACGCTCGCGACTTGCTTTCTATCCAGCTGTCAATCAAGTGATAACCTGGCTAGAGTGCCCCTGGTTCTGGAGAGTGAGCCGGCCTATTACTATGTAAATCCTGCCAAATTAGCATCCATTCCCATCAGCGCTGTCCAGCTGGAACCTGCACCAATAACACAACTTCATACTGCACTGCTGCCTTTGCAGTATATTATCGCCTGAGCTCCGAATGTTTCCGCCCTGCGGCTTCACATACGGATACCGAAGCTCCTGGTTAGTAAAAAGTTTCCTCAAGTAAAAAGGAATGGTAGGAGTGGCTTAAGGTTTAAGCTCCGCCCTGAATTTGATACGCAGAGCTCAGAGGACAGAAACTGCAACCTGAAAGTACAAAACTCTTTATTTGACTGTTTTTCAAACCAATTTGGTCACACGAAGCATTTCAGTAGACATTTAGGGAACATCTTTGTAATTGTACATAACAATCAGTCTTAATTGAAAACAAAACAAAAATCACAGAAAACAAAAAGGCACATGTTGAATTTAAGCTGTTTGTGATCCAAAATATCTGTGAAGTATCAATTTGTTATTGTTCACCTAAATTAAGCTTATTCAGCTGGTTTGGGTGGAGCTCAGCTATGTGAATATATCTTAAACGTGCAGCTCTCGGACACTTTCATTTTGTCAAAGTAGCTCTCAGAGAAAGAAAAACGAACACCAAGTATTACCAAGCACATCAGTTCTGAACATTCAGGACACGCGAGAAGAGTTGTGCGTTGTGAATGTCAGTGCCGGTATCGGTCAGGTATGTCAGACGAGCCTTTGGCACAGCGAGGACAGCAAGTCGGCCTTCTACGCTGTACAGAATACAGGGTGAGTGTGTGTGAGCGACCCCATTCAGCCCCCCGTGTTTCAGAGCAGGTCATTACGAACACTCACCGGGGAGCACTCGTCTCCATAAAGGAGACGCAGTCGGGCTTCATTTTCATTGTGATCCGACAGAACGTCTGACGTCACGGACGCGCGTCACCGCAGCGCTTCGTCTCCTTCAGCAGGGTTTAATTATCAGCCCCGAAATGAGAAAATAAATCCCGCGCCAGGTGCATGCGTGTAATTATTTTTGGTTTCGACCAGTATGCACTGTAAAAAAAAAAAAAAAAAAGTTCAAAATATCAAAGCAGCAAAACCTCAGTTAATTATTGATAGTCAGTTTTGTTGAAATACGAGTGACGCTTTAGTTTGTTGGCACAATTTGAATTCTTCACTTTAAATGCTTTCAATAATTTAAATTTCAAAGTTTCCCTTCCAAGTTTTTACAGTGTTGATTTTACCCAACTGATGACCTTTCCACAAGCTGCTGTGAATGTTTTATGCAAAAAAAAAAAAAGAGAAAGAAATGAACCCTCTCATTTACATATTATTAGTCACAGATGATACTGACTGAACTTGAGCTAACTTCTGACTCGAGTCACCGCTGCTGGCATCATTTATTTCCTTAAACAATTCCTATCTTTATCAATAGAGTGAAAGAGAACAAGCAGAGAGGGGAACAAAATATATTCCATGTTATTAAAGCGACAATTCAATTAAGGCGGACCCCGACGGTGTCGGAGGGGAGGAGCGGGTCGGAGGGGAGGAGCGGGTCGCTCGGCGCATCGATCGAGTTTCCTGCGGAGAAAAACAGGCCCCGCCTCCTCGTGTCTCGTGCGTCCGGGGAGCCGTTCGGCGGAGCGCTGACCTACTTTACCTGCGTGACCCGCTTTGTTTTTACGTTAAAAATGGATGACACAGAAGCCCAGAGAAACCCGCAGGAGACGAAGACGAGGAGGAGGAGGAGGAGGAGATGAAAAACAGCATTTGCAAAAAGAAGGAGGCCACTAACACAGATTGAATTGATTGTTTCTCCTGAAGGGGAGGTGGTGAGTGTAGAGGGACGGCTGCATTATCCGGCTTTCATGCGTCTTCATCTGTACCAGAAAGGGTGAAACAGTAAACGTGCTGGACGGCTGTTTGCAGTGAAAGTGTAAAATATTTTTTTTTGATTTTCTCCTTAAACTGCAAAAAAAAAAATCAACCATTACATTTATCCAAAAACATGACTTATATATTGAATACTAGTTCAACAAATGATTTTCACTTGATTCTTATAATAAGCTGGGATGTCCAACTTGTCTCATCTTATTTAAATACATTCCTTTTTTTCTTTCGAGTGCAATTTGATTGCAATTGAAGATGTTTTGCGGAACATTTCCACGTGATTTTTTTTTTTCAACACGGAAGACGAGACTAAATGCAACCATGTTGACAGGTAGGCATCACTACAAGCTGAGGAAGTGATGTCAAGAAAAGAAGATTCAAAAAGACCCGTTTTTGGGGGCGTGTCTGTTTGATTGACAGGCCTGCGGTGCAGTCAGGTTACAGCTATCGGTGGGCGGGACGCAGTATCGTCAGGTTTCCAATCAGATCATTCAGATCCACCGCTCGCCCCGCCCCCAGCTCGTCCAAATATGGTCACTTCCTGCTCCAAAACCGCTCCGAACTAGTGAGATGGTGACGGACATGAACTCTTTGTAAAAGATCGCAGTAACAAGCGGCTGAAGTGAGTATTTTCCTGATTAGGATGCTGATCAGTCGCCTCCCGATGGAAGTCTGACCAAGTACAGCCAACTAGGACGAGACCCGGAGGTCTGGGTGGTATGATCATATCTCACTGTTGGCCTGTGAGCTGAAGGAACAGAGATGCCTCTAGTGTCCTTAAACTGCCAACGTGACCCTAATTAGACGAGGCAATTAAAATGCAATAAGGGGAGCTTTTTCTTTTTGGCATTTTTTGGGCCCGCCCGACAGTGGAAGACGTTCACTTTCATAGAGCTGCCGGAAAAAAAAGCTACAAGCTAATATGAGACCATTAATTGGACTTCTTCTCTGCAGTGCTTGAAGTGGGAAAAAAGGTTTGAGCGCTCCCGTTATTCTCGTGTTAGCGTTTGCGTCGACTGATATCGGCGAATCATTAATAAATACATTCTGAACTGATGCAATGAAAATGACATCACAGCTGTTATCAAAGTAACTTTGAAGAATCTGATATTAAAAACAGATTATGTGCCGTTTACACCTTTTATTTTGTCGTTGTTTTGATATAATTTACAATATTTCATAAGTTTTGAAGAGTTCAGTTTTGCTCTACAATGTAATAATAATGAAAATAAAAATGTTGTAAGTATAAATGTGGAATTTTGTTTGTTTGTAGCACTTTTTATGGAGTGAACAAAAAACAGTGAATAATGCTATTCATAGCATTATTTTTGCATCTCTACTGTAAATTTTACAGCATTTTTAATAAGTAAATTAATGAAAGCTTTCAAATTTCAAGGACTGACTTTCTGCATCATTTCCTACATTCCTTTGTTAGTACAATTGTTATGATGGCATTATTAACTATTAATAAAATAAATATTAAACATTTAAAATTGCTGTGATTCTTCAAGAATTTTTTTCAAGAATGTGCAGTCTGTTCTCCTGGAACGGGGTGCGCAATGCTTCCACCTTGTGGCTCTACACGTGTACTGCAGACTGTTTTTTTTTTTTTTTTTTTTTTTTTTTTTTTTTTTTTTTTTTAATGCTTGCGGTGTATTCAAGTAAAACTACAACAGTAGAAACTCAGTAACTGGTCTACTTTAAGAAGACGCTTCTCAGTAAGAGTAAAAAAAAAAAGCAAAATATTTTACTTTGTAATGTGGTGGAGTATCAGTGTGAAGTACTGAAGTGTCAAAGTGCTACTTTGAACAGGCTGGTTAGATTGATTAAAGTCGCTTCAACATAGAAAAAAAAAAGCTCCCTTGAATTAGTTTAAAAGTTTTAAAATGAAGTTAATTCATGTTTTGTTTTTGTTTTTTTGTCAGCTGGAGAACATTTCACAAAATCAGATGTTTTCTCGGTCAGATTTTGATTCCCACTGTTCAGGGAATTTCAGGGAATATCTGTAATTAATTCTGTAAAACTGCTTTCCCACACGTGGAGAATCAGGGGATCTGATTATTTTTCGTTTGGATCAGAAAAGGAGCTGTAGTGTTTCTGAGTTTTATCAGAACTACTCAGCCTAATGTGCCACACCACATGTCAACAAAAAAGGAGAAACCTCGCTGCTGCTGCTCTCATGTTTATTTCACACAACCCACAGTGTGTGTGTGTGTGTGTGTGTGTGTGTGTGTGTGTGTGTGTGTGTGTGTGTGTGTGTGTGTGTGTGTGTGTGTGTGTGTGTGCGCGCGTCCCTAATTTGTCGCTTTCCTCGACGGCTTCTTCCTCTGCTGCGATTCAATCAGTTTAAAGCTGTTGCGTTTGATCTCCTCGCGGGTTGGAGAGCAGCCCTCCTCCTTTTCACCCTCCTCGTCATCCTCCTTCGGCTCAGGAGAGTCTGTGAGATGGGGTGAAGGAAGAAAAGGTAGATTCTCAGTGGAGACGTCGGCACCAGCAACAGACGGCCTTGAGCTCGAGGCCTGGGAGGCACCAACCCTGCGAAGGCCGAGCTTTTTCATTTAAGTTACCAACTGCATATTTCTGGCCCATCGGATCCACAACAAATTCAGATAAGAAACTAAACTTTTTTCAATTTTAATAACACGGGAGGTCCCTGATATTGACGTTCAGCACGACAGACCAGAAGAGGAAGGAAATAAACGTAAATAAAAGTCCGTAAATCTACAAGAACGTGCCTGAGAATCTTCACATTTTTGGTCTTTTGACTTCCTGTAACCGATTCAAATAAAAAACCCTCATTTCATATCAAAAGGCTTCGTTTCAAATTAAAAACGCTCGTCTCAAATTAAAAACCCTTGTTTTAAATGAAAAGCCCTCATGTCAAACGAAAAGCTCTCATTTAGAATTAAAAGCCCTCGTTTCAAATTAAAAAACCTTTGTTTCAAATTAAAAGCCCACGTTTCAAATTAAAAGCTCTCGTTTTAAATTAAAAACCTTTGTTTCAAATTAAAAGCCCTCATTTCAAATTAAAAGAGCAAGTCCTATATTAGGTTTTTACCTCATGTTGAAAAGTTGTTTCAGCACGCTCTCACTTCCATGTTCCCATTAATAATTTTAAATTATATTTCCTCCATTTTCAAACAAAAGCTGAACTTCACCTCCCATTTCTTTTCAGGGAGTTTTTGTCTTTAACAGTTTTAAGATGCCGAATGCATCCGGTCCCGGAGGCTGGTCCTCACCTAAGGGGGAGGCCGGTCTCCTGTTGTTCCTCGGGTCCTCCGTGTTGTGTTCTTCCAGCAAGTCGTACACCTGAGACAGAAGAAGAGGAGTTTGCGGGGAGATTCATGATCACACCTATTAAACAACTTCACTCTGTTTTCTCCAAAGACTAGAAAGCTGAGAAGTGACACGTCAGGTAATTTAAATTCATGACACCTTTAAAAAAATAAAAAAAATAAAAAAACACCAAGTACAAACAACTGATGGAAGATTGTTTCTAAATGAGAATCTGGAAAAACTAAATAAATCACCACATAGAAAGTGGTGTCAGCACCTTGTTTTGGTCCAGGGCGCCAACGTCGGGTGCCTGCGTCAACTTCTGTTCCCGTAGTTTTTGAAGGCGGGCTCTGATGTCCATCAGTTTGTCTACGCTGTTAGAAGCGGATATGTCGGGCAGTCCCTGGAAAAAAAGAAAAAAAAAAGAGTCGAGCGATTCAGAAAACATAAAAGTCAAAATATAAACGAAGATTAACTTTGAGGTTTTTTCAGATAATCATTGAAAATTCATGGAAGAGATTTCTGTTGTAAATTCCTTGAATAAAACTGTGGATGGCAATTAAACAGCTCCAGAATGATCAAAACAAAACAATATATATATATTTCTCATCATCTTTTTGGTAAGTTTAATTGTAAAATGGTCTTCCAATGGTGCCGTTTGATTGACACCTAAATGTTGGGTAAACCTGGACTGAACATAAAAGTGTTCGTAGCCTCTGGGCCTGAATAATGAGGCCCGATGCGGAAGTGTCTTCAGCTGCAATACCACCGAGTGCCACTAGAGGTCAGCTCCAAAAAGTCTCCGGCTCCATAGACTCCCATTCAACTTCTCTCAAAGTTCTCAGTTAATAAAATGTCTCCACCAGTTATCTCGGTGTTGTTAGCAAAAGTCGCTTTCTTATTAATTCTCTGGAGGTCCATCTGAAAATAATCCCTCATTCATTGGAAAATAAGCCTGAAAAAAGTTTTTTAGGGGCGTTTTGTTTGATTGACAGGCCTGTGGTCCAGTCAGGTTACAACTGCCGCTGGGGCAGGACGTAGGATCGTCGGGTTTCCAATCAGATTGAGTCGGATCCACCGCTCGCCCAAATATGGTCATTTCCTTCTCCAAGATGGCGACAGCCTAAATCCAAACTCGAGGCTTCAAAACGTCCGTTTCACAAACCAAACGGCTGACGTCACCGCTCGGTGGTAAAAGTATGTTAAGATGTGTTTATTATTACAAACTACAGATTTAGAAAGGAGCGTGGGTTTGAGACGCCACAGAACGGCTTCTTAACTTGGAAAAGTTTGAATCTATCTTTTTAAAACTGAAATAAAACAAAAGAGTGAGAAAGTTTCCCAGAGGACCGTTTCTGGTTCCAAACCTCGACGGGTATGCCGCTCAACAGGAAGTAGAGGTTGTTGACGCCCCACTCGGTCGTGTCCAACTGGTCCTGGGACCGCTTTACCTCGGCCTGCAGTCGCAGCAAGCGCTCCTTCACCTCCTTCAGCTGGGCTGAAGTTTCATCCTTCAGCTTGTTGAACCTTCAAACAAACAGACGGCGGTGCGTTCAGGATCCTACACTATAAAAAAAAACAACAACCCCGTGAAGACGTGATAACATTTTTAATGCTCCCGTTTGAGGGCGCTTTTTTTTCTTTTCTTTTTTTTTTAAAGCGTTCTCGTCCCAGCTGTTTCCAGAAGCGATAAACGCGACGTGGGGATCAGATATTAAAAAAAAAAAAAAAAAAAAGACAGCTTGTGAAAACATTTCAGAGGAAATCAGCAGAGGCATCAGTCACCCCCCCTCTCCCTCCCCCCCCCCCGACATCACACGGCCTACGAGAAGGGATGTTGTTAACGCGTCCGTCTCGCGCTGTCAGACTGATAAACCTTCAATCCGGCCACGAGCCGCCTGTCTGGGGGGCCGCCGGCGTCCCGACGCGTTCAAATAACCATCAACTCCTCATTAGATAAAAAAAAAACAACCTTCCACACATCAAACTACGATCTGCCATGTGGTCTACAAGACAGACGCGGTAATCCGGGCCGACGGCTCGCAGCGCTGGAATGAACCCAGCGGGACGACAGCAGATGCTACTTCCCCGTTCTTATTCAGTTTCGCTACTCGTTCAAGGCTTTTTGTTTCGTTTTGTTTTGGTGCCAGTGAACGCACCTCAACGCTGCCGGGTTCTCGCTGAACTTCAGCTCCGTGTAGCGCAGCTCCAGGTCGCTCAGGCGTCTGGTCTGCTCCTCGATCTCGTCCTCGTAGCCGACTTTGTCCTCGAGGAGCTGCTCCTTGGTGGCTCGCTGTGACGACGTGACGGGGGACAAGCTCCCGTTAGGACAGCAGCCAGCGGGCTTTCTGGCAATGTTTTATAGTCCAATAATAATAATAGTAATAATGATAATAACAACAATAATAATAACAATAATAATGATAATAATAGAAAAAAAACTAGGCATAATAATAACAGTAATAATGATAATAGTAATAATAGTAAAACAATAATAACAATAATGATAACAATAGTAATGATAGTAATGATGATGATAATAATAATCTTAGCTTGCAAAGGGGAATTTTACAGGTATGAAACATTGTGTGCACATTAAACACAAACCTAGAACAGACTGCAAATGAGAGAAATGTACAATAATAATTGGGCAGCATGTGTCTACATTACAAAGCACTCAAGAAAAGCCCAAAGAAATATGATGTTTCCCTCTTCTGGGTTCCACATTTTGGAAAACACTCTTTTTCATGGATTCATTAGATGATATGTGTGAATGGGACTTTGGTCGGGATACCTGGTCCTCAGAGAAGGCCACAGCCTCCCGTAGAGCCTCCATTTCCTCTATCAGCATCAGGTCGGACTCCGAAGCGAGAGAATGACACTCTGCACAAGCACATATGGACACTTTATTACACACATAACTTGTTTATGTTTACAGTATGAAAAGTGGACGCGGCTTCCAGGTCGGAAAGATTATGCGGAAGCGCCTTAAACTGCAATACCAGCGAGTGCCACTAGAGGTCGGCTCCAAAAAGCCTCCGGCTCCATAGACTCCCATTCAACTTCTCTCATCAAATCCAAAGTGAATAAAATGTGTCCATCAGTTATCTCGGTGTTGTTAGCTAAAGTCACTCCTTCTTATTAGTTTTCTGGAGGTCCATCTGAAAATAATCCCTCATTCATTAGAACATATGCCTGAAAAAGTCGCGTTTTTTTTAGAAGCGTGTCTGTTTGATTGACAGGCCTGCGGTGCAGTCGAGTTACAGCTATCGGTGGGCGGGACATAGTATCGTCAGGTTTCCAATCAGATCGAGTCAGATGATGGATTAATCTTCTAATCTAAGCACATATTGGTGATTTTTTTTTTTTTTTTTTTACACAACTTTGTATTTTATCCCGTCTTTCATCTCCGGGACCTCTAAAAGCGACGATACGTATCTGATAGTCGTTCCTCCACCTACCGCGGCGCTGCATGACTTCAGTGGGAGGATCTACGTGCGCTGCTGATGATTTAGTTTCCTGCATGTGGAAAAAATTTAAAAAAATAAAAATAAAAACCTCAATCAAATACTAATTTACAAATTGATTCTTCTCATTCGTTTTCACTCAAACCCCAGATTTGATCGGTTTTCCGTTCGTACGTGCTCGTTCAGCCGGCGCTGCTCCGACGGGCTGGTGATGAATTTTTCCATTTGCTTCTTCAGCTCCTTTTTCTCCGCCAGCAGTTTGTACAGCTCGTCCTCCATTTCTCTTTTCCTCTCCAGAACCTCGTGTTCCATCTGAACCATCTTATCCTGATGAGACCAAAGGAAAAGATAAAGTCACGTCACTTTTATGAGCTTTTTTTTTCGTAACTTTGAGATCAATAAAAGATTAAAAGTAAAATATTTGTGTGATGTGCAGCGTGATTATTATGACAGGAATTCATTTGCATATAATTGTTTTTCAGGTTTAAAATCAAATTGATTTATTGTCCACTAGAATTTTTTTTAATTTCTTCAATTTTACCGCAAAAAACAACTCACTTAAAACTCTGCAAATTACATCGCAATTATTAATTTTTTGAAAATCTGCCGCAAAAATAACAAATTTTTTAGATTGCAACAGTGACAAAAAAAAACTCAGGAAGAGGTCTGTGCTGTAATGTGGTATTGTTGACAGCAGGTGTCAGCAGAGATGCCATCAGTTGAAACACCCCAATAAAAACACTAACTCCGGACCACAAACTGCTGTTCTTAAAGATGTGGTCGAAAAAGTCAAAATTACGTTCTGAAAGAAATCTTAGAAAATAAAGCGCAATAAAAAAATGCCTCCCGCTTTTTCCGGCACCAACCGGAGCACTCGTCTCTCCACGTCTTTGTCAGGTTCAGGGTGGTTTGTGAGGGCGAAGACTTACCGCTGCGCCACCGGCAGACGTCGTCGCATTCTCCAGCCTTTTCTTCGCTTCCTCCAATTCCCCGTCTCCGAGGACGACCGCTATCTCCTTCTGGTCCAGGACCTTCTCCATCCCGCGGACCTCCTAACAAAAACAGACCATCAGATTACTCGTATATAGAAGCAGGATTATTTTTGGTTGACGTTGTATTATATGCAGTTTACTAGCAGCAGGTTCTCCACAATGCGCTGGTAGGCGTTCCGGATGTTCTGAGCCTCCGTGATCTTCATCCTGATCTTGTCTCGTTTGTTGGAGAGCTGTCGTACTTGCTGGCAACAGGGAGTAAAGCCGAAAGCGATTTTGACCGTTATTATATATTAGAAGATTAAAACGACTCATCCTCCGGGAAGATAAGTCCGTTAACTCATAATAATAATAAACTATTTGTAGAGCACCTTTCACAAGAAATGCAGCTCAAAGCGCTTCACAGCAAGAAAATGACATGGTGTTTCACATAAAAACAGATATAAAGGGACATTTAACAATATAGAAAAGTAATGAGATGCATGAGAAACAGATCAAATACATAAGAACAAATAAAATGCATAAAATCAAACAAATACAGTTGAAATATAAAATAAGCAATATGCATTTTAAAGGCGCGGTCGTTCATAAGTAGTTCTTACGATCATAAACAAAAGTTCATTGAGTTTAAAATGACACTTTGTATAAATGATGAATTTTAAAAGAGTATCTATAAAGTGAAAGGTGTCGTGATGTTCTGTGTAGTTTCCAGCTGCACCTTTTGAGTAGTTTTTTTATTTTTTATTTTAGGAGGTTCGATGAGTCACCTGCTGCAGCGAGTCTTCACAGTCCGCAGCCAGATCTTCCATCACGTTCCTCAACTCCTGCAGCTCCTTCAGCCTCGCTTTCTTTTCCGCCAGAATGCCCTCCATCCGGTTGTGTGCGTTGATCTGAACCTGCCTCCTCCGCTTCTCGATATCTAGTTTTTTCTGAATGAGGGAAAAGGAAAAAAAACACAACACCAAAAATACATTTAATGCAAATAAACATCCTCATTTGGAAGAAAAGTGATAAGATAAGATAAGATAAGATAAGATAAGATTTTATAAATATCGCAGTGGGGAAATTCAGTCGTCAAAACAGACGATAAGATAAGATACAAAAAAAAAAAAACTATAAATACGCACAAAAAATAGAAAAGAATAAAAATATACATTTTTTTTTTAGGCAAAATGTAAAGAACAAACAAAACAACAACAATGTACACACAAGTTATATACACAAAATGAATAAATAAATGATAACTTACTTCAAGAGGCAGTGCAGCGAGGTCGTCGTCATAGCTGTCCGAGTCCTGGCTCGTTGCTCTGGCCTCCGTCTGCTTCTCTAAAATTAGAAATGAAGCTCTATTGAACCTTTTCAGATATTTATTTTTGCAGCTTTAAAAATTAAAACCTTTGTGTGTGTACATTTTACAAACGAGCTAGATTGCTTCAGGGCTCGTTAACTAGCGAAGTTAATTATATATAAATATTTAAAAAGGAGACGCACTTGTCTGTAATTTCACAGCGGAAGTCTTTTATGTTCTCTCAACCAAACAGGACGTTCTCTACGCTATATGCCAACTAGCTCAGCTGACAAACTTTTTACACACCTGAGGTTTTCATTCGACATCGAGTTCTTCCTTCTCTCGCCTTCTTAGAGGTGATAAAATTCATTTTTACTGTTAACTCACAATCGTACTACTCAGCTTGCTTCAGTTAACGTAGCCCTCGTTCACGTGCGCTCAGTGTTTCGTAGGTTTGTTTTCAAATCATTCGATTTCAGTTTGTCTGGTTGCCAACAACGCCCTCCTTGGCTATTGTTGCTATGCCCGAATTTAAAAAAAACAAACAGTAACTATGACAACTGCGGCAAAATTCTTAGTAATTTCTTTAAACAGCAGGTTTTTGAATTTTAGACAAGAGCAAGCTTTAACTTTTCTGGATGCCAACAATCAATTCTGCTGACTGAAAATCGCAACTACCTCTAGCCAAATGGCGGCTCTGGCTAACTCGCTAAGCTTTATACTGGCTAAAAAAAATTGCAGACTTTTCACGTTTCATTTCACTTAAGAAAAAAAAAAAAAAAAAAATCATCTTTGCAATATTTCACAAATTTTCAACATTATTTTGAAAATAAAATTTATATCAGGCATTTCCTGTATTGGGTTTTGTTTTTATTTCATGTGACTACAACATTCACGTCAACATTTTGAGTCAACAAGTCAAATGAAAGGCAATGAAAAGAAAACAAATTAATAAAATGTTGCTATTAATATTTAGAGATACGTACATATAAAAGTTGCACAATTATAATACACAATTAGAAAAACTTTTTTTTAAATATGCTCCAACAAATCTAAGGAGGACATCTCCAAAATGCTTTTCTAATACAGATAAGGAAACTTTTTCTTACTGACAAAAAAATCAACACGTTTTCTCCAGCTAAAGTTCTCAAATGATCATGTCAAGGAATTTAATTTTTCAGGCATTTGCTGAAGTTAAAAATGAAGTAATTTTTGTAAAACAAGAAACAAGAGCAGCCCAACAATAGATCCCTGTGGAACACCACACTGAAACCAATGTCCTCACAAACTGTTACAACTATTTATTTTTTAATGTTTCAAGAAAAAAAAATATTTCTAACATTAGCACAACAGAAGAAATGCTTTTCCATTTAGAAATATTTATTTTTTTCAAGTGCTTATGGTTTAAATACATTTGTTTTGTTACTGATGGCTCCTTCTTGCGATGCTGAAATCGGCAGGACGATTTTAGGCATTTGAAACATGTTAAGAAAAATGTGACGCAGTGAACGGTCTCCTGTTGACGTGTGGAAAGTCGCCGTAAATTGCAGTTTTATCGGCCACTTTTTTTTCTCAATGGTAACCCAGTCCATGACGACTGAAGTGGCAAAAGAGCGGGACGGTGATAGAAAGACAAACAAACTGCGAACAAAAAAACAAAAAGAAAAGTATTAACTAGCATCAAAATGATCTTATGCAAAGACACAACATATAAAAGCTGGCTTTAAGCTACTAGTTAGCAAATATACGAAGTTAGCTGAGTTTTACAGAATGTCAGCTACTATTAAAAGCCGCCAAATAAATGCTAACGGTCAGCTGTTTGGTGTTTTTTTTTTTTTTTATAGCTAATTGACAACTCCTGCTTGGACATTTCTAACTAAAATGTTTAAGAAAAATGAGAATGCTGAACGTACCTGTATGATAAACATGGTGACGACTCCCGCCCCCGTGCTGAGATAGTTTCTGGCGAACCACTCCTTCAGTTTGTTCACACAACCCTGAAAAGGTAAAAAAAAAAAATTATACAAGTTATGTTTTATTCATACAGAACCTAAGCAATACATGCATTTCTACACAAACGCCCTGTTTACAGGTACGCCAAGCAATATCCTACAAAATCTGTTGCCTTATCATCCCGCCATTTGCCAAATGCCATTTGTAATCACGAGTTGAATCAAATGAGATACAGATTTTTTTTTTTTCCTATTTCGAAGAGCTCTCTGAAAACCCAGGAGTTCGTGCTAGTAACCTCTTCCCAGTTGGGCGCGATGACAGAGTTGCAGGGGTCTATCGTACAACAAGAGATCGGTACGCTGCCCTTCCAGTCCGCCGCACCGTGAACTCCGCAGCACCTAAACTGTAGAGGAAACATACTTCAAAAGGAATGAACATTTATGGTATTTGAGAGCTGGGGAAAAGCATAACGTATGTAACATATCAGCAGCACAACATGTTCTACACACATGAAAATATTAGTCAGAAATACAGTGGACTTAATTTCGACCTCTTTCTGCAGCGCCCCCTGCTGGTTGGACATCTAAGATTTGTTTACATATGAAACAAGCTGCTTTTTGAGCAAAACTAAAGACTGTATTATACAAATCGAGGTCTAAAAATGAGTTGCAACTTATAAGATATAAAATATGTGAAATGAAAAGTTCATAAGTGATGATCATGTTTTGTAATCAATTAAAAAATATCTTTCAGTATTTCCAACTTTTATTGCATCTTTGTGATCTATTTGTGCATCAAAGGCCATTTAAAAACAATTAAAAATATTTTCTTTTTTACCACCCAAAAAAAAAAAAAAAAAAATCATCACACACACTTTGTCCTTTATTTCTATGAAAATGAATAAATTAAATAATTAAAGCTTAGATTTTTTTTTTTTTTTTTTATGTGACAAGTGTCCTCTAAAAGTTAAGCTATTATTAATTGAAAAACAAGGCATGAAAAAGCAGAGCGGTTTGTCGTTTACCAGGTGCTGCACAGCGTCAAAGTCATTTTTGAGGGTCTGGTTGCTTTCTGGACTCGACTGTCTGTAGATCTCCAAGCTTCGCATCATGTCTCTCTCAAAGTACGTGTCGATCTGCACAACAGAAAGAAGAGCAGCCGTGTGTGCAAAGCAGGTCGTGATGAAATCACGAACCTCATCACAGACGTTTATCTGGAGAAGTTTAGTCTGAAATAATGATGTCAATCAGTCTGTTTGTCTGGAGGTGTTAGGGTTTTTTTTTTGGGGGGGGGGGGGTTCTCCGTCAATCCGCGATATCTCAAGAACACCTCGAGGGAATTTCTTCAAACTTGGCAAAAATATTCACTCGACACAAAGGATGAACCTGATGGGTTTGGTGGTCAAAGGTCAAAGTTCAAGGTCACCCGTTCTCGCGAACGCGATAGCTCAAGAACCGGAGGGAATTTTTTTTTTCAACTTGATACCAACGATGAACTGATACGACTATGGTGGTCAAATTGAATTGGAGGATGAACCGATTTGATTTTGGTGGTCAAAAGGTCACGATGGGTTCACAACCATTTTCCAGTGAGCGCGATATCTCAGGAATGCCTTGTCAAAATCTCTACAAACATGCATGTACATTGACAGCTCAAGTGGTGATCAGAGGCCTACAAACGGCAAGTAGTAAACCTAGTTTTACTCAACAATCCCTCCCAGCGCTCAACCTGCCGATTCCTTTTCATGACATTTATACGTTCGTCAATAAAGAAAACCAATCACCTACCTCTCTGCTGTAGACCAGGAACAGACAGGCCATGGCCAGCTCCACCAGCATCAGGATGAAGAGCAGGACAAAAAACTGGAGGGAACACAACTTTAGATTCAAATTTGCCTAAACAGCACTTTAAGTTTGCTATTTTTTTTTTTAATTTTTTTATTGGACTGCGGTGTGTGTTCATAGAATAACAGTCATTGAGAATAAAATGTTCAGACTCACAGATATGAGCATGCAGCGGTTCTCCCTCATCCCTCCGAGCACTCCCAGGTAACACACGCAGGTGACGAGGGTGCCGGTGACCACCAGAGTGTTGGAGGGGTAGATGGGCCAGAAGGTGGTGACGAGAGGGGCGAACTTGGAGTGCATCATCTGGAACTCCCCGAAGGCCACCACGAAGGCGCCGCACAGCTCCAAGGGCGAAAAACACCTCGTGTTATTACTCCGAATATGCGAGTTTAGATTCGTGACAATTTCCCTTCAAATTTCAAGTTAAATTAACATGAGAAACTTAAAGACCGTAGAAGATCTGTTTTGATGATTTCCGCACACGTTTAACGTTATCTAACTTCAAATGAAGACTAAAAGGCACGTGAGGAATTTCAAATTTGTGACATGAACGACCAACCCAGTTTCACTGAGTAACTGAGCACATGTACTCGAGTACTGAAAGACAATTTCGAGGTTCTTGTATATTCAGTAGTGTTTATGTGAAAAGAAATAGTTTTTAAGTCAGCACCTGAGCAATCCAGAAACGGGGGGGAAAACCCTGTAATCAACTCGCCCCCATGACGAAATTCATGGTAAAAAAAAAAAAAATTATCTAAATAAAATAAATCTAAATAAAGCAAAAGTGCTGAACATCTAGTTTTTGACAAAGTAAAGGAAAACAGGCTAAAAAGGATATTTTTTTTTTTTTTTTTTTATGAAAATGAACAATATTTGTTCGGTAAATCAAAATCACTGAGGAGTGAAAAACATTCTAACTAATTTAATTGATATTAGTTGAGCTAAAGATAATGTTTATGGAGAGAAACAAACATTTTGACTACTTCAGATGGTTAAACAGGAAAACCTGTAGTATTCTTATTAATCTCATTAGAAGAGATTAAACCACTGATTCAGTTTCATTTTTTTGGCTTGAATGAATCAAACTTTCTGTGCAACATTATGCTCTCTAATTCAACACAACCGGGAATTACACGAGGTGGACGGGAACTTAAAATGGTGATGTAGCGCCCTCTTGTGGCCCAACACGAGTCTATTAAGTGCCTCTAGAATCGAAACCATCGATCAGATTGAATCAGATTGCAGATTCAAACAACGACAAGCGTTTCTTCAGTTTTTAAGGAACCATGTCACCTCATCTTCTTTTATATTTACAAGTAAAAGCAGAACTTAAATCATTTGATTGGTGATTATCGGGGCTAAACTTCCCATTGGCTCAGAGCATGGAGGCCAGAGGATGATATTTTAGTATTGGTCTGCAAAACATTTCAATTGTTGGTGTCTGTTTCTGTTACATTTGCATCTGTATATATGTAGTTGGACACGGTTTCATTTAAATAACAGTTTGGGGCCCAAATAGGTAAAATTATACATTACGTCACTTTAAAAAATAAAAAAATCAGAACAATGAAAACAAGGCATCACCGCTTAACGTTGTTTTCCATCTTTCTGCCCGTAATCATCCTCCCATGACCCCCTCAGATGCATCTTGTGACACACTGAAGGGAACTGAACCCTCCGGCTGAGAACCGCGACTGTATAAAATAGTTTAAACTACATTTCCAGCAGCTGCAACAGTGAAAGGCTGCAGACACACTGAAGCATCAAGTCCAACAAACCACACAAGCTGATGCTTTCCCAGAATTAATACTTTTACTTTTGATGCAAAGAAGGATTTTTTTTTTTTTGTATGCAAACTTTAACTCATAATGGAGTATTTTTACATTGTAGTACTTTAAATTGTACCTATATGAATAATTTGACTACTTTTTTTTAACCACTGTCAGTTTTCAAATTAAATACACTGATCAATACGGTATGGATCCCAAAAAGAGCCTGACTGACAAATCCTTAGCTTTAGACATGTAAATGAATGTATATTTTGTTTTCAATAAATGACAAGTACAAAAAGAAAAAAAATTGTCCATCAAAGTATCGACCCAATTTAAACGTAAAAATGATTTTTTTAAAAATATGTAGAATATGGAATTTGAAGGGAATAGTGCAGAAAAATGTCATAAAAGCGAGAAAACAAATGCGTATTGAAATTTCGCAACTCAATGGGACGTTTCAGTGAATTAGATTTTTCCTACCGCGCTAAAAACTAAAGCGACAGCTGAAATCATAATGGAGACAAAAGTAAGATATAGGCACGCTAAAAGCTAATTAGCCCCGCTTTGTATTCATGTGATTTTATTTGTGGTTTAACAGCTTGAAATCAGATACACTTGCATGTATAATTTTCAACCTACCCAGCAGAGACAGTTGAGAATTACCAGCATAGATTTCAGGCAGTTTACGTGGGAGCGATTCATCTTTCCTGTTAAAAAAAAAAAGAAGAAAAGTTTGTTTTAACAAAATCTTTTTCAAAAAAAAATTCAGAATAATAGATTTGACATCTTTGTGACAGACTTGTGAAGGAGAAACGGGTGAAGCTGGTGCTCCTGTTGGTGTCGGCGTGTTTACAGGACACCTCTGTTTGATGTGACAACATTCGAGCCACAGTGGAAACCCGAGTCTCCGTTAATCATTATTATCTGCTCTTATCTACTGGTTAACTATTTGTTACCTAATCATCCAAGAATGTGATTTGTGAAAACAGCTTACAGCAAGTAGCTGTTTTCCTTTTTCACAAGTCAAATACATTTCAGTCATGTCAGTTTAATTATTCAAGTTGTTATATTTTTTTTTATATTATACACTCAATGTCAAAACAGTCAATTTAAGGCTGCAAAAATTAAAAAAAATACAAATCTATTCTAAAAACTTTTCTTGTGACTGATTTCCTACTAATTTCGCTTCATGTTTTTTATAAAGTGTTCAGTTATAAATCGAGATATCAAACAAGCCTTACCTTAGTACGGCAGGGAGATGCAGCGAGCGGTGTTTTGGTGTCCTTCCTGACATTCCCGGTGTTAACTGACGACAAACGGATACGAGGAGGAAGAGGAAACGAGAGGGAGGAGAAAAGGCCAACCGAGGCCTCCGTCCACCGACCGAACATCTACAGGATCAACAGTGAAGAGGAGGAGCGTCCGCAATAATAAAAGTGGAGCGCTGCTGAGAGAAGTCGGGTAATAAAAATATATTTTTTTTTAGTTTCCTCCGAAAGTAGAGTGGAAAACTAGATGTTTTGCTACGTCCACTGACTTTATATAAAAGTGGACGTCGTTTCCAAGTCTGAAAAGTGAAGCCAATGCAGAAGTGCCTTAAACTGCGATACCGCCGAGTGCCACTAGAGGTCGGCTCCGGCTCCATAGACTCCCATTCAACTTCTCTCATCAAATACAAAGTTGATAACTCCCTTCTAGTTTTCTGGCGGTCCATCTCAAAATAATTCTCTCATTAATTATACATATTAGGCCTCACAATGCGGGTTGTTTGGGGGCGTGTCTGTTTGATTGACAGGTCCGTGGTGCAGTCAGGTAACAGTCATCAGCGGGGGGGAGGGGGGGGCAGGGCCCTTGAAGATAAGAGTCAGATTCATCGCTCGCACAATACACAACGTAAATGCACCGTTCATCACATCTTTTTACTTACTGCAGAGAAAAATTTAAATAAAACATACATTACTACAGGAGGAAAATCACCATAGAAACCTTTACTGAAAATAAAAACAAAAACAAATCTGACACAGGAGCACGAAGAACAAACTCCGCGCTCCTCACTCGCTCTTCATCAGACAAGGGTTTTGATTTCAAGCAGAATCGGCTGAACATTATTATTTACATACGTGAGCTACGGGGCTGATTGGCCCAATGACGGCTTCACACACAGCGAAGAGTAAAAACAAACACCTACGCAGACAATTTAAGAGATGACGGGAAACCTTTCAGAGGGACGACAATGTTGGACTACAAAACTTTGAAGAAAAAGGTTTCCCCGGTAAGGTATCTCTAAACAAGTGGTTTTAATTATAGTCGTTTGATATGGTTCAGAAATCTATGAAGATCACAATGACGCATTCAAGAACACACAATACAGGAAAAAAAAAGAAATTCTCTCCGATACCTCTACAATTATTTCACAGTAACAAAATGTCTTATTTCAGCGAAAGTTAAAAGAAATTTGGGAAATGGCTTTTAAAATAGTCAATTTCTTTTCTTTTCTTTTTTTTTCGAATTTGTAGTGTGAAATTTAAATCCATGTTCATAAAATATTTGTCCACAGAAAAACGCATCTAACTTGACAGTAGTTTTTTTTTTTTTTTTTTTTTTTTTTTTAGTAGTTGTGGCTTCTGTTTGTTTTTTGTTTTTTTAAATCCCTGATGTGAGAATGAGGGTTCGTCACACAGAAACCTGTAGTTAAAAAAAAGAAAGAAAAAAAAAAAAAAACCACTGAAAGAGAAGTGGTGCTCGAAACATCCCGGGACTTGTTTCGCCTCCCGGCGAAGTCGACGTCATCCTACGACTCAACCGGGAATACCAGCTGCCCGAATACGAGTCACGAAGACGAACGCCACCGAAGCTGCGTGAAAACAAGATGGCAAATGTCCTCGGTCAACTGAGTCGGCGTCCGAAGGCGACCGTCAACGTCTCCGTGAAAAAGGACCCCGGGGGGGGGGGGGGATTTATTAATTAAGGGGATTTATTTATTAAATGCAGTGCCACACAAAAATAAAAACGACTTCTAAAATCACACCTGTCGACACAATGAATGAACCTTTTTTAAAAAAAAAAAATCGCCTCATCGGGAGTAAATGAAGCCAAATAATTTGTGATTCCGACCGGAAAAGAAAAAGGGGGAGCTCAAACCTGCAGGACGGACCGGAGGACCTCGTCTTTGTTGGTCCTACTGAGGCACTTTGAGCAGCGGCGCCAACTCCCGGCCCGCCCTACATTTACCAACAGAAAGCCGACGACGTAAGCGCTTTTGCCCCGACTTAAGAGGCGCCTCTCAGAAACGCGGGAGCTCGGTCCAATTTAACTGTTTCAGTGCAGCAAGAAGAAGAAGACGACGAAGTCTCACGACGATCCACAGGTTCAACGGTCTTCACAGTCGCTAAGGGTCAGATTGAAGCGAGAGGTTGGGAGGCGACGGCGCCGAGTGGGCGGGGCTTAATCTGACCAAACAGGACGAGGTGTTTGAAGCAGCAGCCAGGCGGCACCCCGAGTGAGAAGTTCTTCTCGGGGTTGAAACTAAAGTGCAATTTGAAGTTTACAGCATGTTTGTCCAGCAAAAAAAAAAAAATCTGAATAAAACAGAATATGTGAATTTAGTTCCGAGTCAGGAAATGCGATCGGAGAGCCCCCAAAACAATTTATGTTTAGCCCCGCCCATAAAAGGGCGGAGCTAAAGGAGCTGCCCGCAGTTGAAAACCAACACACACGACTCTGCTGGCGACCTACCAGCTAACTTCAAGTGCATTTTGCACACGATGGATGAGTTAGCTCGTCACCACAAATCACCCTTCATTTGATATGCAACAGCCCGAACGGCTGAGAGGCTGATATGCATGAAAAAGGGGAAAAGAAAAACAAAAAGTTATGCAACTAGGAAAATGAACAACGCACAGACACGAGTTAAGAACTGGAGAAACTGCTGGTAGCAAACTGCTAATGTGTTGCTTGAAATGATCATCACACACTTCACCACCCTCGCCTGTTTGAAACACTCCAGTGTTTAAGCCCCGCCCACTCTGAGCCGGCTCCGGTCCACGGATACCGCTCTCCCCCAAAAACGTGACGCGATGTCAGTAAACGCCACCCGGCATCTGAATTTTGGGATTCATTCTGCAGTTTGTTTGTTTTTTTTTGTTTTTTTTTGCTCACTTCCTGTCGGTGGAGACGGCGTCTCGGTCAGTGCAGGCGGGACGGTCCCACTGTGCTTTAAGTTGAGATGATTTCATTTTACTTTTTTTTTTTTTTTTAGAGCAGCTTTATCTTTTTCAGAACACTTAAAAAAAAGAAGAAGTATTGTACATCTGGCTCATGTGTTCGTGATTTCTTCGCTCCGGCTGTTTTTTTTTTTTTTTGTGTCCTCTCGGCTTCGGGGCTTCAGGACCCCGCCGGGCCTGAAAGCTACGGCAGTCTTTTTTTGTTTGTGTTTTGTTTTGTTTGTTTTGCTGCATTGTCGTGATCGCATGTCGATAAAGAAACACAACATTCTGGACAAAAAAAACCAAAACCCTACGTGGATCGACAAGCCGCTTTCTCCCTTTTTGATCAGTAGAAGCGTTTGCGTTTGTTTTCCTTCCAGCGGCCGTAGAGAACCAGCGCGACCACGGCGAGCACGGCCAGACCGAGCACGGAGAACACGAAGGTGAAGAAGAGCTGGACTCCGCTCATCCCGCCGTCGTCCTCCACTCGAACTGCAAAGTCAACAGAACCGGGCCGTGATTAGTGATTGACACGGTGAAATTAAAAACTAGAGGTATTCAAATGGATTTAAAATGACGTCGCCTCGACTGCTTCGATCCATTTTTTATTTTTTTTTATAGAAAAGTAGCAGGAAGCTGTGACGTTTAAATAATAATAATAATAATAATAATAATAATAATAACAATAATAATAATAAAAAACGTTATTTGTAGAGCAGTTTTCTAAACTCAAGTTTCAAAGTGCTTCGCGTAAAATAAGCCGTTCAAACTAAACCAGCGAGTGAATTATGACGACGTATAAAAACAGCCATAAAATAACAAAACAGGAGAACGAAAGAAATAAAAAGAGTCGATCACTAAAAAATCAACTGAAATCGCCTCCGATAAAAGTACATTTTAAGAAGAGATTTAAAAGATGTCACTGACTCTGCAGCTCGTTCCATAACTGGGAGGCTCCGACTGAAAAATGCTTTGTCGGCATTAAGTTTTAAGACGTGTCTCCGGAAAAACAGACAAGTTGTTTTTTGCCGGAGGATCTCAGACTTTTAAGAAGTCAACTGTAAAATCGTAAAATCTATTTTAAAACATCCTGGGAGCTGAAAGCTTTTCCTGGTTTCAGTTAAAAAAAAAAGTAGATATTTATCATCCAAGAGTCTCGAGGAATGACGTCGGCGCTGCGTTTTTACCTTTGAACTGGTCCATGTTGTCGACTCTGGGGACGGTGATCTCCTCCTCTTCCTCCTCCTCCTCCTCTCGACTCCTCTGCACCGTCAGCTGGTACACCTTCATGGAGATGATGTCGTGGTTGTCTGGAGCAACGAGTCGCTAGTTAAAACCGTGTTCGGTCGAAGAGCTTGAAATACGATTTCCCTGAAGATGTAAATTCAAGTTTCATTCCACCCAATTTCATGAACGGGATGATCGATCGATCGATGACGAGTTTTAAAAAGGGGCGATCGAAGTTTAAAGATTCAAAGACACGATCAAAAGTTTCAAAACACACTGATAAGGAGGTCGTAAACCACTTTTTCTTTCATCTGAGGCCTGTAAGTCCTGAAAATAATGGTAGAAAAAAAAAAAATGCACTGTGATCTTAATTTCCACATTCAGTAAAAAAAAATACTGGTAAAATAAAGTGTCTCAAGTAATTTAGTATTAAAGGCTGATTTATCTTTTTTTGCTTGATTTAGATTTTTGATTATTTTTTTTTAAGTATCCAAAGATAACCGGCTCCAACTGAAGTTTTTTTTTTCTGACTTCCTACCCGTCAGGTCTCCGGTGGCCGAGGAGGCACCGAAGAAGTAGCCCATTGGTAGCCGCAGTCCCGTGATGTCGGCGCAGTCTCTCCATTCCTGTTTACCGTCGACGTCCACCAACATCTGGAGGGCGGAGCCAAAAAAAAAAAAAAAGGGGGGGAGGGGTCAAAGGTCAGAATGAGCCCTCCTCCCCGATGAAGAGGAAGAAGTCGTCTGGATACAGTATTCAACTTCTAACACCATCGTAGTGGGTTTTAAAAAATAATTTAAAAAGACAACTCACGTACCGTCAGTCTGTTTTTGGTGTACCGAACTAAAAGGAACGTGTCGTAGACGGCGTTGCGCGCCATCGCCGTGCATCCTCCGATGTCCGTGGGCCGCCCGTCGGAGTCGTGGTCGTACGACAGCGTGCCGTTCCCCAGCATCACCGATATGTACGGGAACGTCCTCTGTGTGTGTGTGTGTGTGTGTGTGTGTGTGTGTGTGTGTGTGTGTGTGTGTGAAAGACGAAGGAGGTTGAGTCACACACTGGACCGCGACCGCAAACACACACACACACACGGTTCTTACACTTTAAAATGAAACCAGAACGGCACCGGTGAATCACCACGGATGTAAAAGACACGATGAGGGACGACACGGCGAAAACGTTCAGATGACGGTCGGATAAAAAGATAATAAATTAAAAATAAATTAAAAATAAATCAGTTTCTGATGCTACCTGAACTCCAGCTTGTGTCTTCTGCACGTTCAAGAGGAACCGCAGAGAGAGAAACATGACAGGACTTTTCACAGCAGTATGATTCATGTTACATTAAGATGCTCTTTAAAATAAAAATTAATAATAATAATAATTTAAATGCTGGACTTTCACTGAACAGCACAAAAGAAATCATTCTTGCCGTCACTATAAATAAATAAAATAAAAACAATCGTCAGAAGCTGTCACTCACGTCGTGGATCCTGTCGGCGTTGGGGTACGTGTCCACGAATATTCCCAGTCCGGTGAACTGGTTCATGTTGCCGAACACGGGACCTGCGAAACACACACACACACACACACACACACACACACACACACACACACACACACACTTATAGGAGCCCGGTGTGTTTTTTTTTTCTCTCAAACGGTGTCGTCGTGGAAACCGTTCAGACGGGATTTTTTTTTCAATTACAAAGTGGAAAACGCGATATTAAATCGTGAGAGTTGAATGTTGTTAAAAGAGCGATTAAAGGAAGTCAGAAATATACTTTTTTTTTTTGTTTCTCTCTCTTCGGTGACGACGGTCCTCGTGAAACACGAACGTCACTCAAAAAAAACTCCCCGTTGCTCATCGCCGCGGACTTCCCGAAGCGTTTCTTAAGGCTCTCCGTTGCCGATATCCAGAATTGCGTCGAGTTACAGCGCAATTTTTTTTGCGCTGTAACTCGACGGCCGATTTCGATCGAGCGGCAAAATTGGCAACGCTTCCTCGTGAGGTTTATAGCTTCTGTACGCTGCGTTCACGCCGCGGTGCCGCGCATCGTTCACGCGCAATTGCAGCAGTCTCCGAGTTTATCGATACACCTTCGAATTCACTTTTTTTTTTCCTTAAAAAAAAAAAGAACAAAAACAACAATCAAACACTTGACTTAGATTAAAGCCGGAAAAAAGAGTTTATAAAAAGCAGTATTGGGTTGTTGTTGTTTTGTTTTTTTTAAATGGGTGGAAGATAAAAAAAACAAAAATGACAAACAGGAAAATGAATCCACTCTGAGTGGGTGTTCGTGAACAGGAAGTGAACCGGTTTTCTTGCAGCTGTGAAATACAACAACCGGAGAAACTGTGGTTTTGAAGAGGTGAAGCTGCAGACGTGCTGCTGCACGCTGCCGTCTCACGCTTGCACAGGATGTTACAGATCGAATGAGATCTTATCGTCGGAAGGCGACCGAGAGGCTGCGGATCGTTCCTTTAAATGTTCATCTTGAAAAGCTCTTTAAACGCGAGACTTTGTAAATACGGTCCTGGGAACGCCGAATCTGAGTCTTTCCCGGTTCGGTCGCGTTTCCTCGATTTCTGTGCGTAAATGTTGTTAAAGGGTTTTTTTGGTGTTTTTTTTTCATCCGTTGTGTTTATTATTGTAATTTTTTACTGTTTTTTTTGTTTGTTTTTTTATAACCATGAATTTGCAAATGGGTGTTTTATTTTATTTTGTTTTCTCTACGAACTTCACGACCTCGCTCTTACTCGGGTCGCCGAGCGGCTTCCGTCAGAAATCGATTCACTCCGGCGGCCGCGTCGGACAAAAAAAACAGCCTTTTATTTGTTGACGTTTTTTTTTTGTTTGTTTTTTTTTAACCGTTTTTATCTACCTACCGTTCTGCATGCGATCTTTGGTCAACCAGATGGCCAGGCCGTCCCCGTTCAGGTTCTTCTTCCCCTGGCCTTGGATTTTAAAGTGCACCTTCAGCTCCCAATCCCGCAAGAAGAACGGCTAGAGAAGCCACAAAAAAATAAAATAAACGCCAACAGGTTTAATCTTCATAAACATACAAGAATCTGTATTATAATCGTGAAAAATGCCGCGCAAGAGGGTGAGGTATGTTTTGTTTGTTTTTTTAATTATTTGTTTTTTTTAGGGGTCGTGTTCAGCTGGATTCTTACGATGCGGCTCCACACGGCTCCTTGTCTGCTCTGCAGGTCCGGGGTCAGCCTCACGTGGTCGGGCGTCACCATGGCGGTGCCCATCAGGTCCCACTGCGACGAGCTGGAGAAACCCAAACCTGCAAGACGGGAAAGTCGGTTACAGCGTTTACAGGACGGATTCCTTTTGTCCAAACTTATTCTTTTAGTTGTTTTTTTTTATACCTACAGTCAAAATACACATCAACCGAATGTGTTTAAACGTTCCTGTTAGTTAACGTTAGGTTTCTCTGGTAAGTTGGATACAGGAGTGAGCGGTCTCATTATCCTTAATGGCCTCCAACAACTCGATGGTGGTAAAATTGGCAGTTGCCATTTTTCTGCGACTAAATTGAAAGCGTTTAGTGTTACGTAGTGAACGACGACTTTTAAATGACTGTAATTCACTTTTCTAATTAGCATGTCGGATGTAAACGGAGCCTGAAACCAACACAATTAAAAAGGGCGGCAAACAAACGGCTAATTTCATAGTCGGTTAATTTGTTGTTGGTTTTTTTTTACAATTAGTGGTCAATTTGTTTTGTTGTTCGGTCTTTAAAAAAAATGTCAGAAAACTGTAAACACTGTCGACCCGGTCTATTTTCCAAAGCTGAAGGGTGCAGCCTTAAAATATCCTTTTTTTTTTCCCAACTAAAAGGTCAACAAACAACACAAATTGTTACGTTCATTAAATTCACTAAATTAAGCAGTAAATATTTATATTGAAGAGCTGGAATCAGAGAATTGCAGTGATTTTTTTTTTTTTTTTTTTTTTTTAAAGATGACTCCAAACGATGAATCAACTATCCGATTAATTTACTTTAGTGACGTTATTAGCACAATTAAGGAGTAAATAATTATTCGTAGGCTGACGTCAGCTATTATTAACCTCACGTGCCCTCGGGGGCACAAAGTCACTCGTAGTTAATCATTATCCTTCGAGCATTAACTGTCATTGAGCTCGGCTAAATCGAGAGCAACACTCATTTACGATAAGAATTAAATGTTAAAACTATTTAAATAATAATAATAATAATAATAATAATAAACCACTCGTGTTTGCGCCGATATATCTGCGGTGGCGTAATCGCCGACGGCCGGCGGTCGACAGTGAACGCACCACGGTAGGGCTTCGCCAGAGAATATTCCCGCTTCAAGAACTCCTCCACAAACTCCGCTTCCTCCGCCGCCGACCGGCTCGTCAAGACGCAAACGGTCACGAACAAACATGTTAATTCACGGAGGCTTTTCGAGCCGAAGATCGGACGAGAAAGACAGAAACTTCTCGCTCGTGCCAGTTTCGAGTCGGTGACAGCGGCGACCATCTTTAACACTCCCACTTCAAACCGGTCACGTGGTTACGAGCGTAAAAATCAGCCAACCGGAAAAAGGAAAAGGGAAAAGAAAGAAAAAAAAAAATATAACATCCGGTTGTTACTTTTCAAATTAAAGCCTTTCTGACATGTTATATATTTCATGTCTATACTGTATGTATTTACTTACACTTAAATCACATTTACTTATTTCCAATGTCCTATTTAAATAAAACACAGTAAACAGTACATATCATGAGGAATATTAGCCTAAAAATCACAAATAAAACCATTCATTACATACATTGACCACTCTCAGGATATTAGGATAATAAATATGATCATTTACTGAAATAAAGAAAAAAAAGACTCAAAATGCCCGTGTTAAATTTCCAGGATGACGTCAGAGTGATGATGATCGACACTGGTTTTGCCTGAAGGGGGGCGGGGGGAGGGGGGGGGTTCCTGAGTTATTTGGTTGACAACAGCGCCATCATCTGGCAGCAGGGCCTCATTTCCAAATGTTTCACTTCACCGGGCTGAAACCTAAAACATAAAGGGAATCAAATCAGAGATTTAAAAACTGGATTAATTCAAACTTGGTTGGCCTAAAGGAAAGTCAGTGCAGGAGGGTGGGGGGGGCGGGGGGGGTTCAATGTTTATTAAAATTCAAGCCTTCAGTCCAAACCGGTTCACGGTAAAGCTTTCCAGCTGGTTTACTGGATAAATCACACTACTTGTGTGAAGCCAAAAAAACAAACAAACAAAAAAAACAGGAACTGTAGGATCCTCTGTTCATGTATTCATTATTTCCATTGTTAACATGTAAATACTGGTTAAAGTAGCTTAATGTTATCCCTGTATTGAAGTTGGTTTACATGCCCCAACCACCAGGTACCAGGAGTACTTTGATAGGGAGACGTACGGAGGTCCATTTCTGCCCCCCAAAAAATTAATATAAAAATAATCACATTGAAGTCATTATTTAAAAATGTGGGTTTTTTTTTTACTTTCTAAGTCATTATTTGTGTTTTTTTTTAACTTTCTAAGTCATTATTTGGACAATTTTTTTAA
This sequence comes from Embiotoca jacksoni, assembly GCF_022577435.1. Taxonomy (NCBI): domain Eukaryota; kingdom Metazoa; phylum Chordata; class Actinopteri; family Embiotocidae; genus Embiotoca; species Embiotoca jacksoni. The sequence continues at coordinate 2,082,846 of NW_027185389.1, read as the reverse complement.
AAACTTTTTATGTCACAAAAAAAAAAAAATATTTTGTCCTCTTCACTCTTAATCTTCCATTTGTTCTTCTTGACTGACCGAAACAACTGACCTCTGGATTCACCGTTATTTCCCGGCGTCTCGACCGACAGCCGGATCACATTGGACTCAGCTCTTCGCCGAGTCTCTGCTCGTCCACCCGGCCCGCCTCGGTCGCGTAAAAAAAAAAAAAAAAAACGAAACGGCGCTCGGCTCGATTAATGGACCCGAGCCGAGTATTGACACGGTGACGGTGAGTGCCAGGTTTGTGTCGGGATCCCTGGGAGGAATTACACTAATGCAGTCAACTTCAAGGGGGGTGATGCTATTGCTCCTCGGAGACAGACAAAAAAAAAAAAAAACACCAAGCGGAAATAAGAGCACAAACACGAAAGGGTGTTTATGACCCGGCGGTGGCTCGGGGGTGGGGATGGGGGGTGAGGGGGCACTTCGTTTTTCCTGTATATGTCCCCCCGGGAAGATATTATTCACTTACGTGGAGAACAAGCTTGCAGAACTCCAGCTGAACCTTGAAACCTGAACCGTCAGCGTCTCGCACCTCTCCCGACGACCCACGCATCAACATTTCGCGTATCCCATAATCCACAGTGGAGACCGAGGCGTACAGCAACTAAAGGGGGGGCCCGGGGCCGGGGGGGGGGCCCGCAAATTCTGCCCCCCACCCCTTCCCCCCTCATCCCTGGTTTATTGAGCGGAGAGGATTGCGGGGCATGCCGCGAGCAGTCGCCTCCCCGCTGTGCCAGACTTGCACCGTAATCCCCGTTTGCAAGGTCAAGAGATATTTTCATATCCGTTTGGTCACAGTCGGATTCGCCGCTCATCTTTATTAAAGCCGTCCACACCTGTTCCAGGGTAAACAATTGGGGAGTGAATGTTTCCCCGGGGAAGGGAAAGGCATCTACGTATAAAAAAAAAAAAAAAAAAAACGATATCTGTTGTCTGTCGTGATACTTGGACCGATTGCAGCGACGTGAACATACGACGGTTGAATCAATTGATCATAAGCCGAATCAGTTCCCCGACAGTTTTAATATGCGATCTGTATCCGGATACGTTATTGGATCGGGACATCCGATAAACGGGTCTTTGCAATTCACACCTGTTGTTAAACCTGTTGTCACGGTGATTGGACCTTGTTGGGAACTTCGTAAAATAATTCGGACCGATATTGTTGAGTAACTCAATATGGGTGGTTTTTTTTGGATCCCTCGTTTGACAGACTCGTTTATATTTTCGGGGGTATTACTATTCCACACCAGCAGGGGGCAGTGACGTGTTTGTGACGTGTCACATCCATTGACTGTATATAAAAGTGAACGTAGCTTTTTTTTTTTTTTTTTTTTTAAATCCCTCATCAATTAGAAAATAAGCTTCAAAAAGATGTTTTTTGGGGGCGTGTGCCCAAGTCAGATCCAAATATGGTCACTTCCTGCTGTCCAAAACCGGCTCCGCAACTTGTTTGTTACGATGACATCATCTTATTAGCGTGCTGTTTCTTTTGAGTTTACATTTGCACAAGTGGCACACATCGCGACACCCCCCCCCCCCACGCCCCCTGCGGTGCGAAGTGCCGAATGATTAAATAATGAGGAGACCTTAATGCTTCCTCTGGCAGGACGTGCCTCGGCTAATATACGACCACTTACGGCGGACGGTAAGTGTCCGCTTAAAGAGCGCCGACATTAAAAACAGGCAAACACCTCTGGACATAAATATTCACACTATTCAAATCAACGGCCCCGAGAGAATATCGTCACATCAGTCAGCCGGGGGTTGAAATATGGCCGGTGCTCATTTCAGACGCACTTTAGTGGGCTCCTCGACCCCCCCCCCCCCCCTCCTCGACCCCTCCCCTCCCCTGCCACCCCCCTCCCCCACCCCCCCCACCCCCCCCCCCCCTCCTCCCCCTCCAGGCGCTTTGTGCTGACAAAAAGGAAAAAACGCATCTTCTTAATTGAAATGCTCATTTCCTCACTATTTTCCCTTCAGGAAGTGTTTACCCAGACGCATTCACTGACAATATGTCACCAGTCATATTTTGATTTATCACACTAAAATAAATACATATTCTGTTTTATTTACTTGTGAAAAAAAAAATAGTTGTTTATTTTAAACTCTTCTTCGGGACGTCCGATGGCAGGAAAACAACACCATTTTTCAGGATTTGGACTCGAGAGCAGGAAGTCGTCCGGGTTTCGCAGCAAATCTGTTAAACGCACCGAAAGCTTCTTCTCAAGAAAAGATTGACTTCCTCTCGCAGTCAAAAAGCTACTCCAGAAAATTAGCGACACGTCTGCCAACTTCTGTAAATTATCCTGGAAAGTGCACCAGTGTTCAGTTTAGTGTTCCATATAACTCCGAATAAGCTTTAAGGAAGAGACAGGCGGATGACTCGTCACGGAGGGTGTCGACTAAACACTTCGAAGAAGACTGAAGGCGTTTGTCTTTATTGTTTATTTTAAGAATTACGTTTAGAAACTAGAAGACGTCGATGTGTCTGAACTGACAATTTATTTTTTTCTAAACTAGGAAATTAATGTGAACTAATTTTTTCACGATAACTCTTTACAAATGTTTTTTTGTTTTTTTTTAAAGGTTTAACCCGTTGTAGCCTGTTCATGGGTTGTATACAACTGTTATGTTGTACTTTAAAGCTGCGACAGACCAACTGCCAGAAAATAGGGTGACGAGAGACTCGACCGAAACAATATGCTAAAAGACGCTAAAATGCCGCCGCGGAGACGAGGAGTAGCCACGGCGATGAGTAATAATTCGACATTACACCGGTATGTTTTCGGAAGTGAATGAGACATTTTGGGAACTGTATTGCATGAAATTTTAGTCTGGAGATTTCTATTAATTATTAGTCAAATAACCAGACTGATAAACAGTCTAATCAGATGATAAATCACAGCAGCTCTTAAAGTAAATCAACTCTTGAAAATTATACACAAAAACATCAACTATTGACACTTGAAAACTTTTTAAATAATTAACAAACAATTATTTATATATATTTTAAATATAATATATAGCCTGCAGGGTTGTTTTTTTTCTAAACATGTCACACATTATCCTTCAAAAAGGAGAAGGACTTGTTTTAACATATAATAATATGCAATCAATACGTCAATCAGGTCTTTCAAATAACAGACATTTCCTTATGAATTTCCCGCAGAGCGTCTTATCGTGGCCGTCCAGACAAATGGAAGCGATTATGTTTCGTCTTTCTGCCTCGCGGCGGTAAAGTGACGCCGGAGGAATGTTTTGGGTGGAGCTCGTCAGGGAGAATCTCCGTTCCAGAGAGCTCATCAGCGGAGAAGCCGTTTTACAGTTACAGCTCTCTTTAACGTCCAGCCTTCAATCCATCTCTGGCCTCTCAATAAGCTAATAGTTCTAATGTGTCAAAATTGATTTCCAGGGGCCTCCTGCCTCCTCCTCCTCCCCTCTTTCTCATCCCCTTTGTGCACTCGCCTTCCTATACGCCTGATTTACGGCCGCGTCGCTGCATTTGTTTTGGGATAAACCGTTGTTTTGTGTAAAGTTTGCTGTCCGAGCAGAACGAAGCGGAAGAAGAAGAAAAAAAAAAAAAAAACACTGAAAAAAAGCTTCAGTGGCATCATTCTGGGTTTGCAAAGGTTTCTCAGACGTATCACACGACGAGAGCCGCCTGGCGCTTGTATAGATGGAATTAAATATCAACGACATCTTTGGCACTCAACTGGTTTATAGCTGAAATCAAACATTATGATTTGCAGAAAATACAAAATTCCTGCTTTCTGAATTTTTTTTTTTTTTTAATTTACTTTACATTTGGGGTTGTTTGTATCTCAAGAAAGCCTTGATGGAATTTCTTCAAATTTGGCACAACCATTCACTTGAACCTGAGGATGAACTGATTACTAGTTGGATGTCAAAGGTCAAAAGTCAAGGTCACCGTGACCTCAAGTTGTCCAATTTTGTGAATGCGATATCTCAAGATTTCCTCGAGGGAATTTCTTCAAATTTGGCACAAACGTTCACTTGATGCCAAGAATGAGCGGATTGTATGTTACGGGTCAAAGGTCAAGATCACGGTTGTCCCATTCTTGTAAATGCGATATCTCCGGAATCACTTTTTTAACATCTTCCTGCTCATTGCTTGATTTTACGACCTGCAGCTTTGATGTTTGTGCTCAAAAATCAGTTATACCAGGTTTAATATAAAATATTTAGTAGTTTAGTTGAAATATTGTATGCATTTTTTTTAACATTGTGATCAAACCTTTCTACCACATGTAGAACAGGACAGGAACACCTACTCACAGGTCATCTTTGAGCTTAATCTTTTAGTTGAAATTTATTCAAGAAAATCTTACACCGTACACAATGGTTTTATGTAATTTTGTTGGAGAAGTTTATCTTGTGTTTTGCCTAACTTTCCACACAGGTGAAAGGAAATGTTTTTATATCTTCCCATTGCTGTTAGATTTCTTTGTAATTCCACACAAAAACATAATTCATTATTCCAATATTTTAATCTTAAAAGGACACATTTAGTCACCCTTAAACTCAAGACAAAATGAACCTGAAAGCACTGATTGGTGTTGTTGTTGTTGATTTTCAGGTCTACTGTGAAAAAAATGGCTTAACTGTGTCTGACTTCTTCAAGAGGGGATCTGAGGAGCTGTGAAATGTGAAGAATGCTCAGCATCACCTTGTGAATCCTCCGCTTCAAACCCCCTCACACTCCTCCCTGCAGCCCAGAGGTTATCTGCTGCCGCCCTCGTCCGCGTACACAGTTTAACTCCGAAACGCACTTCTGACTGAACCAGGCTGGTGTGAAGCATGTCCTACAGACACATCTCAAATAGACATACTTTATAGCTGCAGCTCGGGCTCTGCATTCTTTTACTGTGAGCTGCTGGGAGTGTCTAATAATTATGCAATATAACTTGTGCTGCACAAAATGACGTTTGTTTTTTTCCCTTCTTTTATGAAAAAAATGCATCTTAGAGAGAACAGAACGGGGTAAATATCTGACAAAATGTAACGTATCAAATGAAAAAAAGGGCCAGATTATCCCAGAGCTGTTAAATTCAGTGCACTGACGTCCTGCATAAGGCACAATATTATTCAATGAAATCTACCATCTCAGCACAGTATTAATGATTCACATTTAAATGTAATTGCTGACCTCCCAGTTTCTTTGGAAACTGTAATTATTTAGTTCTAAATTTCATGATTTTGTCAGGTATTCTTCTTTGTGAAAACCTTGTGCCAACGTCAACAGTCCAACCACTAACCTTGCCGCTGCAGATTCCGGAATATTTTGGAATTAATATAATAGTATAGACTCAGGAAGAGGAGGAGCACATTACAGAAGTAATCTTATTCACTCAGCTCCCTCTGGAGACACCCAGGGGCCGAAAAAATGTTTTTGGGTCATGGAGCCCAGGTTTATCCGTTGGCCTTACAGTTGTGGAGCTGTTACTGACAAAATTTCCAAGTAACAAAATAGCATAGATTTTTATCAAAGTTAATCCAATTATGAACGCCGTGATATAGAGCAGTGGGTTTCAACTGGTGGATACCGACCTAAAATGCACCATTTTGAGTGGGTTGCAAATTTGTGCGCACAAAAAGAAAAAAGTTTCAGGGAAAAAAAAAGACAAACTTTTTATTTTGTAGTCTCCAAAAAATTGTATGCTACGCTTTTATTTTGAAGAACATGTTTCCCGTGACACATTGTGCATGCAGCAGTTTTGACTGCCAACAATGCCGTCACAGTAACGACCAAAACAAATGTGCTAACATCAGTTGTTAGCTCCCGTCCAAACATTTGTGAGAAGCGTTATATTAAAGTCCCTTTTTTGTATTTAATTAAAGATAAGTCTGCCGTTTTATTTTATATTTCATACAATTCAATTTAGATTTTTCAAGCTTGATGACCCTAATTAAAACTATATGCCTGTAATTCAAGGTATTTCTGCCTTTTTATCTCATTGGATTTTTAGCCTTATTTACACACCACACTTTTTTTTCACAAAATAAGAGGCTTAAAACTTTCAAAAATTTGGGTCACGACTCCATGACTAAGAAAAAATGTGGGTCCGAAGCTAGACCAGTTGAGAGGAACTCAAATCCCGAAATTCTGGGCCCCTGAACAGTTGCCCAGTTTGCCTGCTTGGTAATCTAGCTGTACACAAAACTCTACAGACAAAGTACAATCGTAGTAAAACCGTGTAACTATTTCTGTAGTTCTGGGTAAGGTGTGGGTATCTTAAGGAGAAACTGCCATGAGTTTGTTGACCGAATATGACGTGAAGCGAGTCGGGCTACACTTGACTTTCTCATGGGCTCCTCTTCCCACCTGGAGACGCGGCCGCTGTGCGTTTGATATCAGCTCGGGCCCCCGTCTCTTTTAGCACCTCCGCTATGCTGTTAAACTACATTCCTCCCACCTCCAAAGCCCAAATATGTTCAGTCGCACTAACCTGTTACCATTAGGCCATTCATCAACGTTCAACTGTCCAAACATGAGAGGTGTTAGGGGAGACAGTGCGGCCAGAGAAGTTTGGAAGCTTTCCAGGGACTCTGGCCTGTGGAGGCAATTTCCAGTTAGAAGACACAAATGCTGCAGAGAAAAAAATCCCGGGCGTACTCGATCTGAGATGTTTTAGATCGCATTTACTGTTCTTGGTAAACACATTGCGAAATAAACAATGCTTGATGCTAAGCTTACTCCGGATGCACCGACTCAAAAGCCAGTCCACCTTAATGCAATAACTCTGACTTCCTGATGGACTGAAACATCCACTAAAGTCCACCTTTCTGTTGCAGAGTTCTGGCCTCATGGTCACAGAATGTGACGGACGGGAACTTGGTGACCTTTGACCATCGAAATCAGTCCAAGTAAACGTTTGTGCCGAAATCTGCCGAAATTCCCAGAAGGTGTTCTTCAGAAAACTCTTTCACGAGAATGGGATGGGTGGATGGATGGATGGCGGGGCCGTGAGGTCACGAGGTCACAGTGACCATTGACTGCCAAAACCTAATCATTTCATTGCCGAGTCCAAGTAAACGTTTGTGCCAAATTTTTATAAAATCCTCAAAGGTGCCTCTTCACGACGAACGGGACGATGTGAGGTTACTGTGAGCTCAACCTTTGACCCACAAAATCCAATCAGTTTATTCTTGGGGCCAAGTGGATGTTTGTGCTGAATTCGAAAAAAAAAATCCCTTCTGGCATTTCTGAGATACCGTGCTCACCAGACTTCTGTAGCCCTTACCGAATCTGTAGCTTGATCAAAGCTAAAGGATCAAGGCGACATTACACCTAAATCTTCAACCAAACTGTCAGCGGCTGAAGTGCATTGTGGGTAATGTAGACGCCAGGTTTTTGGAAAAGATTGCGTCATTTTGCAGTGCGTGAAACCTTTATTCGTGGCACGGTGTGATGAAACTTCCTTTCCCAGTTCGTCGAGCTTCTCCGGTCTTACGGACACCCAAAAGGATCCACCCAGTGATGTGGAGATTTTACTGGGGAGAGTGAGTTACTGGGCAGTGACCCAGTGGATATCCGCGGGTTTAATCCTCAGTGACAGGTTTCACACGCAGCTTGTGGGCCAAACCCACAAATAACAGCCAGGCGTCTTGTTTGCCATCACTCCGGCCTGTTTCAGATTACCGACTGGCTCTTTGAAGCTGGCTGACGGACAGGCAAGGGTTTTCCCCTGCTTCTCTGCCAGAAAAAGATTGGGTCATCAACAGCTCTGCCACCCACCGCATATCTTGAATGACCTCAGAGTAAGACGCGTGCTTACTTAGGCATCTGATCAGAGAGCCGTCGGGAAGCTGCAACATAAAAGGTCCGCTGTGAGGTATTTTCCTGATTTCACAGCAACGTTCTCGGCGTAATACAAGCTCCGGTGTGTCCTCTTTAGAAAAAACTGCTGTTGCCCACGTTGCACATTGTTTGATCAAAGGCCACGACTCGAAAGTTGTAACAAGTTATAAATAAGTGGTCAGCCACTTCAAGATTTTTGGAAAAAAAAAAGTTTATTGCTGCAACAATCCAGCTAAGGTCCCCATTTGTTTGGGCTTCACTTCCGCTCAAAACAATCATGCTTACCAGTTCCACGAAGCTCCAGCTTCACTTTACTTCATGAACAATTCGAAGGTTGAACTTCATACTGGCTGCGTTTTCTTTTCTTTCTTTGGTGCAGTTCGTCTGGTAGCCCACAGACGTTCGTTTACCACCGTGATCGTGGAAACCCTCCGATTAGCTTTAACTGGGCCAGTATCGCCTCCTCAAGGGTCGACGTCGATCACTGCTCCTTAGAGTATACGTGGTGAGTATGTTCCTGTTGGAAAATGCATGCCTGCCAAGTTTGCATAGTCAAGAGTCAGAAAGGGAACTCGCATGAGTACGTTTTCAGACGCCCAGGTTGGGAAGATACATGGATCCCTAAACAAATGTTCAATTGATTATTCCTGCTCTTTCTTATCAGGAAACACTCTTTTTTTTTTTTTTACCTGCACTGGCCAGCGAGACGGCAGACTGAGCAACTTTGATGTTGGCGGTTCAGCCGATGTGAGTATCGGTCTCCAGAATAATTTGGCCGTTTGGTTAAAACACTCTACCCGAGCCGGTATCTGTAAATCGGTGTTTGTAATGAGCGTTTCTTTAGTTCCAGTTAGATGAACACGAACGCTCTCCGGTCAGTCACATCCCGTCTCAGGAGTTGCATTCTGCTGTCATCCACATCATATGTATAATTTTAAAAGGATTAGAGGTTAGGTTTACTTAATCCAATTGACCTGTGAAACCTTAACCCACCACGATCCTAACCTTAATCCTGGTCTACCACGCAACCTTTTAATGTAACTATCTTTACCGGACCGTAACCAGTGTAGTAGCTGCCCTAAACCCTAACCTTAAACAATACGTGGCAACAAATAGAACGTAATCCAGGACTTTTTAAGAGTCCTACAATATTCTTCTGCAATGTGCAAAATGTATGTAACGCAATGTATTCAGTGACATCATCTTAATTCAAAATCCACATTTCTCTTTAAGCTTTCAGTTGCACTCCTCGAGCTTTTTATCAACGCATGTTTTGGATGAAGCTAATGAAGGCCATGAAATGTGGCCGAAAACTAGACTTAAGTAGTATCGGCAAGGATGTCAATCACCCTTCAAAACTCAAGTTAATAGTCACCTTAACATGTCCACTTTAAAGGTGTCTTAACATAAGAAATCAATCGGAAATGTGTTTTACTGTGCTTCGATGGTTTAAACGCATCGTTTTAGTAACATGTCTTGATTGTCTTGTTGTATCAAGATATCACAGAGTCAATTTTCACACTTCATGGTCTTCATGTGTCTTTATCTAGAGTACCACCTCCTCATGTTGACACTCTGTCCGGCCCTATGGGGCGCTGCACATCCCCGGGGTGGCACATCCGCGCGCGCACACACACACACACACACACACACACACACACACACACACATGTATCCTGAACTTGATGCCCTCACTCACGGACAGCTTTTCCCTGCGACGTTCCTGCGCTGTCATGGACCATTGAGCAATAAAAAGCCTGTAACCAAAACCCAGAGTCTAATCCGGCCGGGACAATCGCTGGCACAGGGGCTGAGCTTGAAGCCCTGCATGCTGTCCTCATGCAGCGCTGCATGGGAGGGGAGACCACATGAGTGGGCGCTAAACACACCACAGGAGACTGGAACGATATGGGAAGACAAGAAATCAGTGTCTGCTCCAGACTGTTTACTTTCCACTCAGATTTCATTGCTGCTGGTGCTGCTATGATGTTCATTACAATGTTTATGGGTGGGGAGGTCTTCTATAATGGGGCAACACAACTAATAGCTGTATCATACAATATATGTGATACATCTTTTGTGCTTAAGGAAGTGCTCACTGTGAGTGATTTATTTGTTTTTTGTCCATAATTTTTTTTTTTAAGATTAATAAAGACGTATTTTAACGCCAAATTGTCACGAGCAGCTCCATCAGTCAGGGAAGAAAGTTGAGGCTGCAATTTCCCTCCACACAGAGCGCAATACCAAGGAAACCCCACCCACTGCTGTGTGTCAAGCTGAGTCCAAACAACAAACTCAAGGAGCAAATCGGCTTGGACACATGCAGGCTGGGGAGACATTAGAGCGCACTGGACTGAAGGCAGGACAAAGCATCCGGAGAAAAAGCTAAACTAATACAAAAGCTGTTATCTTTAAAGCTTTTTAGTGGTAAAAAAAAAAAAAAAAGAAAAAGAAAAGAGATGCAGGTACGTTTGTTTTGCGGGGATCGACGCGGCGTGAAAGTGTAACCCGTCCGGAGTCGTGCGTAAAAGTTCATTTGTTCCTTTGGAGACCATGCGCAGCTTCTCTAAGCTGTGCGTCCCCGGAGATGTGCCTCAAACTTTTCCAGCTAGAGTCGGAGATGCGGCCCTACACGGAGCTCTTCTGTCCGGACCCTCCGTGTTCCCAGCTCTCGCCGCATCAACCAGAGGACCGTCGGAATCCGGCTTGGACGCCGGTGCGGAGCCAATGATTCACACGTCACCGCCGGAGCAGGCTGCGATATTCTGTCGGCCTCCCGAAATTCTGGAGAGCGTCGAGATGGACGATCCCAAAGTTTATTTGGAAGCCGGCGACCTTTGGAGACAGTTCCACAAATGCAGCACAGAAATGGTCATCACAAAATCTGGGAGGTACATGTTTACGCGTTAACGGAGAGTTTTGGAGTGTTTTAATGAACGCATGCTTCACGTCGTTATCTCTTCTTCTTCTCCTCCCCTGCAGGCGCATGTTTCCGCCGCTGAAGACGACGTGCACCGGTATGGACAGGAAAGCCAAATACATTCTTCTCATGGACATCGTGGCGGCGGATGACTGCAGGTATAAATTTCATAACTCGCGCTGGATGGTGGCGGGGAAGGCGGACCCGGAGATGCCCAAACGCATGTACATCCACCCGGACAGTCCGGCCACGGGCGAGCAGTGGATGTCCAAAGTGGTCAACTTCCACAAACTGAAACTGACCAACAACATATCAGACAAACATGGATTTGTAAGTTTAGATTTTTTTTCTTCTTCAAACGCAGTTTTTGGCCTTTTAATCGATAAAAGTCGCCTATTCAATGTATTTTTGAAATCTCTTTCAAGTGTTTTTTGTTTTTTTTTAATTATTATATTAATATCATAAAACAAGATAAATAAGAGTTTTTCCACAGTTTGTCTTCAAATCTGGAATTAACTTTAGTAATATTATTATTAATTTTTTTTTTTTGCAGACAATTCTCAACTCCATGCACAAATACCAACCCAGATTTCATATCGTGAAGGCGAATGACATCCTGAAGCTTCCTTACAGCACTTTTAGGACTTATGTCTTCGCAGAGACCGAATTCATCGCAGTCACAGCTTATCAAAATGATACGGTGAGAGGATGAGTCTTTCCTAAAACACTTAATGTAGAATTAATAATCATAATAAACACATGACATGAGGAAATCTGTCTCTTTTTGTTGCCATCAACAGATCACACAGCTGAAAATAGACAACAACCCTTTCGCAAAGGGATTCCGAGACACGGGCAACGGGAGAAGAGAGAAGAGGCGAGTTATTATTTCAGTTATTCATTTTATTTATACAGGAAGAATAAAAACTGAGATGCTGTATGGTATTATATTGCAAAATGTACTTAAAAGTATCCAAAGAAAAGTACTTATGCGGCAGAATGACACCTTTCTTGTGTAATACAACATCAGCATTAACTAATATTTAATCATTATAAGTTTCAATTAGCCTAATGTTGATATACTGCTATACAACTATCTGCAAAAAACAACAACAACAAAAACAACGCAATTGTAGGGAGTAAAATACCCTCTTAGATTGAAGTGAAGTATGTACAAGTACAAAAGTAAAAAAATGGAAATACTCAAGTTAAGCACGGTACCTCGAAATTACATTTAGTTGCAGTATTTAAGTATTTGTTTCCAAAATTTCTGGAAAGACTATTTGGACTTCCCAACATAACTACTACTTAATATTGTAGTTCAGTCTTAATTTGCCCCGGACGCCAAAATAAAAGTCCCTAAAAATGTTTGAATTATTTGTCGTATTTTATTTGTTCAGTTCTAATTTCTCAATAAAATGCTGTTTTAAAGCCATCTCCACCCTTCTATTGGTGGAAAGCCTGAAGCATTTATTTATCGCCTAAAAGTAGTCAAATCTAAATGTACATGATTTAAACGCCTATAAAATAACTACCATGTGTCATATAAACCGAAATACAGACAACATGGCCTCCGTGTCCTCAGTGGAAACCATGGGCCAATTATAGCACAAAATATATACAGTTTTCACAGAAATGTATTAAATCCATGTCTGGTTGAGTCTACAAAATGCCATTGTGTAATTACAGCTAAATAATAAGCGAGAAGTTGCATAAAAATAATTTTATTCTGTATTTCTAGCCTTCATTTCTTTTAAATAATTCCTCTTGGCGGGATGAAGTCAAAGTAGCAAATTGATGCAGCAAGAATCTAATAAACGTTACACATAAAATACTTTGTGTTTATACGTCTAAAAATATGAATGTTCCAGTTAAATCAGGCCAGTTTTACACTGGTAAACTTTGTCAACTTTAAATAAATGGTCTATAAGCGGCACAAATGCTCGACTTCAAACTACACTGTACACCCGAACGCTCAAAATGAGTTACAAATTGACTTGTGTAAATTTGAATAAATTACTCAAAAGACTAATACGTGTTGAGATAACAAAAAAACAAAGTGTTTGTGAATTTATTTTTTTAAGTTCTGTAAACTTAAACCCAGAGGAGGTGAATGAAAACTTTAAGTCCTAGTAACTAAAAATATTTACCTTCACTCAATAAAAACTTGAATTTAACACATGTAGGATGTAATCAAAATATGTATGTTCTGACAACAGTTGACTTTTAGGTTCATCAACTTAATTTTTTTTTAGTTCTGGTAATTTATTGGAGTTTTAGTGTAACTGATGTCCTACAGAAGCATAAATAATAATACAAAAAATGGTTTCAAGCAGTAATTTTATGTCACCAGCAGCATCATTGCTGATTGTTTGGTCAAAATCATTTTCAATCAATTATTTGCTTTTCTTTTGTTCCATCAGGAAACTACAACATTTCTCACAAAGGCCGAAAGAGATGCGGATGACCGACAGGAAGCACGAACCTTTAAAAGACTCGTCTCTACAATATTCAGACAATTCCAAGTCTTCGGGTGTGAAATTATACCACTTCAACACGCTCAGTATTCACACCGTCAGCACAACACCTGGAGGTCTTTCAGACAACAGGCCAAAACTAACTTTACACCATTTGTCTTTTTTTTTTTTTTGTTGCAAGATGGCCACGACAGCGACAGCGACAAAGACGACAACGTTGAGGCGAATTCTCGACGCAGGAATCGTAAAACCTCGCGGGAAACAGAAACCGAGTCAAATTCCGTCCCAGAAAAGACTCCAGCTGAGGGACAAACGGACGCCGGACAAAATCACGTCGTCGGGACAAAAGACGGAGCGGTTCGCCGCCGGGCACGAGAAGACTCGGACGAGGAACGGCCACGCCGCGTTTATTCTCCGGAACCGGAGGCGCGCCCACGGGACCCGAGCGCCGTCTCCGGCCGTCCGGTCCACTCGGCTCAGGCGAGCACCTGGTACGGCTGTGGCTACGTAGACCGAGCGGCGCCGGGCGGACTGGGCCTGGCGGCGCCGGCCGGGACTCCGTTTCCCATCAGCCTCCAGCAGCACGCGCTGGTGCAGGTACGCAAACGAGCCGGGAGACGCTTATTAAAACACGCCGAGTCATCGGAAGTTGTTGTAAACAGGAGTGGAAAAATGTCTTTTCAGTAATTTCACGTTAATTAAGAATCTCAGGTATGATGGTATATTTTGACGTACATTTATGTGAGCAGCATTTTCAGGTTGAAACCATTTAACATGGAGAGAAGTCGAAGTCTTGACGCCTAATTTATGGAGTATTATAAAGTAAATTAAGTCATAAAGTAAAAAAAAAACTATTTTTATATTTATTTATTTGGAGAGAAAATAGCAAACTCCTAAACTTAATGGATGTTGTTTTTTTTTACAGGGGTGAAGTTTTGTCTTTAAAAAATAATCTGAGGCTGAAATAAAGACAAAATATTAAAAAAAAGAAAACAAAAGTGTGCCCACATTAGCAGTAAAACAGTTTTTGCTTGAGATCATAGTGGCCGTGAGTTGCAATCATAAAATTTGAATTGCCGATTAACAGTCGTACAATTAATTAAAGTTTTAACTGTCTTTGTCCGTTCATTTGATTCCTAATCGTAGATCAATAACACGCCTAACTTATAAAGAAGAGCCAAAAAGTCGTAGGTCAAATGTTCGACGTAACCTCGAGAAAAAACAGCTGCTGGCGCAAATTCGGGATGACGTCGTTAAAAGAGCTTCACGTCAAACAGTGTGAAACGATGTGGAAATATTGAAGGGAAATGAGACATTTCTGGTAAGTTTCATCCAGCAGTTATTTTACACGAGCGGAAACTTTCCAACGACGACGATTGAGCTCAAATATTTGCAATCGGACGATTTTTTTTTTCTTTGTAAAACTACGTTCCAAAGTTCAGTTGGTTTTTAGTAACAACAACAAAAATCCCTCCTTGTATTTGCTGAGAGGAAATCCTACACTTAAAAGACTTTAAAAGAGATTTGTACTGACTCGTGCTCGACTTTTAGCTTCATATCAGCTTCAGGTCGATGGATTTTGACCCCTATCACTGACATTAGAAGAACATTTAAAGGCATCTATTGATATCCAGTTTTATTAATGCAGGACGAAGGATTACAGAAAAGAAACCTGTTCTGGGCACCGGACCAAGTTCAATTTCACTTTCAAACCAATCAGAAACTTTGAATTAGAGAGGAACGACAGTGAGTCAGCGACACCGATATTATTGATCCGGCTCTGAAAAGTCTGAACTGCAACTGAAATTTGAAGCAACGGAAATGAAGCTCAACAATGTCCCATCTATTTAAATCTGGCCGGTGGGTTTTAATTCCCTGTTGAACTATTTTAAAACCTCCGTAGAGATTTTTATTCATTATCTTAATTTAAGCAGCTATAACCCTCAGATAAAGTTGCTGGAGCAGGAAAGTAATATTTGAACATTTTGTTTCTGTATTTTCCAGCTGATTTGCTGGAAAACTTGCTTAATAATAATAATAACAATAATTAATAATAATTAACTTGCTTAATTTAGCTGGACATCACGAGGATAGTTTTAAGAAAGTCCAAAAACAGTTTGGTACAAATTATCAGCGAAATTAAGAAAGCCTCAGCGAGCTACACTTATTAGGCCGAGTACCTGCTTATTGTAAGTCAGGCAGCAGGTCGCAAAAATATATATTTTTTTAAAAATGAAGAAAATTGTGCGTTCTTCTTGACTTTGAGCCGCCGTACATTACAGATCTCCTCGTGGTACGTATTAATTGAATTATACTCTTTCCTGTTTTGTTTTTTTTAGCCGAACTCAAGTTCCATGTTTCTAAATGGTTTGACGATCGAATAAAACTGATTACGTGACGTAAACTTGAACAAACAACGTACAACTCACACTGAATCCTAACACTCAGTTTCCCTCCTCGTTAGCACCACATTGCGTGAGATTTTCCATGAAATACTGAACCTGTAAAAAAAAAATGTGGACAGAAAGTTTCCCTTTACAAATGTGTCGCGGCAGAAGCAGAAAGTAGTGCACATTTTTCTTATTTTTTTGATCTGGCTCACTTCTGGGTAATGACAGTAAGAACAATTTGCGGGTATATTTATACATTAACACGTGGCCGCCTCAGCATTAGAGGCTATTTCCAACCTGTCGGGACACAGAAGCCCCGAGTTGACCTTTTATTCATCCGGTAAAAGACCGCTAAAGCTTTGCTCGTGTGTTTTCCTTCCCGTCGACAGGACCTGATGAGCCTTTCACACTTCGGAGGCTTTCTGTTTTATCCCTACTCCGGCTTCTCGGCGGCGGCGGCGGCCCGGTACCTCGTCCCGCCGGTGGATTTCAGAGCTTGTCCGGGCATCCACGGCCGGGATTACTTCTCCTCCTCTCCGGTGATATCCCCGTTCAAATACCTCGCCCCAGAGACGCTCGCGCCGGGTACGGCGGAGCAAAAGCCGGAGGCGACCGCCGCCGCCGTCGCCACGACGACGAGTCCCGAGCGGGCAGACGACGGCGACTCGTGAGAGGGTCCGACGCCACATGTGGACCGCTTGACGCTTACAACTTAAAAACACCTCTCGGCCACGTCCTGTGACGTGTGCATCTTATACACGACTTTAAGATTTAACCACTGTGGGACAAAAATAGTGTTTTATTTCAACATGAAACTTATCGCATCAACGAATAAAACAATATGTTGTGATTTTATTGAAATAAAATGGATTACTGTCTCTTCTAGATTCAGGTCGATTGTTTCTTTACGTTAAATTGACAGATTTTTGAATGGAGTTTGGCGCAACAAGAAGTACATTAAACAAATATCTCAACGGGATCTCGCTAAAAAAAAATCTTTATGCACTTTTCCCTCGTGAAAGAGATTGTTTACATTTTTTTTCTTCAGATTGAAAAAATGTATCATTAAAAAACATGGTTAATAAATTAAAGTCTCTTTGTGTAAATGGTTGTAAAGCCACTGAAAATGTTTGTTTCAAATCTCAAGTATATTTATGAAAATAAGTTAAAGAAATCCATATTTTAAATCTTAAACCATACGCTCACTACTGGTTCTGAAATTAAGAGTTCGGGATTTCAGCCGTCGCCATTTTTGCTATTTTGGAGCAGGAAGTGACCATATTTGGACGAGCTGGAGGGGGAGGAGCCAGCGGTGGATCTGGCTCGATCTGGTTAGGACACGACGCCCCGCCCACCTATAGTCTTTGAGACTGAGGTTCGTCGTTTGCTCTGCATGCTCCAACATCAAACTTACTTACTAGTTTTTTTTTTTTTTTTTTTTTAAAGCATTACCGCCACCTTCTGGCGGGAATTGCGCATTACTACCAGGCGCTGGTAAAAAAATAAAAATAATAAAAAAAAACAAAAAAAAAAAAAACGAGGGAATTAAGACATGATGATGGTCGGATAACTATTTTTTTTTTAAAATCTATAATAACTAATAGAAAAAAAAAAATCAAGATCCGTTCCTCCGATAAACACACAAACAAATGAAAACACATTTACAGGAGACTTCTCAACTCTGACGTAGGCATCTCGAGGCGCCTTCTGATGACGACATACTCACGAGACGAGCGCTCGAGAGCCCAAAACAAACCGTCGCCGTTAACGCGTTGTTGTTGTTTTTGTTGTTGTTGTTGTTGTTTTTCCCGGGATGAGCTGAGCGTTTTCTTTCCCGAAGGGCGGCCATGATTTGGGTCAGCTACATCCTGCTGTGCGGCCAGCTGCTGCTGCTGCTGGCCGTGGTCCTGCTGCAGTGTCTGGGAGGAATCCACTCGCACAACTCGACGACGGCGGAGCCTCCCGGAGCCTCGTCGGCCGGACCGGGAGCCACCGCGCTGCCGTTCAGCGAGCAGCCCGAGACCGGGAAGTACGACGCCAACGACACGGAGCTCTACGAGTACCGGCCGCCGTCGCCGGTCGTCCTCTGCAGCTACCTGTGAGTTAAAAACACCAAAAACACCAAAAACACTCACCGGGAACGTAGCTCACGTGCTAGCGGTGGCTAATGCTAACTACCGTCAACGGCTGTTGTTCACTTCGTTGGTTGATTCAGAGGAATTCACGTAAAACCGTTTAAAGCATCAAAACATGAGCTGAAAGAAAAAAAGGACATTTAAAAACAATTAAGAACAAGGGATTAAAATATTATAAACTGTGATTAAAACATTACAAACTGTGATTAAAACATTACAAACTGATTAAAACATTATAAACTGTGATTAAAACATTATAAACTGTGATTAAAACATTACAAACTCTGATTAAAACATTACAAACTGATTAAAACATTACAAACTGTGATTAAAACATTATAAACTGATTAAAACATTATAAACTGTGATTAAAACATTACAAACTCTGATTAAAACATTACAAACTGATTAAAACATTATAAACTGTGATTAAAACATTACAAACTCTGATTAAAACATTACAAACTGATTAAAACATTATAAGCTGTGATTAAAACATTATAAGCTGTGATTAAAACATTACAAACTGATTAAAACATTACAAACTGTGATTAAAACATTACAAACTGTGATTAAAACATTACAAACTGTGATTAAAACATTACAAACTGTGACTAAAACATTACAAACTCTGATTAAAACATTATAAACTCTGATTAAAACATTACAAACTCTGATTAAAACATTACAAACTGATTAAAACATTATAAACTCTGATTAAAACATTACAAACTCTGATTAAAACATTACAAACTGATTAAAACATTGCAAACTCTGATTAAAACATTACAAACTGATTAAAACATTATAAACTGTAATTAAAACATTACAAACTGTAATTAAAACATTACAAACTGTGATTAAAACATTGCAAACTCTGATTAAAACATTACAAACTGATTAAAACATTACAAACTGTGATTAAAACATTACAAACTGTGATTAAAATAGGGCACATGTCCAAAACTGAGCAAAACAAGGTGCTGTCTACTACAAATGAACCAACAACCTATTGATTCGCACAGAGATGAACTAAACAGAGTACATGTCAAAACATTTCATTTCAATATATCCATGATATGCAAATAATGAGGATCAGAAAAAACAAACATTGCACTTAAATATGTCAAAGAGACTTCAACTGTTTCTCAATGTCAATTTGTTTTATATTTCAATACACAGCACGTCCATTTGTTTTTTTTATGTGGGAGATTGGAGTCCAGATTAAAACCTAAGTATTGAAATTAATCATTTCAGTCATGAATGTTTACAACAAAAGAGCTTCGTTTTTTTGTGTGTTTAAAAGAAATCCACGGTTCCTGTTTTTTCTCAGTGTTCAGAGTTAAAACACGAGCTGCTTTCCAACTTTGTATTCATTCGTCGGGGTCATTTTTCATTCGCGTTAAAAGGCCGAGTCGTCTGCATCACATATTTAATTTGGATGGAGAAAAGCTGGACGTCACAATTACAACATAATTAAAGCTGCTTTATTTTGGCGGGGTGACGCGTTCACATAGCTGAGGTCATTTCCAGTCAGTGCGGATTGAAAACAGCACTACCCCGTAAAAATTCCTTACACTACCACTAGAGTCCTAATATGGAAGAGCAACTATTTGTTAGCTGCAGGAAGTATGTCATTTTTGGAAACACAGCATTGGACGCTTATTTTTTTTTTTTTTTTTTTAATGAATTCCTTTTTGTGATGGCAGACCGGACGAGTTCATCTACTGTCAGGACCCCGTGGATCACGCAGGCAACTACAGCGCCTTTCAGGAGATGGGACACGGCTGCGTTGGGGTAAAGCGTTGCTTTTTTTTTTTTAAGAACATCACAAAGGTGTAATCATTTAAAAAAAAAAAAAAAGAGGCCTAACTCATGTACTGTTTTTTAAAAAAAAAAAAATAATATTCGTCTAGTGGGGAGGTCAGACTCAAAAGGAGGTGAACCACACTCCGGTCATCTGCACCACGCTCGATGATATCGAATGTGCCGGACCCAGAGAGTTCCTCAGAGGGAACGTACCCTGCATCAAGTAAGAGATACCACACACACACACACACACACACACACACACACACACACACACACACAGCTGTATACAGTCGGTGCTTCAACCTTTTGGGAGCTTTCATCAGATTTTCACAGAAGAAGTCCTTAAAGTAGATGAATAGAGTCCAATTAATCAAATGAAGGGGAAATATTATACTTTAATCCGATGTCAAGGTTTTCCCGAACATTATATCATTCTAGCATTTTTTATTTTCACAGCACCTAAGCTTCACTATGATGCTCTTTAAAAAAAAAATTAACTTATGATTATTTTTATGGCAGTAAGTGTTTTTTTTGTTTTTTTTAAAATTAAAAATATTGTAATGATAATATTCGAAAGAAGTTTATATTATGTTTAATATTGACACACCTGTCAGCAGCAAGTTTTAGATATTTCAATTTCAGCAGAAAGTTGGGGATGCAGTATTACTATATATTTTTATTGTGTTGAATTAAATTAAAGCTTTTACTATCCGTCCTATGGTATTTACTTTTTTCCATTTCTAGTCCAGACTGTAGACTTTATATAGAAGTGGACGTAGCTTCTGAAAAAACGAGGCCGATGTAGAAGTGCCTTAAAGCCGCAATACCACCGAGTCGGCTCCAAAAAAGCCTCCATAGACTCCCATTCAACTTCTCTCATCAAATACAAAGTCTATAATCTGTTCCACGAGTTATTTCGTTGTGTTTAGCTGAAGTCGCTCCTTCTTATTCGTTTTCTGGAGGTCCATCTGAAAATAATCCCTCATAAGCATCAAGAAGACCTGTTTTTGGGGGCGCGTCTGTTTGATTGACAGGCCTGCGGTGCAGTCAGGTTACAGTTATCGGTGGGCGGGATGTAGTATCGTCAGGTTTTCCAATCAGATCAGTCAGATCCACCAGATCCACACAATGAGTTTCCGCTCATTAGCAAATGGAAAAGTTTCAAACTGAAGTTGGCAGCAGACGGGAGGCTGCAGGATCAACAGAATCAATAAACGTTCTTTCTGCTGGCGGATGATGAGATTCGCACCAGCGTGACCTTTTAGTTCCTGAGACGGGCCGGTCAAACAAAAAGAAATAAACAGACTTACGGTTGCGTAAAGTCGACGTCTTGCTGCCGATAATATCGTCAGACTGTCCGCTTCGTTGCGATTGAAAAATAATCTTTATTTATTTTTACGTATCAAAATCAAAGCTGAAAGCACTGATTAATTGCCAGATAACATGAAATTAACCAGCAGTTATTTCGAGACTCTGCTTTTCAGAAAAATAACGGAGATAACTGTTGTGGTCTAAAAAAAACATAAAAAAACATGACAATTTTCTAACATTTTATTCACCAAATAACTCATCTGTTCATTGAGAAAATAAACAAAGCATTTTTTAGCAGTTATTTAAAATTGAGTTGAAGCTGTGACCGAAAACCTCATTTTGAGAGTTCAGTGTTTAAAAAATCTAAACTGCACAGTTGTAATTATAACTTATGAATTTAATGACACTGAGTGATGAAGTTAATGGCGCTGCTTTACCGACTCCACAAAGTGTTTAGTGACTTTTTTATTTTTTTTTACTTTGAATAACAGCCAGAAAATTCTTCAGAAAATGAAGGTTTTATTTTGTGTCTTCAAACTTGATTAATTGCTTTTCATGCAGGAGAGAAAGAAGAACATGAATTTGTGATGTTCGGTTCATCCTAATGACATAGACGCAGAATGAATACTAATTTCAACTAAGTTACTGTATTTATAATTTAAAAAGAAATTCCTCTTGAAAGTTGAAATGCAAGTCAAAAAAAATCCTTCACAGAAATCACTTGGTGTCCTTTGTTTTATTATTATTTTAGTTCCAGATGTTATTTTTCCTCTTAATATCAGGGAAAAAAACCCTGATATTATTGAAATTGAAATTATTGATATTTTTTCATCATAACGCTCGAATTTCTACATAAAATGGTCATTTTTGATTTATTTAAAATATTTATAAACAAAACTTTAGGAGACGCTCAATGGACCGTTTCACTCATTTTACATGCATTTCTTTTTTTAATTACCTTGGTCATACAGTCTTTTCCTCTATAAAATCTCTCTTGTTTTACCTTAATTTGAACATTTTATATTAAATGTAAGAACTTTTTTCGGGATGATTTGAAATGAAGCTAATCCTTTTTTTTTGTGATACTCCCAAGATTTCTCCTTTATTTTCTTTAGTTTTATTCGCACCACATAATAGTAGGTAAAATGTCAAAACAAATGTGTTCTGTTGAAGATTAAATCCAGTATAAATGAGACAAAAAAAAAAAACAACAGGTGCTGCGTGAGCAGTTTTGACTTTACCTCCACCTGCCAGCGTTCCCAGACTTCACCACTAGAGGGCACTGTTCGCACAGTTACGACCCCTTCGCCTTCTACCATGCTTTCACATCACTCCCGTGTTCACCCAGCAGGGTTTTCCCAGCATGCATCAGGTTCATCTCTATAGTAACTGCAGGGACATCAGAGACTCGCAATTAAATGCTGCCTCATGCTGTCCGCTCCTCGCAGATCAGAACCGCGGGTGGTTTTGCACTTCTGTTTAAAATGATTATTTTCTGTTTCAATATTGGACTTTTTAATTCAGTAACTTTATCAAACCTTCAACTGCAAGCGCAGAAATTAAACAAATGACGGCGGTTCGGCTGATTTAACAGGATGTTCTTCATGTATTTCACATTTAATTCTGGTGGATTTTTTTTTTGTAATGTTACAATTTTTTTTTTTTTAAATAATTGGAATTATACATTTAAATTTTTTTTCTGATGGTACTTAAAAAAAAAAGAAGTATAATTGTCCTTTAAAAAAAAACTTTTTAAAAGAAATTTAATTTAAACTCCAGTGGTCATTTTTATAAAAACAAAAAAAAAAAGGTCTAATGGGACTTTAAAATGACTTTTTCTTTCTATTTTTGTATACTAATGGTATTTTTGTTTTAAAAAAATTCTTTATTGTTTTAAATTTTTTTGTTTTTTTTTAACCCAAACAAAACAAAAACAAAGTGAGTCTGACGTGAGAATGGGCTTTCCCCCCTCCTGTCGGTGGTCCCTCGCAGATACACCGGACACTACTTCATCACCACCCTGCTCTACTCCTTCTTCCTGGGCTGCTTCGGGGTCGACCGCTTCTGCCTGGGCCACACCGGCACCGCCGTCGGGAAGCTGCTCACGCTGGGGGGTCTGGGGATCTGGTGGTTCGTGGACCTGATCCTGCTCATCACCGGAGGCCTGATGCCCAGCGACTACAGCAACTGGTGCACCTACTACTGAGGGCGGGACGGGAGGGGAGGGGGGGGGCACTTCCATCAGAGTAGAGGACTCTGCCGGCCTTCAGCGGGGGGGTTAGGACTGAGTCTGCGGGCCGGCTCGTTGGAGGTCGGGACCTCCTGAGGACTCCAGGCGCTGCAGAGAAAAGGAGGTATAACGTGATTCCATTTCATTTAGTGACGGTTTCACTCTCAGTTCGGTTTCATTTGGTTCGAACCACAAAAAAAAAGAAAAAAGAAGAAGCTCTTTGTTGCCTTTTATTAACGCTCTTGTTTTTCACGTTCACACTTCTTTCCACATTACAAAAGAAACCAAGCGGTAGGAAACGGAAGTCTCACGGGCCGACGGGTGACTCCTTGATCGGACCGTTTCCATTGGGACGTTTTCCTGCGTCCCGAATGTCATTCAATCCAAAACGGGAAAAAAATGAATAATAATTCAGCGCCACAATTAACTCAATTACAGTAATCAAAGGTCACTCCCCCCCCCCCACCAAAAAAAAAAAAAAAGGTAAAAAAAAAACAAAAATACCAGAATAATATAAAAGCAGAATATTTCTATAGTGGCATCATAAAACTGTAATAAAATATATTTTTTTTAATTATTTTTTTTTGAGGGAGTTAAGTGATTGAAAAGGTGACATTGCATCGCGTGGGGGGGGGAATTGTTTGGTAACCGTAGCAACAGAAAGGCCGGCGACCTTTCGTTTTTCTTCATCCTCCGAATTCGTTATCGAATGGTGAGTGAAATCAGAGACGTCGCCACTAACAATAAATAAAATAAATGTATAAAATAAATAAATAAAACGTTACGAGAAAGGTTGTTTTTCTTTTCTTTTCTTTACTCGTCACGTTTTTATTTTCGGGGACAGAAAAAGTTCAGCCGCAGTTTGTACTGTTAATGCCGAGTTACTTTTTCGTGTCTTTACGACGTCGGAGAAATCATTGGAAAAATGTGCGGCTCAGTGACGTGTCGCGGCCACATTAAACCTCCTGAAGGGCCCCCGGGGGTAGGAACTTATTGTTTGGTTCCCCCCCCCCCCCCCTCACACTTACGCGGCAGTTTGATTATCACCCGAGGCCACAAAACCAACCAGCACGCCGAAGATGGAACGACTCATTTTTTAAAGCCTAAAATTTATCTCCCAAATTCTTCCCTGTGAATTTTTTTTTATTTTTTATAGTTTCCCATTTTTTTTTTAATTTTATTTTTTTTAAATTTTTTTACTTCATGTTTGGGTTTTTAAAAGTCCAAAGTAATTAGATTGTGAGAACGTGGGCTTCAGGCAATAATAACGGTCCTTCTCTGACATTTTTAAACGCCAAACATGATAAAAGTAATACAACATTATTTGTTTTAAAGGAATTGCTCGTATCAGACTGAACTTCTGTGGAACGAGTCCTTCTTTCCTTTCAGCTTTTCTGACTGACGAACACAAACGCAACAAAAGGCGACAATACAAACACAAACGACTGAACTTTCACAGCTCGTAGTTCACTTGTAAAAGAAAACCTGAATCTTGAACCGGATCAGAACCGCGACGCTCTCCGTTCATTTACTCCGTTCACACCAAACCCACCAAAATCTTTTAACGCCGAAAGTCTCGCCGGCCTCAAAGTTTTATCCGCACCCCACATTTTCCAAAGAAAAGGAAAGCGTGCGTTCGTTTTTGTGCTCCGAACGTATTTAATGACGCGTCATGTTCTTTTTTTTTTTTTTTAAATTTGTTTTAATTATTATTAATTTTTTTTAAATGGTTTTAACGTTCCACTTGGTAGCGCAGTCCGTGGGGAAAACCGTCAACCGAGAAATTCGGACTCTACGAGATGTTTCCGTAACGCCGCATTTTAATCTGGTCGGGATCTGCATTAAAACAGTTAAAAACAGTTTTAAAAACAGTTTTAAAAACAGTTAAAAAACAGTTAAAAACAGTTTTAAAAACAGTTAAAGACAGTTTTAAAAACAGTTTTAAAAACAGTTAAAGACAGTTTTAAAAACAGTTTTAAAAAGTTAAAAACAGTTTTAAAAACAGTTAAAAACAGTTTTAAAAACAGTTAAAAAACAGTTAAAAACAGTTAAAAACAGTTTAAAAAAACAAAAAAAACAAAACTGTTAAAACACCGAGCGGCGATGTAAAGAAATATTCTGCCGTTTTAACAATCTGCTGCTGGAGGTTCTCCCAATTTATTATTGATTTTTTTTTTTTTACCTTTTAATGTGTTTTAACTGTACTTTTAAATACCTTCGGAGCCCCCCAGCGAGCGGGAATGAACGGACGCGTACGATTTAGTGGTTTTCAGTGTTGACGCGAGGAAAAATGCTTCAGATGAGCAGTTCCTTCAGTTTGAGGAAGAAAAAAATAAAGAAGCTGTAAAAAGCGTCGGCCTCCTTTTGCATTCAGCCGGCGCCTCGTCCCCCCCCCCCCCCCCCAAAAAAAAAAATCTCCCACGGTCTAAGTGGCGTTAAGACGTTGTTTTTCCTGCCTCGTCTTTCCTTTAATCTCGTTTCTTGAATCCAGATGTGACTCTTGAATCCAGATGTGACTCTGCATTGTAGTATAAACGCGTAATGTGTTCGTTGCCTTTTAGAAAACATTCCCGTTCCGGAGTCTCTTGTAAAATACTGTAAGTGATGTTCCACCTGAACGAAGCTTCTCCAGAGTTGGTTTTTATGTTCTTCAAACTTAAATCCAACTCTGATGTTTATTTATTTGCTTTTTTGTTTTGTTTTTTCCGTTTCACGTGTTGAGGGAAATATACTTCCTCTTGACGAAGGTCCATTTGATAGTTCTTCTATTTAACGAGCTCATCTGGCGCGTTTCTTCTGAAATCAAAACCAGGTTCCCTCGCCAGCTCCCAGAAAGACAGATTTTCTCCGGTTCTGGTGGCGAGAAGGAATCTGAAGCGTCTCGCGTTGTGTTTGTCGCCAATCACGCGCCATTAAGACCCAATAAAAAATAAATAAAGTACCCGGTACTGTGTTTTTCTCTTCTTTCTCTTGGATTAGATTTTATGGATCCTGGCTGCACATCGCAGAAAAAGATGGACTACTTTTAGTTTTGAACCATTAAAAACAAAACAAAAAAGTTCTCAACTAAAACAACAGTAGTCTCAAACTTTGAAAAATGATTTATTCTTTGTTTTCACCCATCTGTAAATATATATATATCAGGCTTTTATTCCATTTATGTACACAAAAAAAACAAAACCAAAATAAAAATTTGCACATACACACTGTAGAGAAGGCAAATCTAAGGTTTGTTGATGAGGCCGATGCCGGTGGATTATCCAGAAGCAACGGGAACAACAGGAGCTGCTGCAGGGAAGTCCTCCATTTTAATGTATTCAGGCCAAAACCTCTCAGATGGATTTCTTTAAATCCTAAAACCAGAAGTGTTTGTGAGGATTGGGACGAAACGGAACCTTTGAACGGCACTTTTACGTCGTTCGTTACGACCTTTTATTTCCTTCTTACTGCTTTCCATAAAAAAAAAAAAAAAATCGGATGTACAAGTAGTTAAACGCTGGCAGCCGGCTATAAACGGTTATTTATCACCAGTTGGGGCTTGTTTACAGTTATCATCTGGAACAGGACGGGTCTCGTCAGGTGTGTGAAGATTTGCATCTTGACGCTAAAATGTCAGCTTTTGTTCTTTCGATCGGAGGAACTGGCGACGTGCCGTGTTTAAGACGTTGACCTTTTGAAGATCGGTGGGACATTTTCTTGGCATTGCCGGCGTGTAATTACCCGCCGACGGCGGATATTCCGCTGTTTGTGTGCGTTTAAAAAAAAAACAACAACAAATACAGCAACGAGAGTTTTTACGCAATTCGATAAATCTTTAGGATCCGTAGCGATCGGCATCTTTCAAAAAAAAAAAATTCGCAAAAATTTTGCGCGACGCTACAGTTGACCTCGGACCTAATATTTCTACCTATCACTTTGATTTGTTTGAATTGGTCGCTTTAATCTGTAGAGCTATGAAGGAAGAAGGCATGCTGGGAAATTTGTTTGCCCATTGATTTCCTGTCATTTGTGATCTGTTACTGTGTGTGTGGAGGGAGGGGGGCGGGGTCTATGAAAAATAGTTGTACGGCGGCCAATCAAAATTGTTATAATTATGACTAGATGAACTACGGAAGCCTTAAAGTACAAGAAAAAGCATACAATCATTTTTTTTAGGCACGAGGACGCTGGAAATAGGACAGTGTGGGTTCATAGAACAGAAAAGGGGGTCGTCGTTTACCAAGTCGGGGCACGAGTGTTGTTCTTTAACCTTTTAACCTCTAAAATATAAAATAAAAAACAAAGTAATGGCATATTTCACCATCTGGTGCTCTTTGGATGCAGTTCTGGACAAGAAGCGCCGCCACCTGTTTAATCTCACAGCATCTGTTTCTTTACAATATTCTTTGAAAAAAATAAAAATAAAAACAAATTCAAAACTTGCATCCGAGCTACTGGTAGTCGCCGATTTCCACCTCTTCGGGAACGACCGTCAGCGTGACGTCTCCGTCCCGTCGCCTCACCACCACGGAGAGCGCGGCGCCGCTCTGGACGGCGTCGCTCACTTCCTGCGAGGTGCGGACGGGCCGCCCGTTAACCCCGACGATGACGTCGCGATTGATCATACCGGCGCTGCGGAGGGTAAAAAAAAAACATTTTCATCATCAACATTTCAACATTTTTCATGGGTCATTAAGTCGCTAGATTTTTTTTTGAGCCACTCCAATTCATGACGAAAAATGGCGCCGTAATGCGCTGTTATTACAAAATAAAGATATTACACGCGCATGTATTACTAAAGTGTAAATCAGGGATGGGCATTTCAAAGAAAATTATTATTCGAAATTTGTTACCCGATCAATGAAAGCCGCGTGTTCTTCTTCTTCCTGTGTTATTTAATGGCAGCTGGCAGGCAGCTTTTAGGCGCATTACCGCCACCTTCTGACGGGAGTAACACATTACAAAAACACAAAATCTAGATGCGGCTCTGTTACGTTTTTCGTCGTCTGTTACACACCACACAGTAGGATCAGCCGCGGCCGGACTCTTACCTGGACGCGGCCGTTCCAGGTATTACTTCGTAGATGTAAACCCCCGTGGTCACGTCGGGAAACTGTGCCTCGCGTTCCTTGAATTCTTGGATCAGACTGGTACGTTCGGAAAAAGGAAAGGAAAGGGTGACTTGAAATTTTAAATCATCCCGTATACATTTCGCTCCAAAAAGATGAATCTACTAATAGAAATAGTGAGCAGTCCCCATGTGGCAAACCCGGCATAAATGCTTTGTGAATGCTCTTCTTTGAGGCCAAATAATGAAATAATGCTGGAATTATTGCGAATAATACCATATTGAATCAGAATAAATGTCCTTACTTTCTATTTCACGAGAGAAGTTGATGCTTTTCGAACGGGAGCCTATTTTTGGAGCCAGCCCCTGGTGGCCCTCCCTGGTATTGCACTTTAAGGCACTTCTGCATTGGCTCCACTGTTCACTCCTTTTCTTTTTTATATACAGTCCATGACACTGTCCCCCAGTGGTCACTCACGGTTATTGCAGTGAAAAAGTCCCTAGTGGTCCAAAAAAGCTTTTTTTCTCAGACCATCATTATAAAAGCTGTAAAACTGTAGACGGGAAACCTCCAATTGCCAATTAAGTCAATTTTTACTCTTCCTGTTATGACTTTTTAACCCCTGGTAGTTTTATATTAGTAAAAGTTAAACAATTTCCATTAGTGGGCCTTCTTTGAGTCTGATATCCAGTCCTCCTTCCATGAGTACAGAGCCACTAGCTTTGTTACAGACTCTCGAGCCTCATTAAAAAGTGGACGACATCTCCCCGAAGTGAATTCGGTTATTTGGAACTTAGTTTGTGTTTACTTACGACGGCGTGAGCTGCAGCATCCGAATACCTATGAACTTCTTCTTTCGCGCTGTGTTTCCTGGAGGCACATGAATAAATGAACGACTTGCTAACTTACCGAATGAGATCGTAAAAAAGCGTCGACATGAGATTCGCGCTCACCGTTCACTTGTCTGTCGTAGGAATCGGCAAGAAACTTCCGTATTCGGTTGACGGGGATGGCGAAAGAGATCCCCGCTGCCACTTTCAGGGTATTTATGCCAATGAGCTCTCCGTCCTGTTCGACACGGAGCGAACGGCGAGCTGTGAAGTGTGCTTCTGGATTGATTTCACAGCATTTGAGAAACAAGGCGGGAGTATTTCTGCCTTCTCTTCCAGTGCACATAACGTGAGCTCGAAGTCTATTAAGTGTTCTTCTTACGCTGAACACAAGCCATCAGTCTTGGTTATTGTAGTTATTTATCTGTGTTCTCACTGCGAAGGACGATTTATAAAACGCAGCGTCGGTGTACCAACTATTCTCCTTTTAGAAAAGTACTTCTTTGTTTTAGGTAAAGCAGGCTGGAGGCAGCAGCCTTGATTAATGAATGTAGCATCTGTACGGTTTTATTCCACGGTAACAATGCAAAGGCTTCCAGAAAGAAAACCGGGCATAGTCCTGACGTTTTTTTCTTTCAATCTTAAACCTGAGAGAACTGATTGGAGACATTGGGTGTTAAATAAAACAAAATCATGACCTTAGTCCTCTCCGTCATAAATAAAACAGGAACGATCGCCCACAGAGCTGAAAGCTTAACAAATATGCAAATGGTTTATTCCTTTACACGTGACAGCGGTGTGAATTCTCTCACCAAGTTGACGAGCGGTCCGCCGGAGTTGCCGTACTGTGAATAAAAAAAAATTAAAATAAATGTTCTTATTGTTTTCTATCGTGCAAGACGGGTCGCGGTGGGTTTGTGGCGCCGGTCAGGTGCTCTCGCTCACGTTTATGATGGCGTCGGTCTGGATGTAGTCCATGTCGGAGTCCCTGAAGCCCAGCTCCAGGCCGTTGCGATGGACGGTGCTGATGATGCCGGTGGTGACGGTGTTCTGCAGGGCGAAGGGGCTTCCCACCGCCACCACGAACTCGCCGGGTCGCAGGTCCGAGGACTGGCCGAGGCGCAGCGCCCGCAGGGGACCCTGCGGCCGGAAAAAGAGGAAGGAGGACGAGTCAATCCAATTAGCGGAAGAAAGGAGCGCGTTCATTAGCTTTCAGGTCACCGTGCCGGCTACGGTGACTACCGGTCCGCACGGGAGGTCGTTGAGGCTGAACGCAGACCAGCTAAATGAGGCTTGATTGTCACTTCAGAGCTGGGAGTTGTTTTAGAAGAAGGAATCTCTGCTCCCTTCGGAGTGCTCACAGAATTCCTGTTGGAAAACTTTTGGTCAAGAAAAGCCCAGTTTTTATCGTTCCTTATCTTATTTCTAGATAATGTCAGTGAATACGTTGGCAAGCAGACAAGCAGCAAAGAAATTCCAGTCCAGAAAAGCCTAACTAGGTTTTGAGGAACAGAGTCAGTGACTGGGACCTTGGTCACGTGACATTTACGCGCAACTAACGTGTTGGCTCAATTTCCACAAAGTGTTTTGAAGTGGTTTTGGTCAACATCATCCGCAGCAGAACCACGAATCCCTTTTCTCTTTGCTGCTCCTCGTCGAGCCCAGTTTGCGTTCAGAGCCCGACACTGGAAATCTCTTATTTTTATTATAAGCTCTAATCTTTGTGATTTTAACGCGGGATTGGTGAAGTGTGAGCCAAACTAAACGAAAGCTTCTGGCTCGTCTCAGCCTGCCTCCTCTTGTTCCAAGCCGAGCCCATAAATCTGGTGGACGGGTACTGCCGCGTGTCCCGAGGCGTGGGGCCTCGTGTCGCCACAAATTTGCCTTTTGGGAGGGGGGGTGGGGGGGCATTAGGAATGCATCACGTTGGGAGGTGTGGGATCGTACAGTTGCCGCTGCTCGCTGGTTGTTTTTAGGATAAGTGGCTTCACTTTTAAAGCAGTCAAATCTAGCGCCGCCTCGGGTTTTTACTCCTTGTTATCTCGAGGTGTTCTCGTATTCAGATCAGCGCTAAAAAAAAAAATTACAAAAATGTTAATCACGAGCTTCACGCTGAGTGGAGTTTGACTGAAGTGGTCGGGAGCAGAGCCCTCCTCCGCCATGCAAAGCAGCCGGTTGTCGGAGGGGGGGGGGCGCTTCTGAGGGGCGACATGTTTTATTCAGAAAAGCACTCGCAAAATACTCGAGAAGCAAATATCTGGGGCTTTAAATTTGATGAGACGTGACCAAACACCGCCCCCGGAGGAATTCAGACGACAAATTAAAGCATGTTAAGGGGCACGGTCTAATTTGTGTTGGGGCGAAAGCCCTCCTTGATGACTCCCTCCGCGGAATATACGAACCCGCTTTGTGGCGCCGGGGGATTAACCGCACTTTCATGTTCGGCCTCCGACGACGACGACGAGCTGCCGGGCCGGAGGGACAAAACAACAACACACGACTTCCTCGGGTGGTGGAGGGAGGGGGGGGGGAAGGGGGGGGCTACTCACCTCCGGCTCGATTTTGATGAGCGCGATGTCCATCTTCTGATCCACGTCCTTGACGGCGGCGTCGTAATGCGCGCCGCTTCCCAGCTCGACTTTGATCCGCTGCTTGTTGGTGATGACGTGAGCGTTGGTGACGATCCAGCCGTCCTCCGAGACCACGAACCCCGAGCCGCTCGACACCGAGACCTCCTCGCCGGAAAACGGCATTCTGGGGGGAAAAAAAAAAGTGAAGGAAATGAAGAAACGTCTTTTGCTTCTGAAGAACACACGAATGGATGAAGATGTCACTTGTTTTTTTGTTTTTGTTTTTTTTTTACCTTTGGAAAAGCTCCAGATGCACCACAGCCGGGATAATCTTATCCACCACATCTGCGATGAAGTTGAACTTGTAGCGCATACTTCCTGGATGCTGAAGTCCTTTCAGGACACCAGACAAGAAACGAAAGGTTGAGTCGCCTCACGCCGTTGAACTTGAACGTTCATCGAAGGGCCGTCTTTCAGTCTGGTTTCTAGTTCCTACGATTCGCGCACGGGCTAAAAGAATCCGGGCTACATTAGCTCGTACCAAGGTTGCAAAATTACTCTTTTGGGATTTCGACGCAGCGTACCGGGACCTTCCTGACGTCTTCAGCTACGTTTCCGTCGACGGTACCCGGCTCTGCTCTACTCGACTCTACTCGTTTTTGGTAATCGGGTAACTTTCTGGATTCGGTTTTCCCACCGCGGATAATTCGCCCTCGGGTCGAACGGAAGAAACAATCGATCTACCGGTGAAGCGAGCTGCTTCTAGTGGCGACGGGACGGGACACCAGCTGTCTGTCCCAGCGTGGAAGGTGTTCTTCTGTTGCGTCTTCACGTCACCTTTTGGTACCCGCAGAGCTTAGTCGGAGGCGATCCTAAAAAAAAATAGTAGCAGGCAGGAACTGGTCAAGCCGAGCCGGTACCATCGGCGGAAAAGAGGCTTTTGTGTAATCAGAACTGAAGCAAATGTGGAAGCAGCATCTGACAACCGTTATATTTGCAGGGGAAAAACAAAATCAGGGATACGTTGAGTTGCAGGACACGCAAATTTGTAGCCCAAGCATTGATGGCATGACACACTCATATCTGTTTTGTGGTCAAGCTGCATTGTGGGTAACGCAGGTGCTAGGTTTTGACAAGTTAGATTAACGTGTGGTCTTACAGGTAAGTAGATCAGCGGAGTACTCCGACATATTTTATTGCTGCTGTCAGTTAGCCAGTCATTTCAAAGACCTTTTCTTTTCTTTTTTTTTTTTACCAGCAGACTTGTAGAGGAAAAACACAGATGAGGTAAAATGTTGTTTTAACGATTGGCTCCGTTCCATCGAGAAACATTGAGCCGGCCCGGAAAACGACGGGAGGAACCTGGAGCCGGCTGTCGTCAACCGTTACACCTGTGCTCTTTTTTCCTGCTTTGACAAGCCAAAATATCTGCTGTGAGAAAAAAAAAAAAAGGTGTTTAACTTCCCTGCCCTGAAGTTGACCTCCCCTCTCATCCACCCTTCAGCTGGAAACGACCAGAGCCGCCCGCGCATCTGTTTCCGATCTCCTAATCAGCTCCGCGGCCATTAATACCAGCCACCTTCTCTCAGATCGTCCTCGGTCTCTGCTTCGTTTCCCCCGCGCGAGTTAGTTTGAATTCACCCCGCCCGTCTTTTGACGTTACAGCCGGCTTCGGACTTTATTCGCGCGTCTTAACGCGCATCGGGCGTGACGTGAAGATGGCCGAGACGAATAGCAAAGCACAAATAACGCTAAAGATTTGATTTCTTATCGGATTTTCGCACGAGTCGTGAGTGACTCTCGCTTGTCGGGGCGAGTAGCGGCAAGTCGTCGCTCCGCTCTTAATTTCCCCGGGATCACGGGGCTAACCGTAAACGCAAACAAACCTCTTCCTCCGTTTTTTTTTTTTTTTTTACTGGCACGTACCGATATCAAACGAGTTCGAGGCGCCCGTCCCCCCCCCCCTTCCCGTCCCCCCCCCTTGTCCCGAAGCCACTGGTATTCTCTCACGTTTACAAAGAAGCACAAACCAACTTGTCTCTGCAGAAACAGCCTTAAATGCAAATGACTGGCTTTTTTTTTTTTTTGTTGTTGTTGTTTGGTTTTCTTGCCAGGAGCTACTTTGGCAGAACGCCAACTATTTTTTTTTTTTTTTTTTTTGCATGCCTATTCTGTCTGCTCTACAAAACAAATCCACGCTCCACGTTGGCAGGATGAAACCATACCTTTCGCTGTCCTCTCAATTACATCGTGCGGCCGTGCCAATTTACCGCGACCGCGCGTCGTATCGGCGGATAAACGCGGCGACGCGTCGTCTGATCTGCTGTCGCTTCTCCAAAGTCTTCAAACGAGCGTCGATCTGCCGATGCGGATCGCACGCTGCGTTCAACATTTCCAGTCGCAGATCAACGGTTTTAGTTCGGATGTTTTACTGAAAAATGAGTTGTCCTCAACCCTGTAACGTTCCCTCTTTTTAGCAGTCTCTTTTTGTTGTATTTATTCTAAACTTGTCGTTATGATACATGAATTGGCATTTCAGTGTCTGTCTAGTTAAATTAGTTGATCGTATTACAGTAAAATGATTAAATTGAGAGTTCTTTGAAATATACGAATAACATCGCCAGTATCGTTTCTCCCTGCTTTCGTTATGACTAAATACTGAATGCACACGTTTAACAATTTGTTAATGAGGCCTTTAAGAAAATTAAAAAAATAAGATACGACTCTCTATATCTAATGACAATATCCCCATTAATTGGAATACAAAGTGGTTATTATTGAGCTTCAAACAAGCAGTTTCTGCTTACTGTTATGGCGGATGCTCTTTCTCTCTCACACACACACACACACACACACACACACACACACACACACACATCTTGCATGAAGCAGACGGAGTCGCTGTAGATATGCAAACATTTCTGTCTTGTCTGTGTCCTCATCGTCGCGGTTACCGAGCAGCGGTGGAAGGTGATGAAATGTACCGACAGGCCTCTCGACACACACCCGCCGCTATCGGCGCCGTCCTCATTTAACCTTATCTGCAGTTTTAGGATGACGGATTTTAAATTTGTATTTTTCGACACCCTCAAAGGGACGAGTTCACCCAATTTGAGATACCTCCAACTTTTGGACACTTCACCGGCAATTGAGGCAGCAGCCCCACAAATGTCTGCGCGGGTTCGAACGACGACGCCGTCTTGTTGAAAAATAGTTGGAATGGAAAGTAAAGGTGCGGCTGTTTGTTGTGGAGCCGGTGAGGGAGGAGGTCGGGCTCCATCGACGGGTCGGTAAAACGCTGGCCTGCACCGGGGGCCGAGCCGCCGTTTGTTTCAACCGCGACTTTTTCGTAACCTCAACGGTCTGTTTATTAGTGTAACCATGGAAACATAGGTCCTCTAGACTTAACCCTTTCCACCCTAGAAGCTCGTGTACAGGTATCTGTTCTAAAAAATATAAAAAACACACCCTGTCGCCATTTGTTTTAGTTGTCAAGTGTCAAACTTTTGCGATTCAAATGTTATATTTGTTATACTTTGTTTCTGAAGCATCAAATTTGGCTGTTAAGAATTTCTGGAACAGGTCCAATAACATCGGAGTCCCTCATCGAAATAAAAGCGCTGACTTTTACAGTTTTGATCTGTTAACAACAACAAAATTATATTTTTGCAGCAATTTTACTCTGACCTGCTGACGAGGGGATTTATTGCATTTCAAAAATTCTCTTAACCACAGAGCCTGAGGTTTGAAGAGTTCAGTCTTGCAGTTGCGGAGTTGTTTACTGACTGACATTCAAGATGTTTTGTCAAGAGGAATTTTTCATAAAATTACCGTGAACTTTTATTTTGACCACAGCTTTGCCACATCAGAGAAGGGTAATTACTTTATTTTTCAACTGTGGTTTTGAACAGTTTATCTGTGGCAGATCTCTGGCTGCAATTATGCTTCTACGTGTCGTATCAGCAGGTAGGAACAACCCACCATAGAGGTTGTGTCTGATCAAAAGATATAAAGGAGAAAATATATGTATTTTTTATTAGGTGAACTCACTTTTGCAATATGGTTGCAGTCTGAAAAGAACAGCAGCCACCGACCAAGCGAAAACAAAAACCCATTATATTGTATAATTTGTCTACAGCTGTGTGCCAGCTCTACAGTGACGGCTGTTCGTCCTAAAGGATATACAGTCTAGTCTGGGAAATAATACCTAATTTTATATGATTTTTTTTATACTCGTATATCCAAACATTTGGCTCGATGATAAGACTTGGGGGGCATTTTGAATGCACATTTGAAAAAGGCTTAACATCTAAAGACAACATGAAACCCCGCCGCTTTCGGAAAAAACACTGATTTCAGTCTTGATTAAACTCGATGATGAGGCCAACATACATCAACCCTCTCTGCCATGTTTACCTTTTGGGGGAAATTCGGGCGCGACCACAGACTGGATATAAAAATGTTCGTAGTTTCCGGCTCTGAAAAATGGTTCCGATCCAGAAGTGTCTTAAAGCTGCGATACCACCGAGTGCCACTAGAGGTCGGCTCCAAAAAGCCTCCGGCTCCATAGACTCCCATTCAACTTCTCTCATCCAATTCTAAGTCGATAAAATGTCTCCACTAGTTATCTCGGTGTTGTTAGCAAAAGTCGCTCCTCCTTATTAGTTTTCTGAAAATAATCCCGTCGTTAATTATAAAATAAGCCTAAAAAAGCCGTGTATTTGGAGGGGCGTGTCTGTTTGATTGACAGACCTGTCAGTTAGGTTAGGTTTATGGCTATCGGTGGGCGGGGTTTAATATAGCTAGGTTTACAGGTCTACAGCTCGCCCCCTCCGCCCAGCTCGCCCAAATATGGTCACTTCCTGCTCCAAAGCGACGGGGTGACGTCGCTGTCGGTTGCACAACTTTATAACCGAGTCCATACGTAACACGTTCTCCACTCGATACGAGGAGAGAAAAAAAAAAGCTTCCTGTGGACCAACAGGGTAAATCTAATTAGCCGGGGATGAGGTCTCTATGGCAACCCTGCGTCGTGATTTATACCGTTCCGGTCACATCTTGGCATCCCGTCATACATGACCCCAATATTTGGACAATATAGGGCAACTCTTAAGCCCCACAGCTGGGATTTTTTTTCCCATCTGTTTATTTTATGGCCTCCTCTACGATATGAGCTCGCAACAGCTTTCGCATAAACCTGCTTGTACAGGAGATCAGACGGAGGTCTGATGTATGATGTATTCGCTCACCTCCGCGGATGGCGACGATAAGAAACTGCACATTATGAAAATGGATAGGACAGGACGGGAAAATGAAGAGGTTATATCGGAGCAACGGCGTTGAGCTCGGATCCCCTCGGGAGAATTAAAAACCATCAGTGGAGAATTTGAGGCCGCATTTCTATTTTTTTTTTTTCATCTTGTTGCTTTTTCCTCAGTGTGATTATGCAGAAAAACAGGAGAAGCACTTTATCAATGTATTCCAGGATGACACCGTTTCCAAAAAAAACACTTTCAGCCTCACGCGGGTTTTGGAGAGCGACTTATTAGCTTTTCAAATTTGAGAGCGGAGGTGATGATGAGCGGCCAAACACGGAGGAAATGGAAATATATCATCCGAATTGAACCCTTATTTTGTTCATTTGTTTATGAGGTTATTTTTTTAGGAGCAGAGACAGAACGGCTGAGATAAAAAAAAAAAGATATAATGCTGCACTTCCATAAACGCTGCCAGACAAAAGTGGAGCGGCGGAGGTGGAGATATTCGGAGTTTTAGTCTCAAGCGCGGTGCAAATTCACAGACTCACAGAATCCTACACTTCCCAGAATGCACCTCAACAGCACCTTTAATTAGACCCGACATCCCTGTTAACCGTCCATGTCTTTTTCTAATTTCACACCCCAGTTTGCAGTGTTAAGAAAATCTATTTACATCACTATTTCCAGCAGAAAAGTCCTGGTTAGAGAGCCGGTTCTTTTCTGGAACCAAAGAACCGATCTGTAGCAGAACCGTTGTGTCACCTTAACGACTGTCTATTTTTAATTAACTGTTTTTAGGTCAGGTAAAAACCAAGCAAAATGAGAGATCGTATTGTTTACTGGCTTTTTATATCTTTTTTACAAATATTAACTTCCATACATTTACCTGAAACACTTAATTGTTTGTAAAATGTTTTTTTATTTAGAGTTTTTTCATTGTTTTGTCTTTAAAATAAGGCGCCACGTCACAAATCTTTTACCTCTTGTGGTACTAAATCATTCTTCTTTGGGAGAAAAATATGAAGCAGATCATTTCATCACAAATAGGATTACAAATTGGTGTGTTGCTGATCTTCATTTGATTTGTTGGCATAATACCGAACAAATTGTTCAGACTTTGGCAGGCAGCCCGGTTGGACGATGGTCACACTACTTTATTTCCCCCTTTTTCTTCACAATTGAAACTTGAAAGTTTTTACTATGATAACTTTGTTATTATAAGCATTGCTATTTTTTGCAATACTATCAAAAGTAGGATTCATTGTATTAATATTAAAATGAACTAGTTTGCTCATCAAATAAGCCTATTTATTAATGTTTTAATGTTGACGTTAACTTAAATAAGAAAGAAAGAAAGTCCCGCTACTCACCAGAGTCACACCGACCCCTCTGGATCAGAGTGACCGACCGGGTCCCCTCGAGCTCGGCCCTCCTGTTCTCGGCTCCCAGGCGGCAGATGCTCGGGTACGTCCTGCCGTCGCTGCCGCACACGGGCCCGGAGGAGGCGCACGCGCACGCGCTGCGGAGCCCGCCGGCCTCCCCGGGGGCGGAGGAGCACCGCAGGCCGTCCCCGCAGGAGGAGGAGGAGGAGGAGGAGGAGGAGGAGGAGAGCCCTCTGCCGCACTCCTCGCCCTCCCCGGCCGCGCACACCGCGCAGCAGCCGCACGCGTCCTTCGCCCGGCCGTAGTAGCAGGCGCCGGGCTGCGGCGCCGGGCACCGAGCGGCGTCGCAGACGCGCGGGCACGTTTGTCTTTTCCCCAGGAGGCCCGCGTGAGCTGCAGAGGTGAGGAGGGCGAAGTAAGCGAGCAGCTTCATCGTGACAGCAGGTTCTGCTCCTCCTCGCGTGGAGTCCGTCGGTGTGAACGCTCGTGCCCCCACAGGATCGGCTAAATACCAGCAATCGTGTTCCAGTCGCAGCACGCTGCTCCTGGGTTCTCCTCCACGGCTTTATGTAACCGCTGAGGAATGCAGCTGCAGCAGTTTGGATGGTATTCGTCGGTTTTCTGGTTTTTTAACCCATCATGTGATGATGAATGGAGATACAGGTTTTCATTTCTTAGTCTGCTAATTAAAGCGGTGGCATTTAATAGACTGCTGAGGCATAAAACAGATCTAATCGAAGAACCAGCAGATATGTTGTTTTATTTCATTCTTCATGAATTCAATTACTTTATCTATCATCACGTCGTATCATATCATATATTACAGTTTCCACAGAGCAGCTGCATGCTGGGATTTTCTAACAACAAACATGAAACGATTATTCAGTGTCGACGTGCTTTAAAGCTGCATTGGTCGATGTTTCATGAATCAAAACGACTGGTTACTGCGTGACACGATTAAAAGTTGTATCAAACCGCTGTAAATTAATACCTGAGCGTTGTAGCATCTTTCAGCTCGTTGTTTTGGTTCAGTCTCAGTTAAAAAGACATATTTTTCCTCAAAGCAGAGCTGAAGGCAAGCAATTAAATACATGCTGTAAATTCGCCAAGTGGTTGGAAACACGACTCGAAATCAACAAAGACAGGAAAAAAACAAAACACTGAGCTGAAAGGTGCTAAAAAAAAGTATGCAGTAACGTAATTTGGCAAAAAAAAAAAGCAACCAAAGAAATCCTGAAAAAAAAAAGATAAATTACGACATATTCAGAGGAAATAAAGAACTGCAGAATTACTTTTTTTGGAAAAAAAAAATTATATCTTAATTTACACGAGCATAAAGTTTTTTTTTTTTTTTTTTTTTTTTTTTTTTTTTTTTTTATCTAATTAGCATCTAACTCCACGTCATGCTTTAAAAGCACCGAGGCATATCTTTATAATTGGTAAAGACTCATCTATAATAATGTCCGACACCATTTTAATGTTGTTTTTTTTTAATAGATTTTTTCCATCACCTCTTTTTTTTGTTGTTGTTACTTTCTCAATGCTTTTCATATTTTACATAAAAACAAGATGTTCAAAACATCCATTCCCAAATACTTTTACATCTTTTAATACAAAAAAAA
This sequence comes from Embiotoca jacksoni, assembly GCF_022577435.1. Classification (NCBI taxonomy): domain Eukaryota; kingdom Metazoa; phylum Chordata; class Actinopteri; family Embiotocidae; genus Embiotoca; species Embiotoca jacksoni. The sequence goes on along the minus strand of NW_027185389.1, from coordinate 2,042,994 downwards.
AAAAAAAAAAAAAAACTTTTTCACTCTTTTTTGTTGTTTTTTTTTTGTGGTACTTTTCTTTAAAAGACGTAAGTTTGCTTCTCATCGACTCGCCTCCCGATCTTTGTTTCGGGTTTTTCCAGACGCCGTAATTAACTGTCCGCTCTCGTTACGTATCTCGCGCGAATCCCACCCGTCGCTCGGCAGCGCCTTTTTTTCTTTGTTTGATCTGCAGACGGAGCTCATTTGATGCTATTTCTCCAAAGTCGTTCAACGCTAACTCGCTCCGACTCCTCCGCGTCCATCTTGTAAGGATAAAAAAAAAAAAAAAGATCCACAGCGCCCCTTTGATCGTTATCCGTGCAGATGGACGCAAACTGGGGGGGAAAAAAAAAAAAAAAAAACACGGATTCAGAAACAAAAGGTTGGCCGCAGAGTTTTTAAAATGATCTGTAACTCCAAAATGGATCCGCGAGTTCTCACGGTCCTATTTCATGTTTGACAGCCCCGCAGTTCGACTGATATACGAGGCCCATGTTTACCCTCCTGATATGATGGATAGGATGCGGTTTGATTGATTGCATGTTAATTATATACAGTGACCGATCGATTACGCCGGAAACTCTTTGTCGTGAACTGATTAAAATGCGGCGTGTCGATCGATACCAAATAAATACAAGGAAAGTCTGTGATTAAGTTCATTGGCCGATGAAACGTGGCTCAACAAAAACAAAACAAAAAAAGACTGAAATGAGACTCGGAGTTGTTTTTTATCGCACAAAAAACGATCACGTCTAGCGATCGGTGGAGAATAACGACCAAAAAAAAGGGTCCGTTACCCGAGTCGGACCTTTAAAGGTGTCGATGGGTCGAAAAGCAAGAAAAAGTGATTTACTCGACAAAAAAAACCGATCTTGAATGAGCCGGCTCCAGACAATACTTCTTCAACACAAGTCTTCAAGAGACTTGAAGTAGATGTTTTACAGAATATATATATATATATATAAAATAAAGACAACGCTTATCAGGAAAAGTCAACTGATAAATTAAGATGATCTGTCTGGAAAAGCACCAGAGGATCCATTTTATGTCTTAAAACAACATCCAATTAGATTTGAAGTCTGACATATAAGATTATTACATCCACATGCTAATGTGGTCGTAAAACTATCAGTGGTTGAGGCTTAAAAAAAAAAAAGCGTCAGGTCGTCCATCACACCAGTTTGTATCGTTGCTTTCAGATCGGCCTCCGGGGGGGAGGAGGGGAAGGGGGGGGGCACGTGATCGTGAATTGGACGGGCTCATTAAAACATATGGTTTTAATTCATTAAAACCATATGGTTTTAATGAGCTCCTGGCGATATTGGTGACAGTTTGGGTAAAAGGTAATGATACCGGCATTACAAAATATACCCCTCCTCCTCCTCCCTCCCTCCCTCCCCCACCTCCCTCCCCCCCCCACCAGCTGGCTGGAGTTCAATTACACGCCGCCGCCGACCGCCTTCCAGGTTCCATTAAAACGGAGAGCAGATGAACCGACGAACGGCATCTGCAGCGACGGGAGACACTTTCAGCCCGTCACCTCCGGTCTGAGAGAGGAAACATGAAATCTAATGGAAACACAACACCAAACAATCACTCATGAGCCCGCACGTCTGTTTTGTGACACATAATATGAATGCATAATGCTTTCTTTTTTTTTTCTCTCTTTCCTACGTTCGCCTTCTGCGGCGGAGACTCGTGACAGCTGACGTGAACCTTTTCAAAGCGTCGCGTATGTCACCCCCCCCCCCCCCCGCCCCTCCCCTCCACCTCCACCTCCCCCCCCATCTCCGAGCTGACTGGATAATTGCCCCAAAGTGAGACGCAATAATGGCCGACTGCGGCGGAAATTCAATTTCCTGATTATTTTGTTATGATTGTAATTACAGTATGTCCGCACGGTAAATGGATTACATTTAACGCTACGCAGTTAAGAAGGCCTTTACATCAGAAAGCAAAAAAAAAAAAAAGAAAAAGAAAAAGAAATGACCTGACATTTCCATAATGGCCGACTGTAACCGCAGTCGTCTTTTTTCATTTATAGCGGGGCTGTCATTCCGGGCTGCTACAAATCCATTATTTCCCCCGGAAAACTCATAATTCATAAGCTCATTACAGTTGGGTGTGAATTAAAGAGGCTGCGCCGCGTCCTTTGTGCAATTTCCTGATCGGGAGTGGCCTACTTTTGAAAGTCAAGAACGGTTTCAAAAAGCGGTTTTTCTTTTAATTCTTTTTTTATTATTCGTCTTCCAACTTCGGCAGATTCTTTCCGTGACTTTGGAAAAGGAGGAAGTCGGTTTGTCCTCGCGTGATGGGAAAAAAAAACAAAAAAAACAGTCCACATCCCATGTTTTTCAGTGGTTCTCCAGAGTCCTGCCTTTTTTCTTTTCTTTTTTTTTTTATGTAACCACCACTGCAACCTTTTGATCATCACCTTGGACTGCTGGTAGTTCTTCTGGAGTCGTCCCCTCCCGGCCAGTAGGGGGCAGAAGTGATCCATATTTGGGCGTGCATCTAACGTTCCTTCTATCCAATTTGGGGCAGGAGGAGAGGATGCCTTTTTTTTTTTTTTTTTTAAGCTCCACTGCCTCTGTAGAGAGACCCCAGATGCATGCAGGGAAAAAAAAAAAATCTGCTGCTCCCAAGGTCAGCCATCTGAGGACCGGCCCGCTGACCACAGCCCCCCCTCCCCACCCCATCTCCTCATCCGCTGATGACCCCGCCGGACTAATTGGCTGCGGGTTTGCCTCTTGTGACACTGAAAACGAAACTGAAAGTGAAATGACAGCCCCCTCTGGACTCTTCTGAAGAGATGCGGCTCTTTTTTCTTTTTTTAAAGGTCCCATATGGCAATTGTCAGAGCCGGGGGCTGTGTGAGGGGTGGGGGGGGGGGGGAGGGGTGCTCTCCGTATCCTGTTTCGTTAGCCTTGTCTGCCGTTGTGGATGATATGTAATGTGGTGGCAAAGTGCATCTCAACATACACCCTCCAACCTCCCCACCCTCTCCCCCCTCCCCCCCACACACCCGGTGGTAGCTGTCAGATCACCACCGGGGGTAAATAAGCTTAGTCATGGGTATTGAGTTTTACTCCCTCGCTCGCTTTTGTGTGCGCTGATTGATGGTGCGTAATCTATTAAGAGGATTTGAGGGGGACTAGTTTGAAATTGAGGTGAGAATTAGCTTTTCTAATGTGATGGAAAATTCCTGCAGTAACCGGGGGGGGGGGCGACTTTTGGGCGGTGAAACTCATTCGCCGCTGTTGTTTTTGTCGTGTTTTTTTTTTACGGAGGTCGACAGACGAAGAAGAAAAGCGATGTTTCATCTGTTTCCCGCAACCTCGGTATCGAGAGTACGAGCAAAAACAGAACCAAAAAGTCATTTAATAACAGCTACACCCCCGGGATGGTGTGAACATATTAAAATCACATATTTTATGCAGTGTATTTAACACAGTTTGGCCCATTAGAGCACATTTACATATACAGTGTGCTATTAATGACATAATTCTTCCTGTTATGAGCACAAATATTATGTTAAAGACCATTTTTTTTTAGATCAAACCTCGTGCACATATGTAAACATACAGAATACGTAATTATATTTTCTGTTACGGTGATACGTTCAAATTTCAAACGGCACATAGTGTAAAATTAAGGGCAACGTTGCCCATATTATGGAGATATGAAAAGGCAAATCTGCTTCAGCATATCCATGGTAACACCACAGACTGGATATAAAAGACTTCGTAGCTTCCGGGTCTGAAAAATGAGGCCGATGCGGAAAGCGCTTTAAGCTGCAATACCACCGAGTGCCACTAGAGGTCGGCTGCAAAAAAAAAAAGCCTCCATAGACTCCCATTCAGCTGCTCTCGTGAAATTCGTAGTCAATACATTTTTTCCACCAGTTATTTCAGTGTTGTTAGCTAAAGTCGCTCCTTCTTATTAGTTTTCCGTCTGAACATATTCCCGAAAAAAAGCAACACAAACACCTGTTTTTGGGGGCGTGTCTGTTTGATTGACAGGCCTGTGGTGAAGTCAGGTTACGGCTATCGGTGGGCGGGACGTAGCATCGTCAGATTTCCAATCAGATCGTGTCAGATCCCCCAAATCGCCCAAATATGGTCACTTCCTGCTCCAAACCGCTCCGAACCGGCAAGATGGCGCCGGCTAAAATCCGAACTCGAGGCTTCGTGACGGCCGTTCAACAAACCGACGGGCGACGTCACTGCTGGTTGCCGCTTGAATTAAAACACACTAGCAATCAAAAACAAGCAAAAAAAATAAATAATAATAAAAAAGATAACTACCAAAGAAGTAAAAAAAAAACAACTAAAAACTCCCACATCCTGAATGCGATCAAAACTCTTTTTCGACTTGTTGAAACTTTTTATCTCTTATTTCTGCTGTAAGAAACAATCCACCCGTGAACTCTTCTATTCTTTACCATCGAGCTCGTGACCTTTAACTCCTGAAAGATGGAACTCTATCACCATGTTGTTTTTTCTGGACACGAGGAGGTAAAAACCAAAACCACGTACCGTTGAGCAGAGCTCTGTCGCAACGCTTCTTTTAGTACGTTTTGTGTGAAATGTCAAAGTAACTTCGAAACGAAACTACAACAAACTCCCACAGAAGTTTCAGTTTCTCTTTTTGGGCTCTCTTTCTATAAAACTCCAGAAGCAAATCATGCACGTGAAATATCTTTTTCCCACCGGAGGCAACCGAGGTGTACGAGTTCTTTCATTACCGCTCAGCCCGGCCGAGAGGCCGCCGAAGAAATACTGGTCTTGTAACTCGCAAGCTCGCCTTTGGAAATTTTTACAAGAAAAACAGTGTGGCGGTGGGGAGGGTGATTTATATCCAAAATCATTTTGATCAGACAAGTCTGAGGGAAGATTCATCTTTGTTGTCCTGCTTCTCATTGGATTTCACTTTGTTTTATGTGAAAGGGGGCTCTGAACTGTTGGGAGTTCGGCCGGCCATTTGAGAAGAGAGAGCACGGTGATGATTTGGCGGTGCAATTACCCCCCGGGAGCAAGGCAGCGGCGGCAGCTGGGAAAGGACACCAAGTGTGTTGCCTCAGTGTGGACATGGTGAATGTCACGCAGCTGTGGAGGGAAGCCCATCAAAGTGGAGCCGAATTAGTTGTTATTTATGCTTTTACGCCAAACGAACCCCCTGAAACTCAGTTTTTAAGAGTCCGGCCCCTTTGAACACCGAAACTTTGGCGACCAGACGGATCGATATTTTGATGCCCGATGTTACTGTGAAAATAGTGACATATCTTCTGAAATAGGGTTTTTTACGGGCACAAAATGTGTCGCCCAGCCTCAAACCTTTAAAACCAAATACAAAAAGGAGACGCAGAAAACAGAAATCACAACCAATTGTACTAATTTAAGTACTATTTCTGTTAAGACTGTGTACCACACAGTTTTTCAGGGCCATATTAGAAAAATACGAGGAGCCGTGAATGCAACAATGACATATAATCACCAAATCTGAGCTTCAGTCTTTGCTGTTATCATAGTCTGGGAACCCCCGTTCGCAAACAATCAGCACCCAGTGGGTGTGGCCAAGTGCAATGACATTCTATATATGGTCGTCAATGCTCATTGGCTAAAGGCTGCTCCAATAGTTTTTTAAATTAACTCAATGTCTGGGCCCATTACGATGCAACGACTGCATGCACTGGCTGGTTGTTTACTTTGTCTGTTTTAGCGAAACTAAAATAATAAGCTGAAAGGTGCTAAATCGCTCCATTGATCTAAGAAGAACTGCTGAGTCAGCGAATAACACTCAGTGAGACCAGTGACTCCGTTGTCATTGTCCTATTATTTACGTATGATATAGAATAATTGAATCAGCTTTAAGTTGACTTCACAGCTACATAAATCTCACCCACACTTGTTGCCATTTTTTGAATGCCATTTGTTTTGCTGCTGTTTTTCTGGCTCAAGTACGATGTTGGTAGAATGCATTCGTCTCTTCCAACACTGTATTTTTGCAAAATGACACGGGTAAAAAGAAATTATGCCCAAGGTCAAAGGTCAAAGTCTCCTTGTCCTTTTGAGTGTATGTAAATAGGGTAATTTATTCAAGAGCAAAAGTGTAGCAGCACAGAGAAACGTCTGCAAAAAGAAGGAGTAGCTGTTTTCCATCATTTTTTTGGAGTATTATTTGCTTTTACCTTGACTCTCGTTGAGAGGTCACTCGCACCACAATCTGTCTACGAGCTACCATCTGTCATCGAGTGCATCTGTGGACTTGAATCAACCCCCAGAAAAATCTCAGGAAGCGCTCGAATCAAACTGCAAAAAAAAAAAGAAGGCACCTCTGTCCTCTGAATGAATCCATCTACGCCCATTTAGGGAAGATTTGAAATGTCAAAAACATTGTTTTATTTCGTTTTTATGCATGCAGTTAGTGTGTCATAATGAAAAGGGTGTGGGAGGGAGTGAGGGAGGGAGGGGAGGGTAACTCAGCTTTTTTTAAATTTTTTTTACTGACTGACTTGTTTGCAGTTTGATATGAATTTCCCATGCTGCTTTCAATTCAGTTGTCGAAACCAAAATATACATATATATATAAAAAAAAAAAAAAGAATCCCCCTGGTGGTTGGTTGCAGTAGCCTACAGGACATAAACCCCGCCTCCTCCATGTTAGCTAAAGTAAGAAAACAAAAGTCAACATGAAAATAATCTTTTTTTGTCATATTACAAACCTTCTAATCACGTTGATATTTGTTCAAGTGCTCATTTCTTTCCGACAGGTTTTCAAAATACAGTTTTTCAGTTGGACTAAAAAAAATGTCTGCATTTGACATGCCAATCAAGCAAGGCTTGAAGAGAGGAGGAAGTCATGTGACCCGCATATTTGTGGGAGGTTGAGGAGCTGATTATTACATTATTTTGTCGTTAGCTTTTAACCTGGGTTACAAGTAAAGAGGACTACATGCCCCGCCCACCTACACCCAAACACACCTCTCTTTGAGACCTAATATCTCATTAATGTTGGAATTATTTTCAGATGGACCGCCAGAAAACTAATAAGAAGCAATAAATTTAGCGAATGACACCGTAATGACTTGTGGAAAACATTTACTGACTTTGTATTTCGTGAGAAAAGTTGACGGATTTGAAATAGAGGGTACTGTTTGAGTCCAAGGTTGTTGTTTTTTAGTGCCATCACCTAGTGGCCCCTCTGTGGTATTGCACTTTCCCATATGTTTGACATTTCAAACCCGGAGACGACCTCCATTTTTATATCAACTCCGTGGTTACAATTGGCGTTAAGCTCCGTCCACGGCTGGCAGCGGTATGCTGCCCTCTGCTGGACAAAACGGTTTCCTGCGCTGTGATTGAGTTTGTTAATTTCCATTTAATTGCAATTTCAGTTGTCAAAGACCCCAAAAACGGAACAACTGTCCTTTAAACATGCTGTGGCACAGTATGACACATTAAAATGCACACATAAAATAATATTTACTGCATTACATTATCTCTTTTAATGATTTTTTTTTTTTTTTTTTTTTTTTTTTTTTTCTTCTTAGACATTTTTAAACCTGACATATTATGCAGAGGTTTGGAGATTAATATCATCAGGCTCATTTAAAAAACCAAAGCACCAGTCTGGTTTACAGGGCTGTCTAGTTACTATGGTGAGTGTCATCGTTTCCCACCAGAGCATAACAGGCTGTGAGAGGCTCTGCTGAAAGGCTTTGGTCTGGATATACAGTCATGAATATTTCATAGTTCATACCTTTTTTTTTTTTTTTTTTTTTTTTACTGGTCTCTGTTGGCGGAGCCCGCTGGTTACCTTCCCCTTGCCACATGCAAAGTGCAGATACACAAAGAGGGGAGGTGTTTGACAGTTTGTTTATATAGGGGACATCATAAGGACGGTGCGGCCTGACCTCAGCATGACTGTAATACATGAAAAAAAGCGGCGGTGGTGCAGAGAGAGGGGCGATCCCAGCGAGTTGACACGCTGTTTATCAGCACAAAAAAAAATACAAAAAAAAATAGGCAAATACGAGGTTGTCGGGCCGGCTTCGGTTCGCAAAAAAAAAAAAAAAAAAAAAAACGCCGAATCAGATGCTCGGGGAGACAAATATGTGTTTGAGTGTCCGCCTCCAGCTTTTTCCCAGCATGTGTTTTTTGGTAAGGTGAAAAAGGAGAGAAACGCCACACGCCGAGCTCAGCGGGGTGCGATGCCGAAGCTTTTCGGAGACAATCCTCGGGTGTTTGCATGCTTCACAACCTTCAACTGATTTGTGAGAAGAAGAAGAAAAAAAAAAAAAGAAAACAAAATGACACGGTGCTTCCCGAAGGTTCAGATCTCACTTCTCTCCCCCCCCGCCCCCCACCTCCACCTCCCCAGTTACAGTTGTGTTCTTTAGTCTTTTTTTTTTATGTGCGTTTTAATTGTAATTAGTCGAACGTTAGTTCCTCGCGCCAGACACCTTAAACAGCTGCATGTGTGCAAAAGGGAACAGGTGCAGGTAACATACGCCATTTTGGTGTCAGGTAGTCGCGTTCTCACTCACCTGAAGCCAAGATGAGGTGAAGGTGTTCTGCGGGGGTTTGGTTTTCTGTACTGTAAATGATCCAATACACCGAAAAGTGCTTGTTTCACGAATACGTTAAACTCATTATCACCTCGTTAGTTACCGTTTTAATGTGTTTCTGGTTTGATATTAACTCAGTTTTTAGGCGTTTTTTTTTGTTTTTTTTACTGATTGTACAAACTTATAATTGAATTACTCTTCAGAAGATTTCTTAAAATGATTTAGCGTTATTTTTTGTGCATCTATATGAAATGGAAGCCTGTCCTCGATGGTTTTCTCATCTACTTTCTTACCCAGAAGACCGATGCTGCTCTACGAACCCAAATACACAACTTTCGATCATAATTGAAATACGAACGGGAATGTAGCTTTGATGTCTCTTTTACCTCTGAGATTTTGATACCAATATCAGAAAGGGTGAATTAAAAAAAAAAAAAAGTGAGCTATAATTTGTGGCGATAACAAAACAACCAAACCGTTAAAATGTGCAGTCAAAGCTGGCTTTAGTTTAAGCTGAAGCTGATTTACTGACATTTTCCAACCAGCTTTTAGTAGGTGAACAATTCTTTTTTGTCCCCTTCCAAAAATTAAAAACATTTTTACAGACTGAATTGCACCTCAAAAATTGAATAGCATTTAATGACAATGGAGAACATCCTAAACCGCTAACAAGCCGAGCTTAGATGCGTTTTTGATTGTCCAAACGTGGTAAACAGTCGACTGATTTTATCCAGCGATTATTTTTTCTCCTTTTAGAGGAATAATCATCACGAAGTCTTATTAAATGACCGTTCTACGGTTTAGTAGCTCTTACACGTTAGCCAAGCAGCCAACAACCCTTTTTTTTTTTTTCTCTCTTCTTCACTGTTTCCATAGTTACTGTTCTCCATCTTTGAAGGGCAGCATGGCGAAACACTTTAGTGTTGAGGGAGCAGAAATTGCCTTATTGCCATATTTTGTACTTTTACTTCCTCTATTTTTATTCTGTAATTTGTATTGTTTTGTCGTATCTTCCATGCTGCTGTAATGAAAAAATGTCACCTTGCAGGATCAATAAAGTCTATCTATCTATTTATTATCTATCTACAGTGGGTACGGAAAGTATTCAGATCCCTTTACAGGATATCTCTGTACTTGGCCGCATTCATCTTTCCTTCAATTGCAACCAGTCGTCCTGTCCCTGCAGCTGAAAAACACCCCCATAGCATGATGCTGCCACCACCATGTTTCACTGTTGGGATTGTATTGGGCAGGTGATGAGCAGTGCCTGGTTTTCTCCACACATACCGCTTAGAATTAACGCCAAAAAGTTCAATCTTGGTCTCATCAGACCAGAGAATCTTATTTCTCATAGTCTGGGAGTCCTTCATGTGTTTTTTGGCAAACTCTATGCGGGCTTTCATATGTCTTGCACTGAGGAGAGGCTTCCGTCGGGCCACTCTGCCATAAAGCCCCGACTGGTGGAGGGCTGCAGTGATAGTTGACTTTGTGGAACTTTCTCCCATCTCCCTACTGCATCTCTGGAGCTCAGCCACAGTGATCTTTGGGTTCTTCTTTACCTCTCTCACCAAGGCTCTTCTCCCACGATTGCTCAGTTTGGCTGGACGGCCAGGTCTAGGAAGAGTTCTGGTCGTCCCAAACTTCTTCCATTTAAGGATTATGGAGGCCACTGTGCTCTTAGGAACCTTGAGTGCTGCAGAAATGATTTTGTAACCTTGGCCAGATCTGTGCCTTGTCACAATTCTGTCTCTGAGCTCCTTGGACAGTTCCTTCGACCTCATGATTCTCATTTGCTCTGACATGCACTGTGAGCTGTAAGGTCTTATATAGACAGGTGTGTGCCTTTCCTAATCAAGTCCAATCAGTTTAATTAAACACAGCTGGACTCCAATGAAGGAGTAGAACCATCTCAAGGAGGATCAGAAGAAATGGACAGCATGTGAGTTAAATATGAGTGTCACAGCAAAGGGTCTGAATACTTATGACCATGTGATATTTCAGTTTTTCTTTTTTTAATAAATTTGCACAAATTTCTACATTTGTTTTTTTCTGTCAAGATGGGGTGCTGAGTGTACATTAATGAGAAATAAAATGAACTTTTTTGATTTTAGCAAATGGCTGCAATGAAACAAAGAGTGAAAAATTTAAAGGGATCTGAATACTTTCCGTACCCACTGTATCTATCTATCTATCTATCTATCTATCTATCTATCTATCTATCTATCTATCTATCTATGTATGTCTCAGGCCATTGTTGGTCATGAATGGCCTACTCTATTTCTCCGTCCTTCGAGTTAATTACACTCTGAGAGCGTCTGATTTCCAACGCTTGTCCTAGTTACAAAAAAAAAAAGTAACTCAGGTGAACTTTATCTCAAAGTGTTCCAGGAACTGTATTTGAGTTATGGATGTCCTCGCGTGTTCTTTTTTTTGAATTTATCTTTTCCCCCCGATAGGCCGTTATTTTCAGTGATGGCGCCGTATTCCCGGAGCTCACTAGTTCGCTGGGTGAGTATAATTTTATCATTTCCGGGGCGGTAAATTGTGACCAAAATGCCAAATAATGAGAACTAGTTGTGATTAATATGTTTATCGTGTAGAAAAAAAAAAAAAATCAAAGAGAGAGCAATAACGTTATATTTAAAACCTCTGCAAAAAAAGAATTTAGTATTATTTACCAGCTGCGCGGTGACATGACTGATTCTCAAGCAAGGAGGCATATTTCCCATCGTTTTCCCCCCGCGGCACTAAATATAGCAGCAGATGCCGTCTCTTTTGTCCGGCCGTACATCCTTTTTTAAATTTTTTATTTTTTTTTATTTGCGCGCGTTCACCTCATTAATAATTCGCCCCGTGACGGTGCAGGAGGCCTTAATCGTGAGAGCGAGAGAGCAACAGATTGTGATTGATGGGCGGCACGTCTGCCGAGACGTGGGCGGAGGAGACGGTAATGGCGCAGACAGCGCCTCGGCAGATGGCCGGCGATATAGAGCCGCAGCCTCGCGCCGGATAGGTTAATTAGCCCGATAAGTAAAAAATGTGTTGGATCTGGCAGCTTGTCAGCACGTTTGGTTGATGTGTCTTTCTCGTACAGTTCGGCCTACTTATCTATCAGGAGCCTTTCCTTCCTCTCGCCTGAGTCCAACCGTCAAGTGCGGCGCGGCTCCAGGCGATCGCCAGCTTCCTTCGGGTCTGGTGACCCGCCAGTCGTTTTTTTTTTTTTTTTTTTACTGACACGCATCATAAAAAAAAAGAAAAAGAAAAGAGATGGAGCCCCCCCCTAAAAAAAAGAAAAAGAAAAAAAAAGAAAGATGAATCACTTGTGGCAGCTGGAGAATCTCAAAGCAGGTCTCTTATAAAAACGTCGTTTTATATGGTTCTGATTTTCAGAGGAATACGGGATATGTTCAAGATCAAGAGTTTTATTGCATATTATGAAATAGAGTTACAATATTAAGTAAAACAGGCTAAAAGAAGAAGTTTATTGAATAATATTAAGTAAGAATATCGTGTGACTCAGTTGTTGTTTCTTCAGCTTAAACTTTCCTCCGCTGGCTCCTCCCCCCGTCCCCCCTCCCTCACCCCCGACACCACCAAAAAAAAAAACCTCAGCAGACTTTCTCTACTCCTTTAAACAAATTTGTCAAAGGTGAGCAAGCAACATTAAAACCAAAGTTGACCCTCTTTGTGCTGAATAGTGAGCAGCTTTATATAATACCGTGGCCGGCGAGCAGAAGGTATTTCATTAAGACGTACTTATTCCCCTAATACCTCCTGGCAAACGTGGTATCACTGGCTTCTCCATTTGCATATAAATGTATTCTATTTTATTGGTGTATTGTGAGGAGGATTTATTATGAGCAGCTCCGGCATACAGACTTTAAACACAGTCTCACTCCATTATGCTGTTGCTCTCATCAAAGATGGAGGGGCGGGGGGGTGAGGGGGGGGAGATCTCTCTATTATTAAGACCTCAACCGACTACAGCCCAAACACAGACCCGAATAACGGATTAGGGCAACTTGGGTTTGATGGCGCTTATAAGGCACTTCAAACATTTACTTGAGCCTGATGTAAACAAAATGCCGGCTTGTTCAAAGGATATCGAGGGGTGGGGTGGGGTGAGAGGGGTGGGGGGCTGTTCGTGCGACTGAATAATGCAAGATGCCGAGAACGATCACAGCCCGCGAACGAACGAACAAAAGAAAAAAAACTGGTGTTGCGCCGTGTGCCGCTGGATGCGTGCCCTCGGATCGACTTGCCCTACTTTCTTTTCTTTTCTTTTTTAAAGACTTCTATTACGACGTGTGAGGATAAACAACAAGTTGTAGTCGCGGTTGAACCGCGTGTCGTCGGCGGCATCAAAAAAAGATCAAGCGTCGCAAGAACGGTAACGTGCCTTTGTTCAGCTTCAGAGCTAACAAAGCTTTACCGTCTGCTGCGTACAGCACCTTGAGTTGGTCAAAAAATATAAACAGGTGGTATTCAATAAGTTATGGAAAATGTAGTAGAAGTCGTGGACAAGGACGAAAGTGATAAAAAAAAGAAAAAAAAGTTGAAATAGGATTATGGACCTTTTAAGCACATCATCAGTCCAAATATTAGTTTTTAAGATTTTGACAGAGACACTGTCCTCATACGGACTGTCCTCGGCAGGAAAACATTAATCCTTCGTTAAGCTCTGGAATTGTTAGCAGACGGCATGCAAATTAAATCCAAAGTAGGCAAAGGTGGCCACGAATTCTGAATATTCATTAAAATATACACACAAAACAAAAAAAAAAATCGATTTATATTTTCCAGAAACTTCCCCTGTTTTTACTGTAGCCTGGCTGTAATGGTTCGATCCCGTCACAAGGTGGCGGTAATGGACCCCAAAAAGTGTCTGCCATTCAAAAAAAAAACATCGGGAGAAGAAGAACGAGCTTTGCGGGTTCCAACTTTTGTTTGTCGAATAGTATTTTTGCTTGATACGTCGTCCCTAAAACTGGTTTTGTTATTGTTGTGCACTTTTTTTTTGTACCCCCCGTTTCCACACATCACGGGACGGTTGTGGTTTATGATCAACCCAGCGTGCCTCCCGTTGGTGTGGCGACTCTGTCGGTCTCGCTGACTTTGCACTCTCCGCCTTCGTCGCAGAGATTCGGGGAAAATGAGGAGTCGTCGGAAACGGTGAACGGACGGGTGTTTTACAAAACTGTATGTCGGGACGTCTCCGAAATGAGATGGAGCAGCCCAGAAACTCCCCGTGACAAGCGCCTCGGATGCTGTTTTTGTTTTTTTTTCTTGAAATTAAAGGGGAAGACGCGGGGAGCGAACTTTCATCTCGGTTTTGTGTCTCGCCGGCTCCGGGAAGCCGACGCCGGCCCGCGCCAGTCGTCCTCGTAATTAACTGATAACCATCGCTGTGCAAAATGTCAGGCAGATAATTTCTTTTTCTTTCAAACGTCTACCTGCTCCTCGGTTTTGAGGAGACGGTAACAATAAAGCTAAGAAAAACAAGTCCAAGTTATCGTGAGATATCGTGGGTATATAATTGAACTCAAACGCGCAAAGGAAAGCGGCTACGGTGGATCTTTTTATCACGACGTAAATGACCACGTGGGGAAAAATACGAAAATGTGCAAATGGCTGGATCGTGGTGGTAAACCTTTGAAAGGATGAGGATGGAAATTGTAAACCCAGGATGTTCTTGTGCGTGTGCTTCCTCTTTATCTTTTTGTCGACCCGTAAGCTGAAATTGCATCCGACTTCAAAATCCAGCATATAGTTAAAAGATCCACTCGTCAAAGTCGACTCTCCCGGCGGACGCCGCCGAGCCCGGTGTCGTCTGACTGTCGCCTGACGGGGAGGGAATGATATTCTTGGGCACGAGCCTGGTTTTTACAGATCAATAAGCAGCGCCGGGTGAATCTTCGATGAATCAGCAGCAGCAGCAAACTCTCCAGGATGCATTACTCTGCTGGCGCTGACGAACCGGACGGACACGCGACCCAACCTGTTCTTTTTGGGGTCAATCCGTCGCCGCTGCTCGAGGCAAAAGACCGGGACGACAAACACTTACCCCCCCAACCCGCCCCGTCCGCAAAAAAACAAAGCCCCCGTGTTTAAACTCGTCCTGATCCCCTCACACTCCCGTATCGGTGCAGATTATACGGTCGGGTATCGATAGGTGATTTGTCAAACTGCCATGTGGTGGTGGTGGTGGTGGTGGTGGTGGGAGGGTGGGGGGTGGGGGGGTTGTTTTGCTTTTTTGTATTCCGATGGGAACACCCGTGTAACTGCCCTGGATGTGAACGCTCACAATGCCACAAAGGGTTGGAGCGTGCCTGTCAAAGTGTCAGCCCAGCTTTTTTGAGTCGCTGCGTGGGTGTCACCAAAAGCTCAGAGAAAATTCACTGTGGAATGAAAGAAATATAAAAAAAAAAAAAAAAAAAACGAGAGGAAGGTTTCGCTGTTGAACCCGGAGTTCTACTCGGTACAGACGACGCCACGAGTTTCTCTGCAATAGTTTTGAAAAGTACGCAAACAAATTCAGAGATCCAAACCCCAAACAGTTCAGCGCAGGGTTGAAGTTGGGTAGTGTTTTTTTTTTTTTTGGGTGGATGGGGTAGCGGGGGTGGTGTGGGTTCGAGGTAGGTTTTGGTTTATTTTCGGTATTCCTTGCCTGACTCTTTTAACCACGCTCAGTTTCAAGCTGGACAAAAAGAACCCGTGACAAAAGTTCTGTACTTCACTTCTTTGAATAATGAGTCAGTTGTCAGAACGTAGTCGTCTGGTTCATTCATGACGTGACTGAACGAGTCCCTGACCTCGAGTGTTCAACGTGAACCGGCTGTACTGAACCGTCACCGACCGAATCGGTAGTTTTTAGCGGCCGAGCTCAACTTGGTGACCGAGAGCGCCGCTGTCAACCCAGTACGCCGCCTTCTCCATAAAAAGCACACGAATAGAGCGTAGAAGCCACAGAACAGGCTGCTGAGCTGTTAACCTTGTACAGCGCTAATAATTCTGCAGGTGGCAGCTCGGACTGGCGACCGAACGCATCATTGACGGCATTGAATTCGCGTTTGGCAGAGTGAACAGCGACGCTTTGAAGGATGAAGAAAGAAACAAAATGGTTGACATTCCAGGAATCTTTAAAATGGTTCAAATCAACAAAGGGGGATTTAAAATGACCTCCTGTGGTTGGTAGATATCAAAACCAAACTAAAAGCAGAGTAAATATCAGACTTGGAAATGGACGACAATGTTGGTCCGTGTTCGTTGGATGTGCCGGTGCCAGATTTATACAACAGGTGGTTCCGACCCAGCGATCCGATTGGTCAACTGTACGTTTGGAACGTGCTCAAATCACCATGACAACACACTCTGCTCATCACTAGTAAATATCACTCCGCCTTCTCAATGAGAATATATGTAATTAGAATTGAATCCATTCGTTTGACCCATTTTTGTCACTCCGAGCACCCGTACCATAACACCACAGATGGTCGCGCACTCCCAGCGTCGGCTAGCCTGACCTGTAATATTTTAACACGGTGCTAAAATCTTAAAAATACATGACATTGATATATTTTTTTCAGCGGATATCTTAGTTACGACGAGACTGAGCTAGCTGAGCAGTTTAGAGTTTCTACGTGCTGTATTTTTTCAGTTTGAGACACCATCTCCAGAAAGTCGCGTAAGTCGTACAAAATTTTACTAGGCAACTGGGACGGCATTTAGAAGTCCCGCAGGCTAACAATTTAGCAAGCTAATGAAGGGTTATGTAATGCAGTAATTGAAAAAGCACCGAGGGAAAAGATGACGTAGGCAGTTTTCTAAGTTATGAAGACAAACTCTACAAGACTAAAATTAGAATATATTAGCTTAACATCCAACAAAAAAAAGTACTTCCGTGACCTCAATTGCCATTTACGCAAACGTCAGCAAAAACGTCACAACCCGTGAACTCGAGGCTCATCGAAAATTTTGAGTTCCGACATCGCGAATACCGCAAGATATGTATTCTCCTCGTGTACACGGTGAATACGAACCCATTGAAACGCAGAAAATGTCTCCTGTAAGAATATCCTTTCTCTGAACACGCTTCTGGTAACTTGTTTAAATGATATCGGGCACTTACAAAGGTTTTGAATACATTTATTTGAAGTGTGTTTTGGACAAAAGCCTCTTGAAAGTAATGCAAATTAGCCATTGTTTTTTTGCGAAGAAATTTTTGCCAGATAACATCTTTGTAAGGTGATAAATGTCAGATGCGGTATTTTAGGCTTGTTTGTTGTATTTCCAATACATTAAAAAAAAAAAAAGAAAAAAAGTTCAGCTTTAAAATATTCATTTAAGACACAAGAACAGTCGCTCGTGGTCTCCCGCTTTCTCTCTGGATGGCTGCGTTTCCTTCCAAAAGCAACCAGAAATGTGGCACTCCAAAAAGAAAAAGTGAAACTGACAATGAAAACAGGCAATTTAACAGTGAGTGGACTGAGAAGTGTGTTTGGGGCCCTTTTTTGGTCCAATAGCCTTGTGTTTTTTCATTCTGTAGTGAGAGCACCTCCATGAAAGGGGAATATAATGAAGCATCTGAAGAGGCCACACTCCAACTTTGACATTTCCAGTGGGCTGTGACGCCTGTAAGGCTTTATTTATTTTTTTGTGAACACATTGTCTTTATTTACACGGTTACAGTTCGCTAAATGCTCGGCCGTGATGACGCCAGACGGACCGCGTGGTCCCTCTTTCGTTTTTATTGAATCTGGAATTTCCACCATTCGCACACGGTTCTTTCTGCAGTACTACACATCTAAATGGGGGCTTCACGGGTCTTCTGGGATTAACGCAGGGTTAATATTGCTCGGCAGGAAGCGCACACTTCTCTCACTTGGAGCGCCAAACTACTTGACGATTTCCTCCGTGAGCAACATTTTCCCCGATCAGACGCATCTGGCTTCAATTGAAACATCCTCCACTTGTCTTGTCACGTGTGTGTTGAGACACAAAATGGCTGAGATAAAAAAGCCCCTTTCGAAATCTATATCCATCACTGTCTGGCCTGGCTGTCTTTTATCACGGAGCGCTCGGGGGCGATGGTAAAAGCTGTACTTGAATTTCAGACTCGCATTTCCCATTGATCTGTCAAAGAGCCCACGAGCTGATCTGGATGTTGCGAGCGCCGCAATAGCTTATATATTTGATGATGACGGTGATGATGACAGCGTTCCAATTATATTTTGTCTTATTATTGTGGGAGTAATGCCGGAGTAGCTTAAGCAGTTTTAAAGGCAGTGTGGGAACAGCAGTGATGGGATCGTTGGCACCAGCTGCCGCGTTCCAAAATGAGTTGTTCCGCCTTCCTTCTTAATTCAGTCTTTTCCCCTCCTCGGTGGAAATATGAATTAATTAAGACTTAAAAAGTCTCCGGTATAAAACCTCTGCAGAGCGTGGTGTGTGTAAAATATTCAAGCATAAATATGGTGGGGAAATAAATTCAAAACTTTGTTCTGAAATGATGGAATTTCACACATGAGTGCGTACCACAGATGCCTTTTCTTTTTTTGTCTCAAAGAAACAATTAAAAGACTGCTGAGAGACGTATTTCAATATAAACAGGGTTCTGTTGAGGTTTCAGGAGTAGCTGTGGGGTGGAGGGAGCTACTAAACACGGCGTCGTTGTTTCGGTTGCAACGCGGGAAGTCGTGTGCGCCGTGCGTCTGGCGTTCATACGGTGAAGTCTTAAAAAAAAAAAAAAAAAGCAACATGGACGGCGTCTAGAAACCCCCAACAGGCCAACAACTTAGCATGCGGCGAGCGTAATGCAGGAAATGCAAAGGGGAAAGACGAGGCCGTCGGGAAAGACCAAACCTTTTCCTCAGACGTGGGCTATTATGTACGTTATACAGACAAACTCTGCATGACTTAAATTACAATATATTATCTTAATGCCCAACGACGGATGAACTTCCGAGGGCCTCTGCCATTTTCGTAAACGTTAGCAGACACGACACAACTCGTGGATTCGAGGCTTATAGAAAATTTCGCGTTCCCGACATCGTGAATACCACGAGGGGGCGACGTTGGTACGGACTCTTATTGTGTACACGGTAAATACGACCCCACTGGAACGCAGCAACGGTTCGTTGGTACAACAAAAGGTTTATACTCGAACCCTGATCTGAATTCAGTCTCAAATTCCTGTTTGCATCAGTTGGAAGAGAAGATGCAGAAACTGTTTTAATCACTCGGCGTGGACCAACAGCTTAAATTTCACTGCTTTTAGTTTTTTTTTTCATCTTCTGCATGTTTGAGTTGAGTGTACACGTCAGCCCGTCTACATAGATGCATATTACGTGTAAAAATATTGCGTCGAGTTTTTCTTATTTTACAGAGAAACAAATATCTGCAGTGCAGCTTGGGGCCAGAGACAACATGTGCTTTCAAAGAAAATCTCCACTGACTATGTACCTTGTATTTCCTGGTTCTGTATTATTGTTTGCTGCTGAATTTTTCTTCTTTCTTCTCAGATATAACTGGCTAAAAAAGATGGCATGATGTCACGTTGAGATATTTTCCACCAGCTGCGGAGAAACATTTTCAGCCGCACGAAACTTCGGCAGTAATCATCGGGTTCAAGATAGTTTAGTCCCTCGTGGTCAAAAGCTCAGCACTCAAAGGGATGCGACAAGTCTTCAAATCTTCAGTTTGTCAGCACACCTTGGCTAAATAGACCCCAGGCAGTTGATTATACACCCCATCCTCCCGACTACTAGATCGGTAGTTATTTATATGTGTATATGTATGTTCGTGTGTCTACTTCTGAGTGGAAGGGAGTTCGTGGCCTCTCTCTGGTTCATTTGTAAGAAACATCACGAACTGAAGAAACAGCTCTTTCTTTTAGAAATGACATTTTTATATACGTCAGTTACCAAAGAAGTTGGGAAGCACATCTTATTTCTTTCTGGAATCTATATACAGTCATACATATATATATGTACACGGCAACATTTTTACAGTAAAGAATGATCTCCGGTTATATATTGTACAGAAATCCGAGGAAGGTCGATAGGCGTACAAACTGCATTTTATTTTGTATTTTTTGACATACAAAGTACAGCTTGTTGTATCTAATGAGTACTGTGAGTGTACAAGGGACTTTAAGCTTACAAAGCGCCTTGACATTTGGTGTACAAAGTGCAACACTTTGGACCAACACCGCACAGAACTTAAGGGTTTACGAAGGGCAGAGAATGGAGATTTTCAAACCCAGAGTAAGATGGGCAGTTAGGGAAAAGGGTCGCAGGACATGAAGTGATTGGAGTGTGCAAATTGTAGGACTTTGGGGATGAAAAGGGCAAGAAATTGGGCATAAAGTGCTGGAACTTGAGCCTACAATGCAAAGGACTGGGTGCGGGAAAAAAAAGCAGATACGGTGGGCCAGTGAGCATTTTGCTGACTTTTAATTAAGAACTTTGAACGCCTGGCCGTAACCATAAAAATATCTAATTAAGATATGTAGTTGAGACGAGCTGATCTTGTATTGCTACAAGCAGATATCAAAGGGGAAAAAAAAAAAGATGAAACATGTTGGAACATTTTGCTAATTTTTCTATTAGTTCAAGGACACGCGGTTGGAAGTAGAGGTAAATAGGGCAGGTCGTGATCCCAGTAGATCACAAAGCTCACAAGAAACGGAAAACAAAAGAGCCAAAAAGAAGGTTGACGGAGTGGAAATTTCCTTCTCAGTCTGGTCAGTTAAAAACGCAAAAAAAACCCCCAAACAACAGCATCTGCTAAGCAGTGCAGAGATGTTAATTGCAGATATGTGACTTCTTCATCACGCTCCAGTTGAAATAAGCCGCTGCTGTTGAAGGAGGCCCGACATGTAAAAGTGGCTGACTGAGGCTAAATATATAAAAAAAAAATAGGAATCAGATAAGAGCGATTTTTTATTTTATTTGCTTCTCCGTTGCAGAAAAGCCGAACTCCACTCCTGCCTCTTCGCTCGCTCTTCAAAAGTCAAGTCACTGTTAAAAATCACCCCGAGGTTTCTGCTCACTGACTTTGCACTGGAGTGCACGCCGCTGCGAAGATGATTTAAAATACAAAAATCTGCCATGACAGTGTTATCTCTCCCCTGTTCCTTCCTACCTAGCGAGGAAAGCTGCACTAGATCAGACAGAAACTACATTAGCTGACTTGTCTCTCGGCAACATCGCCGGCCTTTTGTGTTACGTTTATGTGATGCTGCATTCACACTAAATGTACCAGCTGGGCGGGGGGGGGGGGGAGGACTCTTCCTTGTCAGTACAAGTTATGTGGGACATTTTTGTAGGTGCAGCCTTCTCCTTTTTTTTTTCTTAAACTCCAGGAATGCATCAACACAAGTTATAAATATAACGGAAATGTGGAGCTCCAGAATAACATGCTGGTATGAAGCCAAACTGATCCCATTAACTCTCATGCAGCTACTTGTGTGCTTTGAACTCTGGACTTTGATTAGTTAAGTCTTAGATGAAGTTATTTAGCGCAAAAGTGTGTCCCAAAATTTATCGTAGCACAAAATGTGTTGTGGTTTTGGTTCTTCTGTTTGTTTTCTGACCCCGCGGTACACCTTTCGTCCACTAGAGGTACCCACTGTGTCTTTTCTGTCCACGCCCCGCCCACCTCACCCGTTCGTAGTTTTGTAATCGGGCTCCAGCTGCAATCGCTCGCGAATCAACCGGTTCGAAATTATACGTTGCGTTCGAACGTGGCCGTATTTACCGTGAGTCCATATGAACGGCGCCCTCTTGTGGTATTCGTGACGTCGGAATTCGAATAAGCCTCGGGTTCACCAGTTGTGACGTTGTTTGCTGACGTTTACAGCAGGTCATTGAAGCTCATTTTTGGATGTTAAGCTAATATGTTGTAATTTTAGTCACGTAGAGTTTGTCTTCGTAACTTTGATCGTAGCCTGCGTCAGAGGGAAATGTTGATTTTTCCCAACGGCCTCAACTTTTCCCTCATTGAATAGCCCCCACGTTAGCCCCAAAGACGCCTTCCGTGTTTGTTTTTTTTAAGGACTTGAACGCCAAGCATTACGACTTCCCACGTCGTCACCACGAGCCCACGAGTTAAAACTCGAACGCTGGATTAGACCACGTGCGAAGAATTCAACTTACCTTTATGTTCCGATCCAAAGTCCTGACTTAAAACATCTTCTCATGACGTGAGAGTTCATTCGTAACCCCCCCCCCACCACCACCACCTCCATCCCCCCCAAAAAAGCCGAGTTCATCAGGGAGTGGTTCGCCTTGAAGGGTGTCTGTCAGGAGAAAGCTGACTCTGCTAACAGCTCCCAAAGCTCAGCGTCAACTGAAGCGAGTGATTTTTTTTTTTTCAAGTCACTGACACTCAACTCGAGCTAATTCAGTTACCCGTACAGAGACACCGGGGCCCAGCAGCCGTACGCAATATAAATCAAACTGATCGGTCCTAAGCATGCTGATTAGCATGTGATGCCCACAGATTTAAATACATAAACAATTCGTTGGCTGTTCTGGCGAGTAAAAAAAAAAAAAAAAAAAAAAAAAAAAAAAAGCAAACCACCGTCTGACGCAAAGAGCGCCGGTTCCTTTTTTTTTTTTTTTTTTTTTTTTTTTTTTTTAGCAGTCTGGCTGTCAGATGATTTGTCAAAAACGCGTGAACACAGATTTCACACTTTATGACCCACTGAGAGGCAGATTCGAGGAGACTCAGTGGAGCTGTTGATGCAGTAATAAAAAATCAGTCCCAGGGAGGTGGTGGTGGTGGTGGTGGTGGTGGGGAGGGGGAGGGGGGGTGAGGGTGCAAAAATATAATTTGTTCGCATGCTTTGGAAGCCGTCTTGGTGTTTGTGAACTTTTCAAAATCTTAAAGACATCCAGGATGGAAACTGTACGACTTTTTCTCGTGCAATTTTTTTTCCCTCTAAAATCCTTCTGAGGTGTTTTTTTTTAAATTTATTTTTTTATTTTTCCCCAGCAGGTAACCTGAAAGTGTCAGATATTCTTCCCCTCCGTTAATCCACTAACTCATCACTGATGCACAGCTGAAACGTGCTCGTTAGGACGGGACTCACCTCGCAAGCGACCCTGAAACGAACGCGCCCCCCTTTGCTCACGAATGGGAGAGCTGTCAAGAAAGCATTTCCTGTGGAGTAAAGTAAGATCAGACTCATTTCTGCTCGCGTTTTAATGCGTTCTGTTTAGTTTGCCTTGCTGCTCATCTTGCGCATTCACCACGCGACCGTCGGGTGACGAATTCAGCCGTGAAGGCCTCTCTCTTTGTCACCTGAGGCTTTCTTGGCTTTGTTTGAGGAGCATTTTGAATGTACGCTTCCACGTGCTGTTTAAGTCACCCTAAGATTTGGCGTCAATTCTGCCCACCGAAAGTCACCTGCTGTAGAACTACTTGGAGGTTTTCCTTCGTCATAAGGACTTTTTTTTTTTTTTTTTTCCATTTGTCGAGAATGAAAAAAGTAAAAGTCAAAAATGTTCTTGCAGAGAAGTCACGGTGAGGTTTTGTTGGGTTGATTTATAGAAGTACGGACTGCGGTTTGCGTCCTCTGTCCTGTTTGTGGTTTGTTTAATATTTGAGCTGGTTGGTTTTGGTTAAATAGGGAACAGGTAAAAAAAAAAAAAAAAAGGACAAGTTTCAAGCAGTTCAGGACACTTTTGGGAAAACGTCAGGACTTTGATCAAAGAAGTCACTCTTGATTTAAAAAAAAAAAAAAATGTACGCGCTTTAAATAAAAGCTTTGAATCACATAAACATGATAAACATAGTCAGATTTGTTCTGGAGGGAGTTAAAGTACCGACGATGAACCTCAACATGGTTTTCCAGCCGGCGACCTTCTGCATCTCTTCTTGTCATTTCTCCACCGTCACTGTAATGACGAACATAAAAATAAAATAAAAAAAACCACAGTACTAAAACATATCGTTTATAATCAGGATTTACAGTCTTTTGCTTCAGAATATCTTCAGTAATGTATGCAAATGAACCAAAGTTGTACAACCAGAATATTTTAATGAAGTGTTCAAGGTTAGAGGAAAAGGGGGGGGGGGGGGGAAATGAAGTGCATAAAAATGAAATAGTCCAAATCTTACATCCGACGCAGTGATCGGTATCCTTCACTAATACTGAGAATCATCTTTTCTGCCATCTTGAAGCTAGTTTCTGTCTCTTTCACTGCGGTGCGTTTAAGCTCCGTTCATTTTTTTAATCCCGAGCTAGTTTAAAAAAAAAATCGTCTGTCTTTTTCCCTTTTCAAGCGCTGTTTTGTCCCGCTGGATTTTTACTCACATGTCATTGTCCTTCGCCTCAAACCTCCTTTTCCCAAAACCCATTTTTCTCTAACATGCAGAGAGTCTGTAGTTTTTCTCCGAAAGGTTTCGAACGCGTCAGTCGTACGTTTTAAAAAAAAAAAAAAGTATGCCGTTCTCGTCGTAGCGGTGTCGTCATCGACTCTTTATACGTTTTACGTGGTGTTTTTTAAACAATCTGCACCCTTCTTAATTTTTCATACGATAGAAAAGGTTCATATCGTGATAAAGGCTGTACTCCGACCTGTTGACGTAACGACAGCACGCAATGACGTTTATGCAGACATAAAAAGAAATTGCATGTTATCGAAATGAATAATCAAATTATTTTTCAGTATCTTTAGGAAAATTCCCATGTCTATCGTGATCCTTTTTCAGGGCCGTACCGCCCACCCCTACTGTTGTTACACAAATTTAAGGATCTTTTTTTTGTTGTTGCCTTCAGCCCTTGTAGTTAAATAAGAATAAGAGGAAGAGATTTTAGTTTTAGTTTTTTTTTCTCTCTCTCTAATCATTCTTGTCTTAAAGTATTTTTGTCCTTAAACAGACCTGGATCATAAATCGGCTTCTGACACGGCACTTAAACACTTCGCGCTTTAATGCTTTCGTGTCAAACAAACAAATGACGGTGAAAGTTGTAATGATCTGCAGCAGGAAATTAAAGTGAGAGTAGGGATGTCTGAGCTGATCTGCCGACTCCATATCAAGGCCAATCCAGACACTTTGAATCATTATAGCCGGAGTAACATATTGGAAGTGCAGCTGCCAAAATGGGGCCCACATATGTGCAATTAAAACACTGACTGCACAGAATTGAGAGTGATTGAACAGATGAGGCACAAAATATTGCAAAAAAATAGAAATGAAAAGCTGTCTGATGTCTATTTTAACGACGTTTTTTTTCATATGAACCAAACTTCTAAACTGCTGCTCCTGCTTCAACATTTATTTTTGCTCCAACGATATTGAATTCTGATGAATCCTGTCGAGACTTATCGTGACAGAACCACGCTGTCCGCCCGCCACTTCCTCGTGAACACGATATCTCAAGAATACCGGCAAAAAACATTCCCTCGATACCAAGGATGAACTGATTAGGGCTTGGTAGCCGAAGGTCAAAGTTCAAGGTCGCCGCGACCTCGCGTGCCTCTCGTCCGCCCGTCCCGTTCTCGTGCGTGCGATAATCGTACGTCACGCAACCGCCCGGCAGTTATTCTGGTCTTGTTGTTGTTGTGAACCAGGAACAGAAACCCGTACAGAAATGTAGCAAAACCTCAGAGACAAGAAATGAACACAGAGATTTAAGTGACACACACACAGAGGAGGAAAACAATCTCCAGCATACACAAAACCTAGTCATTTTGTGTGTCTCTTTTGTAGTGAAAGAGACACACAAAACTTTTTCTTTTGTTTTTTTGGGGACGTTCTGCTCCTATGTAAGAGGGATTGAGGGCCTTTTCAATGCCTGTAACTACGCCTTTTACTGTAGGAACACCATTTTGGGAAGTTATGGTTCCATTAGTGGCACTCAGAGTATAATTTCATCGAAGTAAACCAATTCAGCACCTTTTTTTTTTTTTTTTTTCTATTGCAGTGGTTTGCTGGAAATCTTGATGATTGCCGTGTGAACTTTGCTCGATGCAGGTGGCTGAATTGCTCTCTCTCTCTCCCCCCCCCCCCCTCCCCACACACACACAAATTTTTAAAGCCATTCAGCGTTTGACAGAGGCTGGACCCGAAGTACATAAATAAGAACATGCAATACGATGATTCATTCAAAAGGCTGTTGATTTTACAAGTCGGCTGTGATGGTAGGAAAGCGATCCCCGGAGGATCAAGTGGGGCTTTTGAAAGTCGGTGAGATTGAGTTTTAGTTTTTTTTTGTCATGATTACACCCGAATGGACTCGAATGTTATGAGGTCACATGAACCGTCTCATCTCCAATCTGGTTTTTATTTATACCAGTTTTTGGGCCTTATTGATGGCAAATTTGCGCATCACTTACACATCATTTGATGACAAAAGTCACTTTTTTTTTTTTCTACCCTTCTCCAAATGAAGGAGAATTGCTTACTTTGATGAATAAGTAGGTGCACTCGCTGCGATGCTGGAGCAACGTACGTAATATGTTTTGCTGTACTGTATTTTCCCTTTTGACGTCTGTAGAAAATGTCTGAAAGCCGCCCGGCGGATGGTTCTTAGCTTTCAAAAGCCGGCAGATGAAGGAAATGTGTTGGTCGGTGATTGATGCGGAATCACAGCGGGGGGGAGGGGGGTTTCTGTCGAGATGAGAGGCACGACTGGCTTTCACAGTGGTGCCTGTATTTAACAAGTCTGGTGGAGGTGACTGTTTTGTGTGTTTTGAAAGTGATGTGACTGAGACACCATTACTACTGGCAGAATCAATGCAATGGTTTTTTGTTTTTTATGTAGCATGGTGCAGTTTAAATGGCTACGAAGCAAAACTCGGGGATCTTTATGTCAACTGCTCTCAGAACGTGTGAGGAGCATTAAATTGATTTGGATTAGTTGAATGGATGTAGGTTTTAAAAGAAGTGCCCGAACACATCTCGATCAGTAAAACAAGCTGATATTTGATGTCATATATAAATATCGTATATAAAGCCTTTGAGTTTGTTTTTCTTGGTAATTCGGAGCCGTTCGGAGCAGGAAGTGACCACATTTGGACGAGCTGAGGATCTGACTCGATCTGATCGGAAACCCGACGGCACGACGTCCCACCCACCGGTAGCCGTAACCTGACAGCACCACAGGCCTGCCAATCAAACAAACCTCTAGTTGCACTCGGTGGTATTGCAGCTTAAGGCACTTCCACATCGGCCTCATTTTTCAGACCCGTGCGCCACTTCCACTTTTCTATAGAGTCTATTATGAAATCATAGCCTTTTTGGAGCCCACCCCTAGCGGTCCTCGTTGGTATTGCAGCTTAAGACGCTTCCACATCGGGGCTCACTTGTGCGACCTGGAAACTTCTTCCTCTTTCATAAAACAGTCCCATGTTCCTTAATATTACCACTTTCTCACCTGAAGTAGCAAACAGACTCAAACAGACACAGAAGTTGAGCTTTCCACTTTTCTTGTTCGAAGCACAAACTAGAGCTGACATCCTCCGTGACTGGACCGACATATTTACAGCACCCGCTACGGGATCCGAGAAAACCTGGAAAGGAATAAATACTACCGTGTTTGACAGGTGATCTGGCAGAGCAGAGCTACGACAGCTGCGAGAGCTCAGCAGCAGAGATGTCACCACTATCAAAGACAACACGGATTTGTTTTGGGTGGGGGGGGGGGGGATTATCGCTTTAAGCGGTGCATCTTTGAGGGAAAAAAAAAAAAAAAAATCCCCCCCCCTCCCCCCACACACACACACACTTGATGAGTGTTTCACGCGTATGTACTGTACACCGTGTGCAGTGCCGAGACGACTGAGAAGCCCCCTTGCGTCGCGCTCCAAACACCGCGGGGCGACAACCCGCACGTGAAATTAAGTCCATCAGTCTCTCCATGAGGGAAAATGCATCACCTCCAGTCTGGCGATTTGTAAAATGATTGAGCTCCATTCGGCGTTTTGCAAGGATACCGTCCCAAAAATCAGGATATTATTAGAATTGGAGATTACTCGGCCGCGACTCGACTACGTGGATCATTGGCGCCGTGATGGAGCACATGAATACGTCTGCATGACAGGTGACCCGCACACAGCGTAGACTCCTCACAATCAAGAGTTGGGGGGGGGGGGGGGGGGTAATTCATTCTGGGCGTAATTCACTCTCGGTTTGCTGTTAATGGTCTCGATACTTGAGATTAAATTGACTTCACAGTTGGAGCTTTTATACATTTCCTTTTCTTTCTCTGGTCTCTTGGATATATTCTGAAGGGATAAAGCTCGCACAGAACTTGGGCCGACTGAATGTAGATAAATTGTTGGGGGGGGGGGGGGGGGGGGGATTGCGCAACCCCTCCTCCCGAAGGCGGCTGATAGAGGATCTATCTTTCCCTCCCCGCTCCCCCGGCAGCTGCCAGGGAAATGAGACCTTGAGAGAGGCCGGGGAATTTTCACATTTTGTCATGTTCATTGTTTGCTCCTTTCATATTTCCCTGCTTGCAAGTTAATGGTAATGGCACATCCGCTGACAAGATAACAAGGGAGCTGCTGTTTAAAGATGACAAATTTGCATGTTTTCGTTTTCGTTTTCTTTTCTTTTCTTTTTCTACATCGTCTTGATATAATTAATGTTGATATGATCTCAGGAAATTTTCTTTTGGTTCTGTTTATGCCACTTTCCAGAAATAGCACGCTTGTCTAATTTAATAAGATTGAAAAGCAGGGAAAATGATAAATCATTAGTGTCCTGATTAAGAGGTGATGTTTTATTGATCTGATAATCACGTCAGATGTATAATTACTTTCTGCAGTAAATGTTTGCAGTATTTACGCAAATTCTGCAGGTCCATTGGCACATTCACGTCTTCACTACATTTATGCTTTATAATTACTGTATCGAGGTCATATTTACAATCTTATTTGCATGTACTGTAAATGATAAATTCATTTATTAAAGGTGCGAGAATCAATTTTGTGCCACTTGGGGGCAGCAGAACAACCTAAAAATGAAAGCGTTGACAATATTCCCTGCGTTCCGAGTTACATGCCATTTCTTTTTACTTTCACGTACTGCAGCTACCCCTACAAAGTATGTACTCTTGCATGTAGTATGCATACAATTGGGACGTACTGCTTCATCATGGAAATACGCCTTGAACTTGATCGTATCCGGCGCAATCTGTCGCGCTTCTTCTTCTTTTTTCTAACTCTCTATAAGTACAGTAAGAAATAGTAGTTAGATGGGTTACACCTTTCAAATTTCATTAATCCAAAATAAGGAATTTCAAGGATTCTTTTTTTCTCAAAAGGGTGCAAAATAAAAAAAAAAAGTAAATGCATGAGGAAAGGGAAAGGTGTGTGTTCGACACAGATTGTAAAATAATGTGATTTTTCCCGATCTTTCTTTCTCGAAGGGTTTGTGGTATCGCCGGGAAGGTGTGGAAGAGTCGTGCCACCGGGGGTCGATGAAGTGATGTTAGGTGGCGAAAATAAATATTCTACTACTTGTGTCATGGATCAAACATGAGGAGGACGTAAACACGAGAGAGGAGTCGATGGAGAAAAAAGGAAATTCCTTATGCTCTTGGAGTGCCTCTTCTTTGAGCCTTGCCGTGTCCCATCAAAAGGAAGCGTACTCTTGTGTTGTAGCACTTTTGATGTGCTTACACTTTCATTTTGCTCTTGATGTGTTTCTGAGGTAGACAGGTGAGACTTCCCCCTGCTTGCTGCAAGTAGACACTTTGAAATGCAGGGGCTGCTTTTCCACAGACGTTAATTAAAGCTTTTTGCTTTTGACTAAAATGTCTCTTTCTCTGGAGACAAATCGCTCTGCGGGGTCTGAGATGAGACTTCATCAATGCCAGATCAATACGTTTCATTGGGTACGTTTTAAGAGCAGCGTGTGAATAATACAGGTTTAAAAGAGCCACTGTATTCACTTAAATTACCTGTAGATTTATTTATTTTTTTATAGATAATAACTGTATCAAGATGTTTAAATGCACTTGTATAACAAATAGGATGTTATATTAATTGGGGGAAAAAAACACTTAAAAGTACTGCTATATGTCAGAATGGCTCCTGTTGGTGTAATTGGATATTATTCAAGTATTAATGACGGCTTACTGATTGCGCAATACTTTAATGGTGCTCGTTGAGGAGAAGCTAATTTAGCTACTTGCTACTGTAGAATGTGTTTGGACTTTTGCTGCGTTCAAATGGAACTTGTGAGCTTGTGGTTACAACATGGGAAGTCGTGTGCTCGGCGTTTTAAATGGTTTAGTCGTAAAAAAAAACAACACTTGCTCGCAACAGGACGGCGTCTAGAAGCCACAGAGGCTAATAATTTAACGAGCTAACAGGGGACTAAGCTAACGTACTGCAGGAAAGTCAAAGGCACAGAGGGATAAGATGAGGCGGTCGGGAAGATCAACATTATCCTCAGACTTAGGCCGTTATCTAAGTTCTGAAGACAAAACTACGTGACTAAAATTACAATATATTAACTTAACATCCAACGAAAAATGAACTTCCATGGCCTCTTCCATTTCTGTGAACGTCAGCAAACAACGTCACAACTCGTGAACTTAAGGCTTAGAGAAAAATTTCGAGTTACGGCGTCGTGAATGCCACAAGAGGGCGCCGTTCATATGGACTCTTCTCATGTAAACGGTGAACGTAGCCTCATTACAGGATTTTTTTTACGAAAGAAAACAAACTTCAGAGAAGCTAGTGAAGACAATGATACAGTGGAAACACTGAAGAAACTTTTAGATCTTGAATAAATGTATCTGGTTGCATTCTATAACTGTAAATTGTGCTTTATTTTTCCTTCCATGGTTTATTGTGCATAATAACTTCAATGAAATCGCCATATAAGCACAATACACACTGTATACAGTGGGATCCAAAGTACTTGAAATGTATTCTAAGCAGCTATTAAGTCCTCTATGTAAAGGGAAAGTGACAAAATTAAACTATAATTAAACAGTCAGTATGCAGAATAAATCCCCATAATTCAGTGTCCAAAGGAAACGTAGGGAAATGCTCACAGGTGGAAATAAAGTACATGAATAAAATAAGTATAAACTGTGGATGGTGGTGAAACAGCTACTCGAGCACGGTGAAAGTAATTATCTTGTAATTTATAGCGGTTTCATTTCAACAACTTGAATTCAGCAAGTCTGGAGTGTGTTCGTGGTCAGCGTTATTAATTCTCGTCAGTCGAACAAATTCAAGGCCTCAGAATCTCCGATTTAAAATTAACGTGCCCCGAGCTGCATCTAACAACATGTGCAAAACAAGCGAACGTGCTTGCGCATAATGTCCACGGTTGCAGGCATTATGAACCTGCTCTACAGTATCCCCCACGTACATAATTATGTTGCACATTAAGGTCCTTATTACCAGCATTGCTGACAGCGCACATCTATGAGCAATTAAACCTTTACAAAGATTATGTGCTTATAAAGTGTCCGTCTGCACGAGAAAAGGGATTTACAGATATCACGAGCTCCTGAAGCATAAGACTTTTTCCATGTAACGGGTGGGTGTGATGCCGTTTTATCTTCAGGGGATTATTAATTATTACGTAGTAATTAATTATTAATATTAGTGTAGTATGTCGGAAAAAGCCAGGAAACGGCAACCAGCAGTGACGTCACCCAACGAATTGTTAACGGCCATTATGAAACTAGTTTGTATTTTGACCGTCGCCATCTTTGCTAGTTCGAAGCGGTTCGGAGCAGGAAGTGACCATATTTGGATGAGCTGGGGGGAGGAGGAGCTAGCAGCGGATCTGACTTGATATGATTAGAAACCCGACGATACTACGTCCCGCCCACCGATAGCCGTAACCTCACTACACCACAGGCCTGTCAATCAAACAGACACGCCCCCAAATAACACGTCTTTTTTTAATCTTTTTTCTAATGAATGAGGGATTATTTTCAGATGGACCTCCAGAAAACTAATAAGAAGGAGCGACTTCAGCTAACAACACCGAGATAACTCATGGAAAGAATTTATTGACTTCGTATTTCATGAGAGAAGTTGAATGGGAGTCTATGGAGCCGGAGGCTTTTTGCAGCCAGCCTCCAGTGGCACTCGGTGGTATTGCAGCTTAAGACACTTCCACCTAATTTTTCAGACCCATCAGCTACATCCACTTTGATATAGATGGAGGTAACATCTAGTGACTGGAAGAGCGCCGTCTCGTACCTCCGAGGGCCCCAGCGCTGTTTCTGATTACCGCCTAGAGGATCACGAGCCCTTCTCATGTGACATTACTCAATGGAAAGCGTGCTACTTGACTAAACGCATACATTAAAAGTGTTAGAAATGGCAGCAATTATCCTAAAGAGTCATTTAAGCTAACCAGAAGGGAATATCCTTTAACACATTTTACAGAGGCACTGGTGTGATGATGCATATCTGTGAGATATTAGTGTGTTTATAGGAGTGGACTGGATGGCTCGAGCCGGGAGAGATGGGCTCTGAGATGAAGCTGTTTTTGTTTCTTTTCTTTTTCTTTTTGCCATCTTCCCGATGATTGGATTGTAGTTTGCTGCAGAGAGAAGTATTCCCCTCAGAACGAAACACGAAACCGTTCGAACATCTTGTCGCTGCGCTCACAGGGCCGAGGTGTAGCGGCTAAATGCGAAACAGCACCGTTTTTTTTAGAATTTGCCGTGCGCCTCGCCGCCGCGCCGCTCAGGTCAGACCCAAACAAAAAAAATAAAGAAATAAATTAAACGTCAGATCGGGGATCCGTGAGGTGAAGCGAGCCGGGTGGTGAGATCGGATGCCGGCGGCGCATTTTTTATTGAAGGGCAGAAATAGTGAGCTTATTCACTTAAACCCGGGGGCTCATAAATGCAGGCCCTGTTTTCTCTGCCCCCTCCACCCCCGTAAAACAAGAATACAGTTCACCTCTTAGCCGAGAACAATGGAGACGCATGCGGAGGAACAACGGGGTCTGACAGGTGTCTCTGCCTGCCCACGCCGTGCAAACAATGCTGCTCATTATAACTACACTGCTGCTGTCATACAGGACATTTCTGGGTTTTTTTTTTTTTGTTGTTTTAGTTTTTTTTTGGAGAAAGCAGCTTTCTTTCCACGATGTTTGCTTTCCGACATGTTAAGATTAGGTTAGGTTAGGTTAGGTAGTTACTTTATTAATCCCCGAGGGGAACATTTTTTCGCTACAGCAGCATACAGAAGCAACAAGATAATAATAGAACAATAGAAAGCAATATTAAAAACACACCGCGATCAGGGTTTGGTGTGGATTAACCTTCTTGAATACATTAGGCTGCTAGCAGAAGTAAAATCACTTCTTTTCTCTCCACACTTTGGTTTGCAGAGTTATCGTGAGCTACGAAGTGTATTAACAGGGACAATAAGTTTGGACGCACCCTCTGCTTCTTTTCTTTATTTCTAATATGTTCTGGAACAAAACTGAAAAACATCAAAAATATGAAGTAAGAAATATAAAGTGTTTAACAAACCAAAAATACATATGACTGACCTTCGTGTCTTTAAATAATGAATGACTTGTTTCTCTTTCACGTTAGTTGAACAGTTCTTGTTGTGATATGGATTACTTCAGTAGTTCAATAAATCTGTTTGCTGTTTGGTCTCGGACGCTTTAAGAAGACAAGAAATTTTAACTTTTCACCGGCATTTTGCCAGTCGTGCAGAAAAGGTACCCAGTGGCCACTTTGAGGAATCTAAAACACGAAACATAGTTTGGTTCCCTCCATGTTATTTCATAGTTCTTCATGTCTTTGAGTTTTGTTCTACATTGTAGAAAAAAAAGTTCAAACCAAAGAGGTTTGACTGGTACAGTCTGTGAATCACTTTTCCATCGTTCATGAGGAAAAAAAAATAATGAATCTGAAACCAAATAGGAGAAATTAATAATCTATCTTATGCGAAGGAAACCCACGTTTGACACATGCCAATCAAATGTTGCAATAGAACAATAACATCATTGTATAAAAGACTAAGCAGGTGGTCGCAGCGCAGCAGTTGCTAAACACTTTCTTGTTTACTGCAGAATTCCATACGTCTTATTTTAATATCTTCAATATTGTTATTGCGCAAAATTTGGTCTAAAACTTTTTGATACGATGTGCAAAAATGAATTTATTTACGAGGAAGCTGTTGACGTATTTGTTCGACTGCCACGTGAAAAGTTCGAATAAAAACGGAAAGTGTTTAGTATTTCCAAAAGTCGTGCTGTAGTGTTGGCTTATATTATGTCGCGTAATTTATATTGAACGAAATTAAATGAAAGCACCAGAAAAGATGCTTCTTTTTTTTTCTGGTTCAGGAAAAAAGTAAACCAATTCAGCCTTCTTTGTAAGCGTGCTGGTTTGTTGTTAAAGGATCAGGTTCACGCGTGTCGCCCCCGACAACAAACTAATTTTCTCTGCAGCACAAAACCCTTTTTCTCTGTGTGTGTTATTGTTCTAACCGCTTGTGCTTTAAATGTAAAAAAAAAAACCAGACTCCTGCTGGAGACAATGTCTCCATCAATTGTTCCCTTGAGGTCTGAAAAACTCTCCCAGCACCAAATTGCAGTTAAATTGAAAGTTTCTAAGGCGACAGCGTTGCCGCCGAGTTTCTTTTCCAAAAACAAAGTCATTTTCGCTGCGAGTCAAACTGAGCCGCTGTGGATCTGAGCGTCAAAGCTTTTACTGTGACGGAACAAATCTGCAGCGGGATAAAGCCCGGCTTTGCTCCGAGCTATACGTTCTCGTTGGAGAGATTTATTTTATTTTTTGGTTCCTGCAGGACCTTAAACCTGCACTCGAGCTCTGCCAGGCATATCTGAAGCCCGGGTGAAGAGCAAGCAGTGTTGCTGCCTGCATGACTTCCTCTCTTGCACTGTCATCACACTTCAACAACACTGAACGGGGGGGAAAAAAAAGGCAGAACTTACTGTGACACCATGAGGTCCTCTCCGGGATGTTCACTGGCACAGCAGAAATAAGCCGGATTTCCTCAAATTCGGCAAAAAGAATATCCCGAGGTTCTTAATTCAAAAAAAGTTGTCACTTATTGGGGAAATTTTGCCTTTTAAATAATATTTTTACAACTGTAGTGAATAAAGATCTTATCTCGTCTGAGAAATGCCATCAGACTTAGTCGGTTTGTCACAATGAACCTGACGTGTTCAATATTAATTCCATATATTAATATAAATTCCAATGACATTAAACTGAAAATAGGAATAATAAGGTGGACTTTTAATAAATGTATATATTTTGTACGACTTATTCAAAGTATGATTCATTTCTTAATGCCTTTATGAATTTATTATTGAACACTTTGGGACTCCAAATCTTAGAGCTTGTGGTTATAATGTAAATTTAAACCAGTTTATTTGTACTTGGAGGGGGAGGGGGGGTTAAAGTGTAAAAACTCGTAAAGATAATTGATGTCATAATAATTCCCCGGGATGTGGTTGTATTTGTGGAGGCTGCATATATTTGATTGCACAGATGCCAGACAGAACGAATAAACACGGCACAGAGCAGAGTTCATTAAACGCAACGATAATCTATGTTCAAACGCAGGCCTGGTCTTTAACCGCACAATACCACTTTTTAAAATAACAGACGTTAGGCCGGAAATGTAATTGACTGGGAGAAAATAAATGGCGTCTTTGTTTCAGTCGTAATGAGGTTATTTTTCTAACTGAGATGAAATTCTATGCGAGGTCTACAGTCGTCCTGCTCCAACTGAGGTTAAGTGAACTCCACAGGCGTGAATCACTGATGTTATTATGAAGTTCAAACCCTTCTGTGAGAATAGTTATGTACGGTGGTGAAAGTTCTCCTCGCCAAAAGTGCTTAAAGATTTTGGCAGGAAAATGCTGACTGTAGTAATTTACATTTTCTGCCACTTTTACACTTTTACCTCACGATATCTCAGAAGTAAATATTTAGAACTTTCTGTCCAGTGAAAATCATGTATTAATATATATATACATGTACATTTGTCTGATAAACTGAAGAATTTGATGTTCTTTTTATGGGCTGAGATCAAATTTCCTCCTTTTTAACATTTTTTAAGTGAAATAAATGATTGTAAACTTCACTTGAAATCGCCGGATAATGTTTTTCTGAGCTTGTTGACTTTTCAGAGATTCGTGGTTCTTACAGAACAGAAACAACACAAATGTACGATGATCTCATAGAATATGATGAACTGTGAATCGAACTGACCAACAGGACGTGAAGTCGTTAAATTCAGCACAACTTTAAATAACTACGGCAGCAAAATGCACATTGATATGAATCTAAAAGCATCATATTTAATAGTGTGTGCTTTTACTTTACTTTCAGTATATTTTGGTGATAATTACGTATTTGACTTTTATTTTGAAAGACAGATGGACAGGCACTTTATTGATCCAGCATGGGACATTTTTTTTTTTTTTTTTTTCCCGCTGCAGTAGAAATACAAATTTGTATTGATAGAATACAAATAGGTGGTAAAAATATAACAAATTTAAAAATACAGTATATACAAATAAAATAGAACAAAATTAAATTAAACAACAGTGCAAAAAAAAAAAAAAAAAAAAAGCCGGACTATAACTTGTGGAGTATTTTCACAGTCGCATTTGTACTTTTGACTTACCTGAATGCTTCGTTTTTGTAAGAAAGATCTGTCCTTCTGAAATGAACGCTGAAACCCGGTTCACGTTTGGAACCTTTTTACTACCAGATTACATTTCACCGCGTTTCGAACGCCTTCCACGCTCCCCCCGTCACCGTCGTTTGACCGTCACGCGCCGCCGTCGCATCACGTCCGTCCTTCGGTTCAGTTTTTTTTTTCTTCTTCCACCTGTAAATCCCTTAAGCCCCCCACCCCCTCCTCCGCCCCCACCCGTGTGTACGAGTCTTATTGGAAGAGAGGATGACATTTTAAACAAATTGTCACCTAATCTGTCCCAGTGAGGGCGGCACTTGATAGCTGAACTTGGGAACTTTTGAGGGAGATAGCTTTTTCAAATGTCACCCGCAATGAAAAAACATAACACGTTGGCTGACAGATAAAAGGAAAAGACGTTCTGTGTAAACCCCCCCCCCCCCCCCCCAACCCCACCCGAGGGACTCGCTCGGTGGGAGGGGTGGGGAGGTCTGGTAATCTACTTTAAAAATAAAAAAAAAAATAAAAAAGTAGCTCACCCTGGGAAGAGAAACATGTCGAGTTAAAAGCGGGAGTAACCCACCCTCCCCCTTCCCCTCTCCCCCCACCCGTCCAAAAAATAGCGTGCACCTCTGTTCCTCCTGGTAACTGACAGTTGTGTTGCGGTGTAAATACCGGGGGCTCCAGGCACCTCCACTGATTCTGATCCAATTAGTGGCAGCCGGGTTACAGACTTGTGCATTCATCAGAAAAGACCAAAAGTAGTTTTTTTTTTTTTTTTTGGGGGGGGGGGGGGGAATTGGCATTCTTGCGAGGTGCACTTGGGAGTGTGCAGCAGGTGGGCAGTGTTGCATTTTGGGGGTGGAGGGGGAGGGGGAGGGCGTGTGGAGGGGGGGGGGGAATCGATGGCTGGCACGCAAACACACACACACACACACACACACACACTCGGCCATCAGTCAGCGGTTCTCCAGACCGGGGCTGATGGTGTTGGCTGATAGTTGGACCCTGTGCTGAGGATGAAACCTCCACAGTAACGGAGATGGAAGGAGAGTTTCTTGGCGAGTGCCAGAAAAAAAAAAAATCATTTGCTGTTTCCACACCGAACAAGAATCGAGTCGATGTAATTCTGCTCCCATTCCCCCCGATCACTTCACACCGTACGACTCTCCTTCCCGACTGTAATTGTTGCGACAGTGATGCAAGGTACACATAAGAAGCGGCGCCATCATTGCTGGCGGTTTGGAGCAGGAAGTGACCATATTTGGATCTGACTCGATCTGATTGGAAACCTGACGGTACTACGTCCGCCCTCTAGTGGCGCTCGGTGGTATTGCAGCTTAAGGCGCTTCAAGCTCATTTTTCAGACCCTGAAAGCTACATGGAGTTTTACAAACAGTCTGTGAGGAGGCGTTGGGTGTACCACACGCATATGTAAATGAAAACATGCTTTTGTAAACAATAATTATCTCACTCTCTGAATACCCCGATGAGCAGCAGTGACTCAATCCGTCTTCCACTGCTGCTTTTTTTTTTTTTTGGCCTAACAGAGTGCCCCAACAAGCTAACACTTCCTCCAGCAAATAAGCAGCCTTGTGCGTCTAAGCGTCTCAAAGTGCAGCTGAAACATCTTGGGAAAAAAAAAGCCTGAAAAATCATTAGGTTTGATGAAAATGCCATTGCGCAACCTTCAGGGTGTCACTTTATTTTTTAAATTTTTTTTATTTTCCTGTAAAGCCGTGCTGTCGTGCTTTAATTACAGTCCTAAAAAAAAAAAAAAGAAAGAAAGAAGAAGCTCATCACTGCAGGGTTAATTAAGAGGTGCAAATTTGCAGGAGAAAGTCACGCAAAGAAGATTTGAGCTTTAGCCAGTGTGACGGCTGTGGAACATATTTAGAAATGGAAAGGGGGGAAAAAAAAAAAAAAAAGAAACAAAGCGCATTCAATATGAAGCTCGAAAATTGCGAGACAGAAGCAGGAGTGGATTTTATGGGTTTGCAGGCAGAAATCTTTCGTAATAATAATTTCTCCTTGTGCGCACATCCTGTCATTTTTGACTCGCTCAGGATTTTTACAGGTGACCTTTTACGAAGTCCCATACCACTCACAACTGTTATGTTTGTAGAACGCTCTGTACCTGCACAGCACAATGAGACATGAACCCCCCCCCCCCAAAAAAAATCCTACAAAATACAACTAAGAAGAAATACAAGCAAATTTGCTGAGTATCTCATTTCTAGCCAATGACGATGAGTTTTTCCAGCTGAGATGTTTGCAGAAGACCACAGAAACAAATACAACACAAAATCTCAAAATAAAAGACCATGAAGATGTAAAAAAAACAAAAAACAACCCGCAAAGAGACACAAAATGATCACAGAAAAAAAAAAAAAGACCGACAATGAAATTCCAAAAAGACCACAATTGTCTCATTTCTATCCAAGGACTGTCGTTTTTACTGCAATACCACCGATCGCCACTGGAGGTCGGCTCCAAAAAGCCACCGGTTCCATAGACTCCAATTCAACTTCTCTCGTGAAAATCGAAGTCAAAACATTTTCCCCATGAGTTATCTCGGTGTCGTTGGCCAAAGTCGCCCCTTCTTATTCGTTTTCTAGCGGTCCATTTGAAAATAATCCCGTCATCAATTATAAAATACGCTTCGAAAAGCTGTGTTTTTGGCGTCTGTTTGATCGACAGGAGCAGCACTGTTCTTGTATTGCAGGGTGTAGTCAGTGGTATTTTAACATAACCTTTAACCCAATATACAGTCATAATAGAAAGCTCATGCAATATTCCCTCTTTTTGTTTTGGAAGCGATTCACTTCCTGTTTAGCATGCTGGCTTCATCCAGCCTGTTACTGTTGTTTCTTCTTGTCTGCGTCTCTCGAGATGAAAACTGAATTTCTGCTTGTTCAGCCATCCGAACTGAATCCAGCTTCTTTCTTTTTTCTTTTCTGTTTATTCCAAAAAACAAAGTGCTGTCACTACCGTTAAAGTAGATGTCCCATCCGCAGAAAGGGTGCTCGCCCGTTGAAGTGCGTGTTCGCTTTAAAATTCACTTATATATATATATGTCGGGGCGGAGGGGGGGTTGAGTCCACTGGAGAAATTCAATCAAAACAAGACTATAAATGCAAATATACTGTATATCATACTTTTATACTAAACGATAAATCTCATTCACTTTTTGTTTTTGTTTTTTCGCACCTCGGTTCTGACACACAAAAAAAAAGCGACTAAAAGGAGGCGGAACCTGCGACGGAGTTTCACTTGCCCTTCGTTCTGCTTGGTGTTTGGAAGTGTTTCGTGAAACCACTTGAGGATCTACTCGCCACCGACGCTACTTCTGGCAGCGAGCGTTATGCCAGTGTGTGGGGGTGGGGGGGGGGGGGGGTTACATTCAACAGACCCCAGATCATCATGTCAAAGGGTTTCTACGTCAGCGACACCAGTACTGGCACTGAACGGAACCATTTATGTGCCACGTATTACGCATCAACGCGTACTGTGTATAAATATCAGCTAAGACGCGACCGTGAACACACAGCGCTCTGACTTTGGGGAATTTTCAGAAATAAATCTTAACGGGTGGTCGTAGAAAGTGTTAAAGTGTGTGTGTGTGTGTGTGTGTGTGTGTTACGGTGAAACGACGTCACCCCCCGGAGACCGGAGTCGAGCGTCGGCTGAGTTGCGGAGGCGACGGGAGCGGTGGGGCGGTGGTGGGGAGGGGGGGGGGGGGGTCTGTTTGATCCTGCTGGTGTCGCCTCCCCCCCCCCCACCCCACCCCCAACCCCCAACCCGCCCACCGCCCTGCTTTCCAGGGCTCACATCTGATTGATGGAAGCTGTCATGTGCTAAAACAGATCTATTTTTCTCCCGCCGCTTCGTATGCTGAGGTTAGACTGCAAGCAAAACACGCTGTCGAGTTACCGGCGGAGCCGCCGCCGCTCTCAGGTGCCCTCCGTCACGTCGCGTCAGCCTCCATCCGCCTCCGTCCGCCGGAGGAAACTTTGCTTTTTTTCCCCGTTTTTTGTTGTTGTTGTTGTTTTGTTTTTTGTTTTTTTTTCTTTCCTCAATGAAAATGTCGGCACCGGTGCTTTCGTTTTTAGTCGTGGGCAGCCGACGGTAAAAGCCGGGGCTTTTTTTTTTTCCTAATGTGCGCAGCATGCATCTTTCAATAAGCCGTTCAAAAACCAAAAACCAAAAAAACCACAAAAAAAAAAAGAGTCTTGGCTTTGGAGGATAGGCCCTGGCTACTCCTCCGGAGAGGACCATTTGCTTTAATGCTTCTCTTCTTCCCATTTGGCACAAATTAGTGTGTTGGAAGCTCTAGGACAGAAAAATGAAGATTTGATAAAGCCCCGTGCCAGTATGTCTCAACAGGGGGATGTTTTATGGATCTGAGCTGCCGCTGCTGAATTCACGGCTCTTTTTCTCGGCTCTGCTTTTATTCGTGACAGCCTGATGTTTTGCTGTTTTGCCCGCTTGCTTACCTTTTTTTTTTTTACGACGGCGTTAATCTCTCGGCTGAATGGCGGCATAAAACCTGGCTCGTTTTGGCCCCGCGGTGGGTTTGCCGCAGTCTTTTAGGCTTCGGACCTGACTTTAATTAATGTCTCGGTAACTCACCGCAGGATCATTAGCGAAGGGGGGGGGGGGGGGAGGAGGCGCGGCGTACATTGATTTGGAAAAAAAACAAAACAAAGTTGCGCTGATTAATGTCGGCTTTATGTGCAGACATTAGATGCACAGCACACGAGCGGGACGTCTGGAGTACCTCATTGTGGAGCGGTGATGAATGTCCCGCGGGGAGGACGGCTCTCTCTCGGATGGCACATATTGTTTATCTGTTTGTGTTTTGTGCTGCAGGGACCGGTGTCGCAGTCAGACTTTACTTCAGTTTGGATGTTTACAAAAGGGGACGAACAGAAAACAAGTTCAGAGGCCGCTGCGCCCGCGAGGTTCGGTGTTTCAAGAGGGGGGGCGGAGCTTCGCTGTCCCGAGACCGAAGAAGAAGGCGCGTCGGGTCAGGAGACACCCGGTGGGTTTTTTTCTTGGACGCCGGCGGGAGTCGTGCAACCTTGAATTTGTCCCCCAGAGTCAGACTGTCAACACCGAGTTCCACTGGGAACCTTCTGAGGTGTCCGAGGGTTGTTAGCGTCGTTAGCTGTTTGTTAACTTGAGTTTCGCTGGGCTTTTTTTTTTTTTTTTTTTTTAGCAATATTTGCTGTTTTTAAGCTGAATGTTAGCGTCATTAGCTGTTTGTTAATTTGAGATAAGCAGTTTTTTAACGACATTAGCCCATGTTAGCTTTGTTAGCTGGTTGTCTAACTAAACTACGCTAACCTTTTGGAATTCCTCAGTTTGTTGTATTAATTATGTGATTAAATGTGATCTAATTTTTATATATCACAAGCAAAGACAAACACAACGTGCTTGAGATAACCGAAAAATATGTTTTAGGTCTCCCAACGTTGTCACTGTTCCCCTTGACGACTGATTTTAAACACTGCAGGCAAATAGTTAAAACAAATCTCTACGAGGTCGTCACCTGAAACGACGGACCTCGTCAAAAAAAAGTTACCTGGGAGGAATTTCTTGCCTTTTAATTCTTAATGCATCGGAGACCATCAGTTGTGTTCTGATGAGGTTGCCGTCGGTCCACAACAAATAAAACAAAACAACCCAACTAAGATGGTTTGGTGGGTGAAGAGTGAAGGGAAAGCAGCCAACCAGCGCTCAGCAGGAGAACTCCTCCAACGCTGTCGGAAAAACTCCAAGTGAAGACCTCGCGGGCTGCCGTAGAAAACTGAGAGTACAAAGCTGTCGTCAGAGAAAGATGGCTGCTTTGAACAATCTACAATTTAAAATTTTTTTTTTTTTTTTTTTTTTTTAACTTTGTTTCCATATTTTTGTTTACTAAATCATTTGGTGTCTTGTTATTTCATAATCCCGATGTCTTCAGTATTTTTCTATGACTTCTAATTTCTACTTTCTCTTTTTTGTTTTGTTTTTGGGGGTCTTACATAATACGCTTCGGTGTGTTCGCAGTTCGGAAGTGTCTTCATCTATTTCACGACCAGGTGCAAAAATCCACCATCTGCCGAACAAAAAGGCGCCTTTGAGCTGCAAAACAAACAAAAAATGTAACAAATGAGAAGTAAAAAGAGTTGAGAGCGGATGATTTCTTTTTCTTTTTTTTACTAACGACATATTTGGAGTGGGGTGGATGGTGGGCGTACAAAGCACAGGTCTGAGACCGGAGACTGTGTCCGACGTGCTGTGTGTGGTTCGACTGCTGAAGCACTTCAGTAAAGGTTAAGAAAAGTTTGCAGAAGTTTGGTTTCACTCAACATGACTTGGAAAAACACTCCAGCTGTACTGGAAGTTAAAATATGTTGTCCGTGAGTGTTTTACAGACACATTCAGTGCAGATTTTTGCAGATATTTTAATAAAACTTTTTTTTTTTTTTTTTTTTTTGGAAACACCTCCTTCTGTCGATCTAAGGAAAATAATTCGGTCAACTAATGCTGCTTTCAAAACATATTTGCTTCTGCGAATTAATAGAGAAATACAGAAAACTGTTCACGCCTGAAGCCTGGTTTTGTAAATTTTTTCGTTGAGACACTCTTGTGTGCGCTAATGCACTTTAAATGCACTTAAAACACATTTCGACTGAGGGGGCTTCTCTCCTGGCTCGGTGCCATTTTGAAGCTATATTTGAACCGCCTGGAGGGAGGAAGGAGCTGCGAAGAGTTTAAGTCGGAGAACAAAAGTCGTCTTCTGTGCTGTGAACAAAATAAGAACAATCTGTTCAAAGTTTTTGTAGGTTAAAAAGTAAAAAGAGCAGCGCGTTCTCCAAAGAGAAAGATTTTGGAGGCCTTGTTTCATATTGATGAGTTAAATTCTCAAAATTTAGGAGAAGACTTTCAGTTTCGAATCTCAGATTTACAGTAGGAGAATTATTTTGACAGTTAAAATGATCTTACAATTGACCAGAGCTGATCATCAATCAAACATGAGGTAATATAGCATTTCTTTTGTCATCTCTATGACTATAAGTTAAATTCCCTCTAGAAAATAGGAGATAAACTTAAAGATAATTGTTAATGAAGTATGTAAAAAAAACAAAAAAAACAACCTGAATATATGATGACATGCATTTCAGCGTGTCGACTCTCATTTCTGAAACTCAATAATGACCTTGATTCGGAGACAAATCTTGTGATGCCGCCATGAATAATTTTGTGCAGCACTAAAATCGAGAGCACTACATTTCCTGCTGGCAAATAATAAAACACTTCTCACCTCGTATATTATAACCTCACCTTCCCTCGCTCTGCGAGAGGCCTCATCATTTCAGGGGAGAAGGAGTGTCTATTTTAGTCCGCTGTGTTTTGTATATTTAGTAGTCGCAATATGTTGTTGCACACTTTTTAAATGCATTATTCATCAGGGAATTATCAGCTGCTTTCATATGGATGCTACCACGCTCCACGAACCGTGTTGCTACACATGAATGAAGTCACATTTAGCCGCACATACATGATCGGAGTGTAATGTTTTTGAAACCTCGTCTGCAGAGGGGCCGTCGTCTTGTTTGCGTCGGGATTACCGTTTGAACCTTCAAATGTCACGACGGCGAAGCGAACAATAAACTTAGTAAATAAAGTTATTGACTGTTGTTATCGGGCCCCCTTCAAATATATCCGCCTCTGTTGAAATAAGATTTAATTAGCTGCTTAAAATAACCCGGACTTTAATTAACCAGATCTGCTTAATCGAAACTGTACACAAACATC
This sequence comes from Embiotoca jacksoni, assembly GCF_022577435.1. Classification (NCBI taxonomy): domain Eukaryota; kingdom Metazoa; phylum Chordata; class Actinopteri; family Embiotocidae; genus Embiotoca; species Embiotoca jacksoni. The sequence goes on along the minus strand of NW_027185389.1, from coordinate 1,998,960 downwards.
TTAATTAAAATCGTTTTATCTATAGCGCTGAGATGACCGCTAATACCTCACCTCCTAATCACGGTGCGCTGAAAGGGCAATAAACCGCAGAGAAGAGGAAGTGAAGTGAAGAACGAACGGAGAAAAAAAATAAAACCAAATAAAAAAAAAGAGGGGCAGAGCTGGAGAGGAGGAGGGTCTGGTTGACCTGTAATAAGGACGCTGCTGCGTGCGGCGCAAAATATGTTACGGATTAGTGTCATACAAGGTCGCGCTTTTTTTTTTTGGCCTGCAAACGTACACATTACATATTCGGTAGAACTGATGTCTTCATGATTATCGGTACTGCTCGTGTTCGCCAGGCGGCCCCGCCGCCTGCACCCTGATCCGATTTATAGCTGTGGGCGTTCCAGCCCGTATATAACCGTGTCCGAGTTCAGCTTGGTTTATGTCTCGCCGACAAAGTCACGGCCGGTAAATCAAGCTGTAAGTAAATATTTAATAACGTAAATCTATATGACGGGAAGATACGTGAATGTTCTTCCAAAATAAAAGCTTAACCATCACAGTGTGTTAATAAGAAAGACACTTTATAGCATTTGACAACATAGCTGGGACATTTAAAAAAAACAAAAAAAAGTGGTTAAGTGAAAAAAAGAAAAAGAAAGATGAGCTCAACTTTAAAGATACTTAAGGAACGAGGTTCAGAAGAAAGAAATCCTGGAAGGACGGCCGTTATGAAGCATCGCGTTCGAACTTTTTGGTCGGCGTCATCGTTGCTAGTTCGGAGCGATTTGGAGCAGGAAGTGACCATATTTGGACGAGCTGGGGGGGGGAGGAGCTAGAGCGGTGGATCTGATTGGAAACCTGACGATACAACGTCCCGCCCAGCGATAGCTGTAACCCGACTGCACCACAGGCCTGTCAATCAAACAGACACGCCCCCCCCAAAAACACACCTTATTTTCTCATTACTGACAGGATTATTTTCAGACGGACCGCCAGAAAACGAATAAGAAGAAGTGACTTTAGCGAACGACACCGAGATAACTGGTGTATTTTTTTTTTCCCGGTGGTATTGCAGCTGAAGGCACTTCCGCATCAGCCTCATTTTTCAGACCCGGAAGCTACAAACATTTTTATACACAATCGGATGTTCTAAGTTACTGCCTCTCAGACTTTGTACGTGTCCTACATTGTCCCATATTTGATTTGTTTTGGCATCAGGTCGCCCTAACGTCAAGTGTATAGCGACCCTGACAAATAGTTAAAAGGAATAACAGGGAAGTTGAGTGCTTAACTGGATAAATTGAACTGCACAAACTGTAACATTCTTAGTTTTCTCGATGTTTGATTGCATCTCAGATTTCGTCTTCGTGGACTGGCTGCGTTTGCCGACGGCTCTAACAGATCTCTCGGATGCAGCGAGCGCAGAGACAGAACGCCTCGGATCCGTGAGCGAGCGCAGAGACGCGCCGTCAGGACAGACGCAACAATAATCGCATCCCTTTCTCACCTGTCAAGTCCCTCAACGTGATGTCGAGGCAACGTGACGGGCAGGTGCTGATTTCTACACGTGTTAGCAGGTGTTGTGGATGTTTTGCACCTGTCACGTTCTGACGCGCTACCTGACGAGGGATTCGCTGTCGGAGCCTTTTTATTTTATTTTATTTTATTTATTTTTTACAATCCGGCCATCCCGCCGCACATCTCTCTCCATTATGTGTTGTGTTTGCAAGTAATTGAAATGAGGTAAGCTTTTAACTGGAGCTCCCAAAGTCTAGCTGAGCTCACAGTCAGGCAACAGTGCCGCCGGTGTCCTGCAGCCATAAACAACAGTACAAGTGCTCTTCAAATGCCAGTCTGAGAGTGGAGGACCCTCTGCTGAAACACTGAATTTATTTACATAATGACTTCCAGCAAACAGTATTGTATCCCGTTGTTTTTTTTTTGTTTTTTTTTTCTCAGGACTATTGTGATATCTGACCTTTAGAAGAAATTAAATCTTTAGCTCACTATTATGCAGTCTAGTAGAACCGTTACGGTACGCGGCAGCCAAACAGGAGGCTCACGTGAAATTTGAAGCCGCACGTTTATTTATTTGTTTTTTCATGTGTGGTATTTACGAAGCCGAGAGGCAACCCAACCAGGGTAATCTCCAAAATTATACTTTCCATCAAGTCGAAAGGACATACGGGCCTTTAAAATTGATAACTCCTGAATGTCTTGGTTAGCTTTGACTCGTATCGCTGCCAGAATGGTGGATCATATATATTCATAGAACAACACTGTAGTGTCACATGAAATTCAGATGAACATAATTAACATACTCCATGTTTTATTCTGATGGCAGTCATGCAGAACAATGTAAATTCTGGTGCCTAATTAAGTCTAATTGAGAAAATGTAGGGCCTGCCTGCAGATGGCAAATATATAGATTACCGGGTTTGATACATAACAGGGGAGAAAGCTACAATCTTTGTGTGGTTTTGATTCGAAGTCTTTAAACCTTCATGGAGTCAAGTCCCGAAAAGATCCAGTCTGATAGCGGTCAACCATAAGTCCAAACTCGAGTCCTAAAGTCTATCCAAGCTTGACAATGGCTTTGCTCGTCACTTGGTCAGTCCACCTCTTTGGTTGGACCCGAGTGAAACGCTTCATACTATTGGATGGATCTTCATTATTTAGACTTTCTTGGTCCCTGGAGGAGGAATTCTATTTGATGAAATTCGGTTCTGCTGTTCACGTACCCCAATAACTTTGATAGTGATATCATGAAGTAGCTGAACTTCTTACCCTTTCTGCTTGCACCATCTGGTGGTAGGTACTCTGGGAAGACGTATATTGTTATAACACAATACATTTTTAAAAGAGGTTAGCAAAGACAACAGCCTTGCCAGTTTATATATTCACTTTACGAGGATGGCAAAGTATCAAAAGGTAACACTGGACCTCAACTTTTTTTCTTCTTAAAATATTCTTTATAATTAGAATTGTGGCCTCGAAGAGCTGTTTGCATGGCCGTACTTATCGACTGCAGCAAAGTGCTGTCAAGGGTGCAAAACGGTGTATCTGTGGAATTTATCCATTTTCTACAGTATCAGGCTACTACTTCCTATCTAATGGGCCGTTTTCATCCTTCAAGCGCTGCTGATGCATCACTGAACCGCTGAGGTTCGGACTCTGCGAGACCTCTGAAGATGCCCCGTGGTAGCTTTTACACCAAGACGTTGGCGGCAGATCTTTTAAGGTCCTGTAGGTTTTGAGGTAGGACCGTGGTGGATCAGACTTGTTCTACCAGATTCCACAAAATGCTCACGGTTTGTCCTTCCTTGGACCCCTCTTAAAAAGTCCTGACCCGGTTGTCTTGCCATAGTTCGCTTCCACCAACCTGTTTAAAGCGTTGACAACAAGAAGCCAACCATTCACTCTCTGTCTAATATATCCCAGATGTTGACATGCCCAGTTATTTACAAGATAACTGTTAACTACTTAAATCTGTGTGGTCTGAGTGGTCAATGTTTTGCCTCATTGGTGTACTACTGCTGAGGTCATTTTCCTAAAGTGAAACACAAGAGGGTCTAATGCTTGGACAGGTTTGAGGTGTGTCTCTATCTAAAAGAAATACTAATAAAAAGCAGCTCCAAACACTCTCTTTGTTCAACAAAATACTTTTTGGAACCCGATTGCTCGTATTCATCCCACTGCAAGTCTACGGCATTTGAAGTAGTCTTTGACTTGACAATCGCTGAGTGAAATTACGGCTTGTTAACGGATAAAAAGCAAAACAGCTTGTGTGATAAGCACTACTGGCAGCTTCACTTTACATCACACTAGAGTGGAGCTGCTCTGAGCCATTATAAGTAAAGAAAAGCAAGCAGGAGGCGACTGTAGTAAACAAAAGTAAAGTCATGTGAAATGAGAGAGCTCAGGTAAAAGTAACGTTGTAATGTCCTTCTTGATTTGCGTCTCCGGCTCGTTCTCCCTGTCCGTCGTCTCTCTCCTCTCACGCCGGGATAAATTTTGTATTTTTTTTTTTTTTTTTTACCCCTACCATTTCCCAGACATTACATTTCAGCCACAGTTGTCTCAGCCGCAGTGATCCATCTGCTGATATAAAACGGGCGCAGTGGATATTTTCCACCTTTTTATTATTTCCATTTCTTTCTCCCTTGTGCTTTGCCTTGAAAAGTAATGCCTTAAAATACATATTGCACAAGCAAAAGACCAGGAAGCATATTTTAGCAGTGCTCGCTTTTTGCGACTCTAAACTTTTGGTGTGCTTCCTCCTCTTTTTTTGGTGAATAAATACCAACTTAATTTGACTATTTAGCACCAAGCACTCTTACTCGTGTTGTATTTTGAGGCCTGCAGCTCAGCTTTGCACTACATCCACGATTACCTCGTTAATTAATTTTCATTTTGGCACATCTAAATGCATCTCTATTTCAAGAAAGAAAGAAAGAAAAAAAAAAGCTCTTACAGCTTCTCATAAAAAGCTCTTAGATGATTTTTTGTTTTTTGTGTAAGATGTCACCTTTTTCAGTTGCTGTGGCAACTCGGTGCCAAACAGTTGCTCATTTACGCATCCGGCAGTGGCGTGAACGGTTGTCATTTGACACAGCTGTGACATACAAAATTCATGTGACAAAGGAAAGCCATTCACTTCAGTTATCTACTTGACAAAATTGCATGCGTGCATAAATAGAAAACATAAGCAGCAGCATTTCCGCCACAAACGTGGTCGTAAAAATGCTTTCGCATCAACGGCTACTGCGAACTCGCAATGGAACTCTGGCTACTGTACTCACACTGCCACTTACGTCTCTTCAGGCTCTATCTGGAATAACTCTCTATCTGGATCGTTGAATCTCGCATCTCCAAAAGGGCCTGCTTGATTAAATGTTTTAATTATCATCGCGCCGGAGTGGCCCGAGGAGCTCGCGATAGCGGCCCCGATTCCCCGAACGCCGCTACGCTTTTCTTTCGGGAAAGCCGTCGCGTCGGCACCCTTCGGTGATGACGGTCCTCGGCCAATGAAAGCCTTCTTCCGGGGCCGTGTGAGGGTATCGGTGGCGTCAATTACTTTGCTCCGAGACTCGCTCTGACACACTTCAAACAGAATGCCAAAACTGCAACGCCAGAACAGATAAGACGAAAAGGAGATCAAAATCACCCTCCGTTTGCCTTATCGGAGGGTTACTGGGTGCTGGGGATGATTGTAGCTGCGCGTTGATGGCTGACCCTCATATTTAACTTATTTATATGCAGCGTGTGAAGTTGTGAGCTCAGAAGATGTGTTAAAATCCAGATTTCATTTCGGTCCTGTCACACCCGGGTGTATACCTCAAGTTGTTTTCGACTCGGTGATTATATAACGTACTTTAATACATGTATATTGCTTGTAACATTTTTTTTAAACATATTATTAAAGGATATTTTTGTCATTTATACATTTTCACAAACAATTGTATTGAGTTTTTTGGGGAAATTCATGAATAGTTTCATGACCAGATTGGTGTATTTCATTAATATCACGTGTTATTTTGCACACAGCTGCCTACCAAAACCCAGTCAGCACAGTAATCACTTGCTTATCATTATTGTCCATATCAACGGCGCCCTCTTGTGGTATTCACGATGTTGTAACTCGAAATTTTCAATAATCCTCGCGTTCAGGAGTTGTGATGCGTTTGCTGACGTGTGCGGAAACGTCAGAGGTCGTGGAAGTTCATTTTTCGTTGGATGTTAAGCTAATATGTTGTAATTTTAGTCATGTAGAGTTTGTCTTAAAATAACTTGGATAATAGTCCACATCTGAGGAGAATGTTGATCTTCCCAACGGCCTCATCTTTTTATCCCTCAGTGCCTTTTGTATTTTCCTGCATTACGTTACCTGCCTGTTTGCGTGCTAAACTGTTAGCCTCTGCGGCTTCTAGACGGCGTCCATGTTGCCGTTTTTTTTTTTTTTTACTAGGGATGGGCATTTCAAGCAAAGCTGCTCTTCGAAATTCGCTCGTAACTACACGATTTCGAATCGAATATTTGGCCTGTTGCAACATCATCTCTTATCGGGTGGGACGTCACAATCGCCGCAGAAAAAAAAACCTGTGTTATAAGACGAGAGGGTGAATGTAAAGTTTAAAGTAAGGAGACACATGTCGATGTGAGCAACAAGTCAAAGGAAAAGGAGTACAGGAAGGTAAAAAGCTATTTGGGTTGTTTGTTTATGCTAATTTAGGAGAGTCTATTCCGGTCAACCGTTTTGATTGGGTCTAATTATCCGAAGGTCTATTCAGGTTGAGTCTGGGTCCACCCTTCGCACTTCTTAGAGAACATTAGTAAAACCAAGCTCTCTCTTCATTTTGTCACCACATCCTCGGGAGTTGAGCGCTTTATTGAGTGGAATAAATTAGTATGAAGTAATATAGTCCTGCATTTAAAGGTGAAACGGCTTAAAAAAAAAAAAAAAGTAAATCCCACTGACTCTTGCATAAAAGCAGCGAGTCAGGGTTCGATGAGCAGCAGCTCCGTTAACATATTCCTGTAGCGTTTGTTGTCGTTGTTTGAGCGCCGCCACCTCATCAGGAGGAGCCACTGATCTCTATGTTCTTGTTTCGTTCCGGGGGGGCGGGGGGTGTGGACCAAGCCTGGCACCCTGCTGTTCCCGGTGCTGCTGTAATTATTTTGTTGTTTGAGGAATATTTGGCCTGACATTTCGTGTTCCCCTTTTGCAAGCCAGGGGAGATTGGAACAAAAGCAGGCATTATGGCTCGCCATGTGGCAGGCTTATTTCTCTGGATGTATACATCTCTTTTCTTTTTTTTTGACTGAGCTGGATTGCACTGTTTGATCTTTGCCGGGTTGCTTTTGACGTGTTGTGTTTGTGTAGGTTTTTATGCATTTCATTTGATTTATTTCAGCTGCGTGCATACCGTGCAGAAAATGCTCTGGAAATATCCGAATTATTCTTCACAATAGCTACCGAGCTAAATGTTTGCTTCCTCCGTGGAGTCTGTACATGAATACGCGGCTCCCATATGAATCCCGTGTTAAATAGCAGGATAATGAACACATGTTTCCTTGCATGTATCTGCTCTGATTTATTCATATGTAAAGCCTCGGGGCTGTATTCACAAAGGATCCTACCTTAGCACTGAGAATCTTCCTAAAGGCCACCTCCTGACTGAAGAGGATCCTGTTAAGACCTTTTCTCAAACATCGCTGGGAGCAGATTTTGAGGAACGCACCGAGAGCTCATCCATCGCTATAGATGGCATCATGTGTCAGTGAATGAACCGACTCACTGTCAGTGTTTCTGGCCTAAAAGAAAAAAAAATAGAGCTGCAACACTCAATATCAAAATAAAGGTTAGAAATGATAAAAAAAAAAAAAATTAAAAAAAAATTGTCCTGCTTGGTTGAGCTGGAAAAGTTGGTGAAAATCTAAATATAGCAAAGTGTAATGGAAACAAATGGTGAATAAATCATCACTTTCATGAAGCATGTGACTTAAAAAAAAATCCAGTGATAAGACAAAAACATCATTGTCATAAAGATTCCTACTACTAAAAGTTACCCCTAGTGATGAAAGTTTTAAGAACATTTGTTGGAATTTCCCCTTAAAGTTAAGAGTAGATCTTTGTAAAGATAAAAGTCATTCACAAATGATCTTTAACCCTCAACTGAACTCCCAAGGAGGAAATCTGGGAGCAGGGAGGAAGGACTTCGAAGAAGGTTAAGAATTCCTCAAGCAGAGGAGGTGAAAATTGCGGAGGTCCATCTCATTACAGACGCTCAATTCTGCCCACTCGGCACAATAACGTCGGTAATACCAGAAATGAAAGTGAATGCATCACGGTAGATATTTGGCAACTCGAAAAATGATTCGCGTCTCTCGCAACCTTCAACCGCTTGAGAGATCACAACAAAATCAGCGCTTTCAGAGCCTCGTATTTGCATTTTTACCGAGTGTATTTTTTTTTTTTTTTTTTAATTATTATCAACCAATCACGTCGCACCTACGGATGGGGTCGACCTACACCTCTTCACCACGATAAGGATTTCTGTCCTTCCCTTTGCTCAAAGTTGCTCTGAGAAGTTTCACTCCTAAGCTAAGACCCCCAACTAAAAACATGTTTCAAGGCTACATTAAGAGCTCTCTGAGAGGATTCGAACAATCTTTGTGGAGTGAAGAAATAACACCATAAATCTCAATGGTGATGGTCTGAGTCATTGTCCCGGTCCTCAAAGGTTTGGAGCTGACCTGCAGGTGCGTTCTCGGCTTTACAGAAACTTCCGACACATTTGCTGTTAGGTTTGCGCGAACTTTTTTTTTGTTTTTTTTTTTGCGCTCCACGTTCTCTATTCACACACATAAAAGCAACAATTTGCGAGAGGTGGCGGCCGGAACAATAAGTAGTTGCCGCGGTGTCCGATGGCATTCGTCCGATCGAGATGTCCTACCCTGGCGAGAAGTGTTCGGCGCGGTCGAGGTGCTTTGTCGCAGCGGATGTAAGCGGCGCCGGTTTTGACAAATTCACTGTTTGTTTTTTTGTTGTTTTTTTGTTTTTTTTACAGCGGCTTCGGCCCAAATAGACCAAACCGCCGCTGCGATGGAGGAAAAAACAAAAACCCCACAGTCCTGAAACAAGAGACTCTTTGGAGGAGGAAACGCAGCAGAGCAGAGAGCTGTGTCGTGTTGAGAGCGGAGCCTTGAAGAGAGAGCGAGACGTCTGTGTCATAATTAATTCATTAGATAGGAAGGGCCACACAGTCTGAGAGGATAATGTGTCAAGGACAGAGATGACCCGTGTCCTCTCCTGCACTCTGTTGTCGTGGGATGTAATTATACCTGAATTTAACCCTGACTGAACAACCCCAAAGATAAATAATCATCTAATTACTGCTCCGTTTGCATCTTTCAGTTTTTATTATTTGCTCTCGAACGGGTAAAAGTTGATGCAATTTGGCATCTTTTACATGTTTATAATAAACCTGCTCAGAGTTGTCTCAGTAATGAAGCTCTTCTGATTCCAGCGATGTAAAAACCCCGGCGAGGTGATCCTCCCTCTGCTTCAACTGGCAAACTGACCTGGTTGGAAAAGATTTCACGGGGAGCCAAATCAAGAGCTTGTCAGGCGGGGTGATGGATTTACTGGAGCCGGTCAGAAATGGCCTGGAGGAAAACAAAAAAAAGGATGAAAGTTCGCAAAGTCTTCAGATTTAACCTCACGTAAAATATTTATAAAACTTGACTTGAGGCGCTAGGATTCATGCGGCGGGGTGCGTGGTCCAGGTCGCAAATAAGCATTCAGTCGAACAGCAAAGCGAGAATCTGTTCTGAAGCGGTTTTCCTTTTTAAAAATGAGTTTTTCGACTGTAAATTCTCACAAGTTTGTGAGAGGAAAACTACCAGACCTACATGTCTGAGCTGTATTTTATTTTCATCATATGTCTGAAATATTTGGGCAACAGATTTATCACCTTCCGTAGTTTTCGCGAAAGAGCGGTGAGGTTGTCCCCAAAGCTCGTCGCTGTATTTAGACCACAGACTGAATATAAAAACGTTTGTAGGCCGATGCAGAAGTGCCTTAAACTGCGATACCAGCGAGTGCCACTAGAGGTCGGCTCCAAAAAGCCTCCGGCTCCATAGACTCCCATTCAACTTCTCTCATCAAATCCAAAGTGAATAAAATGTGTCCATCAGTTATCTCGGTGTTGTTAGCTAAAGTCACTCCTTCTTATTAGTTTTCTGGAGGTCCATCTGAAAATAATCCCTCATTCATTAGAAAAGAAGATTCAAGAAGACCTGTTTTTGGGGGGAAGATGTCTGTTTGATTGACAGGCCTGTTACAGCTATCAGTGGGCGGGACACCGGTTGCTGCAGGGATTCATCACGGTACACTGCAGCTGATGAAAGGAGTACTTCCGATATTTCTTAACTGATGCAAATATTTTGAATCATTTGAGAGCATGTTGAATCAATTAAGAGGAGAATGATTATAATCGTCGTGGAGAAAACGAAGCAAGTATAATTCAAATGTAGCACTGCCTGATTAAAATGAAATATTACAAGTGGTATTATTTTTCAAGTGCATTTGCATTGATGAGAGTTTATTTAAAATGTAGGATTGTTAGATGAGAATTGCTCGGCGCACCTTCGGGCGATCTCATGAATCTGAAGCTCTGAATGAAAGTTGTGCACTACTTTGGAAACAACAGTGAAACCTGAAACACCTGAATTATTGAACGTCAAACTTTCCTTTATACTCCAAACCTTTTTGGGTTTTTTTTGGGGAAGTGAAAAATTGTTTTTTTCTCATGAAAATACTTTTCACGCCTCTGAAGAGCAGCATTTTCAGTATCCACGAACACCGAGAAAACAAAAACACAAAGACCCCCCCGCCCCCCCTCTTCCCCGTGTTTCACAGTAAATGCCCCGCGGCTGCTGTTGCATGCGGATGTGTACGATATGCAACATCAAAACCCGCCTTTTACAAAGTTACCCTCTGATCCTCTGTCAGGTTTTCCCTCCGGCACGGCGAAGGGATCACAGGAGCTTGACGCGTTACACGTCGTGTTTTGTCTTCATTCGGGGGGGGGGGGGGGGCTCGTAACGTACTTCGTGAACGGTAAGCGGATGTTCTTTTTTTGGGGGGGAGGGCGGGGGGTGTTTGGATCTAACCGAGGGGGAATATTTCTTCAGAGCGGGTTTCCCTCCGCTCCGGGGAGGAGAAATATCCGCCCACGTGCCTTCATTCTGCTCGGGGTTGTGTATTAATCGAGCCGGTTGGAAATCGGCCGTGTCCTTCTGACAAATTCTCATTTCCTCACGTTTTAAAAAAAAAAAAATGTAAGCAAAAGTATTTAATTTAACTCCTGGAAATCACTTCTACCTCGGCTGGGATTTACGCGTCCTGACGGCTGCAGCGGGTTTCGCCGTCATTTTAAGTGTCATTTTTAGCATGAAACTACAGTCAGCCGGAAGCACTTGGTGTTAGACAATGTTCAGAAGTCCCGAGGCCAACTCTTAATTTGCATTCGTTTCAAAATAATTCAAAATCCTTCCAAATAATATCATCTCAGCAATGTCGAAGTTGAAACCTTGACAAAAATGTCATTAACTTCGGAATATCTGTAATATCCCCCCGAGCTCAAGTGCAAAACCTGATAACCCAAGTTACCCCAGAACACCTCCAGTTGTCGCCGTGAACAAACAATACCTCACGATTTCTACTTTGTGGCCGTGTGGAAATCTTAAACGTTGAGGCAGGAGTGTGTTTAGTCCCGGTAGTAGCCTCGGTGCCTATTTGGAGATGTTTGATGAATTCGGCCCCGACGTTTCCGCGTGCTTCGCCTCGGTCTTACCTCAGTTAACATTTCCTTCGCCTACTTTTCTCTTCATTTCCCACAGTCGCTTCCCCGGAAAAGAAAAACAACTAAAAAAACCCACAGAGGGCCTCATCTCGACTTGTTGCACGCAGTCACAGCTCTTAGTTGCGAGTGACCCGCGCTCCCCCCCTAAGCTGCCTGTAAGCCCCTCGGCCCGAGCACAGAGCCTATATATTTTTTTTCTTTCTTTTTTGGGGGGGGCAATTCCTAGTGTGTGAACCTCGGCGAGGGCGAGCTGGTGTTCAGCCATCCGAAACGCAGTCAACTAAAGTGCAAGTCTTTAAACGCGAGCGCCGTCCCAAAGGGCCTCGGCGAGTCGAGTCGTCAGCCGGAGAGAGCACGACACGGAGAAAGATGGAGAGGAGGATATTATACAACGCATTTAGTCTGAGCTACAACTCACCATGAGGGGCTGTTAAATCATTTTCTGTACAATGAATCCAGCTGGTGCTCCAAAGCACCTTGTACCTGTAACAAAGAAGCGCTCTAATGTCAACTCTTCAGCTGGAAAAAGAGATGTTTTGGTGGAACCAATTCACACAATACTTAGTGCGGGCACTCAGCTCCGTTCCCTACTAAAGATGTAAATTAGTAAAGATTTATCGATGATTTTCATTTGTTTTTGGGAGAATCTCACAGTAACAGCGGATTTTCTTTTTTTTTTTTTTTCCAGTATCATTCAGTGAACACGAGGAAATAGTGAATAATAATACGTTTCTAGGGGACCAGAACGTGACCGATGTTATTCCAGCGGGCGGCTGTGGCTCGCCCCAGTGATTGTAAAGTTGGCGGTTAAATTCCCAGGTCTTCCTGTGTCCACGGGGTCCAAAAGACACCGGGAACCCCAAGTTGCTCCGGATGGCTGGAAAATAGTGCCATTTAAGTGCCGACCATTCACAAACAGGCCGAGCTGCTCGGTTCAATCTGAACATATTCAGGTCAAAACATGGTTACGAATACATGATTTAAATTTTTTTTTTTTTTTTGCAATAAATCTGGCGAGTTCATTTCAGCTGTGGATTAATCTGCGCTCGGTGCTCCAGCGAGTGATACCAGCAGAAGGCATGTGGAACTGCTTCTAAATAAACTACGCTGTGTGTGTGTGTGTGTGTGTGTGTGTGTGTGTGTGTGTGTGTGTGTGTGTGTGCCCATGCTAATGAGGGAACATGTCTGCCAGTGCAACAGGGTGGATCACTTTGGACAACAATGGAGCTCTATGGCACAGAGGAACAGGAATTAATCAGGCTTTGATACACGCACAATACTCGTAATAGGATACGTTGGATGTTGGTTTTGTCTTTTCATGGGATTTGTTAGCTGAGAAAAATTTGACTGTCATGTGGGAAAATATTTACATCCCATGGAAATTGTTTTTTTTTTTTAACATATTTAAACACGGAAACATTCGATCCTCTTTGTAACGGTGCCTATTATTAACAGTGATATATTTAAAGAATTTTTGGGGGGAATTACATTTATTTTAAAGTTATGCTAAGAAATATTTTCATATTAACTATTCCTCAAACGAACATGTGAAATGTAAAATGAGCTCCCTGTTAAGAGAAGCCCACTGAATATTACCCAACTTTACTTTTCCCCTCAGCTTTATGGAACTTTTTAGCATCTCTCGTAACTGTTATGGTTTTACTGCCCGCAACCGTACAAAATTTACTTTAATCTGACTTTTTTTTTTACCCCATAAACCTGCTCTATTAAATCAACTGTACCTACCCAGCAACAATGCCTGAAGCTAGCTGGTGAAGATAGTGGTTCGTTAAGCAGTTCAAAAAAGTCAGATATTTATCTCAGGAGTTGGTGGATTTTTAATTGAAATGAATGCTAATATTGCCTTGAATTTAATTTGGTCTCATTGGCTCGTTGCGCCACACATAGCGTCAGATTCTAGACAACATTTGTTTTGTTGTGTTGTGATGAGCGTTGAGCTGGCTGAGATCAAATTGAAACCGTGCCCAAGTTCAGCTTGGAAGAGCCGCAGCGCTAACATGGCTCTGGACTCTTGTGTATTACACAAGGCAAGTTTATTCGTAGAGCACAGTTCAATAACGAGGCAATTCAAAGTGCTTCCCATAAAGCCGTTAAAAGCATCAAAACATCAGGGAAAAGAAAAGGATATTTAAGAAAAATTCAAACGTTATGCAAGCTAACACAAAAAGGATCAAAGTTACAGTGCCGTTTAAGACATCCTCAAATCTGGTTCAGTGAAAGATGCAGGATTTGAAATATAGAAAAAAAAAAAAGAATGAATTCAACGCGTTTTCTTTTTGTTTTTAGATCTCATCAAATTTGGTGAGAAGCTCTGAACGATGACATACAACTGCTGTTTATTTGTTTCAGAGAATCCGCGGAGACTTTCGGAAAATCTCTGTGTTTAGTGCGACGTCGGTGGCGTTGGCAGCGGTTCTCTTCGGGACGACGGGTCACGGCCGTGTCACCGTTCATACAACGGCGTCAGGATGCGCCTTTCTCTCCTGGATGTCGTTCGGTTCGGCGTACGTCGGCTTTGTGTTCTCAACGGTGGCGATTCTCCGGAATAAAGTCGACTCCTCTTTCTGCGGCCGTTCCCGTTCCCCCCCCCCCCCCCCCCCACCCTATTCCCAGGGGTCAAAGGCCACGGTATTGTTTCTCCCACCGTGAGCGCAGAAGGTGTGAATATACGGTTGCAATAAGACATCAGCTGTAACCCGATTTCGCTCTCCTCTTGCAGGACATACCGGGCGCAATATGAGGGAATGACATCGTACGTTAATACATTTTGCATTGAGCCGTCTGGAGTCCGGTTCTTTATCAGTCCCCTCCATCGTGGCTCGGGGGAGCGGGGTAGGAGGGGGGCAGCAGAGTCCCAAATGAGAATCCGTTGCCTTACAATCTTGCCCAACTGTGATCCAATACTGTCACTGAAGTGTTCTTTTTTTTTTTTATTGCCACTCGGACCCGACGGTGAGACAGTCCCTGTAAAATTTATAAAAGACCTCCGGTGTGAGGAAAGATATCAAGAGGTGCCAGACAAGTATTGATGCATTCATTCATCATTTATACTCAAAACTACGGTCAGCAAGAATTTTCAAGTTTGGGGATCGATTTTGCATTATCTTCAAATAATAGTTTTGATTTACTTTTGAGCGGGAAATTGATCTGCGAGATACGTCTGAAACTTAACTGTGTGGTCATTTCAAAAACCTTCCAGGGCTCCTTTAAGATGAATGCGTGCACGTTTTCCCCCCGTGAAAATATCACAGCGATTTCCTGTACGGGACGGCGCACTGTGTAAAAGCATTAATTAGAGAGATAAATGACGGTATGTGTATAGCTAACAGGGGAGGTGAGGACACAGACGGCTAAAGTGACATTTTGAGTTATCGTTATCCTTTTTGTTGCAGAGCGTGATGGATTCAGTTCCCCACGTACAGGAAGGAGGATGCGCCGCACGTTCGGGTTTTACCTGATTGAGAGAAGACGTGAACTGATGGTTGGAGTTTTGACTTTATGAAACCGGTCCTTTTATTTGCTTTTATTGAGGTTGGCTGACTCCCAAGTGGAGTGCAGATTTGAGAAGGTTTGAATCTCCTGGAAAGAGACAAAGAGGTCTTTTTTTTTGGTTCAGAGTCAACAGGTGCAGAATGTAAGCTTATAAGCTTATATTTTATCCAGGCGGCGAACGGTCAATCTGACTGGAAACCCGACGATACTCCGTCCCGCCCGCCGATAGCTGTAACCTGACTGCACCACAGGCCTGTCAATCAAACACAGCTTTTTGAGGCTTATTGTACAATTGATGACGTCGTTATTTCCAAATCGCCAGAAAACTAATAAGAAGGTTTGACTTTAGCTAATAACACCGTGATAACTCGTGGAGAAATTTTATCGACTGAGAATTCTATGAGAAGTTAAATGGGAGTCTTTGGAGATTTTTGGAGCCGACCTCCAGTGGCACTCGGTGGTATTGCAGCTTAAGGCACTTCGGCCTCATTTTTCCAACCCTGAAGCTACGAACACTTTTTTTTTATACAGTCTGTGGTTTTTTCTTTATTCGTACGCTAATCATCTGTTTATAATCTTTTGCCTTAATCGATCTGTTAGTGATGAGTTCCTTTCCGTCTGTGTCAAAGGGTATTTTTGGGGGATCATGGGTGATGTGACTCAATCTGGGCTAGTCAAAATGGGTCCGAGTATGTAACATGAAGAGGTCAAAGGTCAGAGGCCCAGGTTGTAAATTAGAATAACCTCCATAATCTTCTGTACATGGTGAGGAAATGATGAGACCATTGAAAGTGAACAACCGACCGATGGAATAGGATGTTTTGGTGACTGTACTCTATATTAGAACAGGTTTTTCTGTCATTAACTTTAAATTGGTTGTAGAAACCTCTCCATGTTATGCCGATCAACTTATTAATAATAATATTAAAATTTTGTACAACCACAACAGCCAGTTTTTCCATGACAGAATCCAGAAGTGTGAGACTTCCAGTGAAGACATTTCTACGTTGCATTTGAGGAGAATAGTTGAATTTCAGAAAAATGTCCATGAATTTCTAAATATTTTTTTGTAGTATTCGTTTGCCTCCTTTTGCTTTAACGCCAGCCGCGTGGACTCAACCAGTTTGTTAAGACCTGATAACTTGTGCTATACCAACAGGATCTGACGATGTACATCATGCATGTTCAGTGGGGTTTAGGTCAGGTGACTGTGGCGGAAATCAAAGCTGTGAGGTGTGCCTGGGATCATTATCCTGCTTTGAGAAGGTCTCTGAATGATGGAGTGATGCTTCTCTTCAGTCGGAGTGAAGTCGATTCGGTGCAGGCGTCCGACTCCATCCTTGAATATTCCCACCACCATGTTTCTCTGAGGGTTTGATCCACTGCAGTAGCTTCTCCTGTTCGTCTCCTTTACTTCCACCCTTATTACTGACAGAGATCTCTCGCTGGGATTCATCAGTAAATAGAACTTTCTTTTTTTTTTTTTTCCATCATGCTGGTATATCTCGGCCCAGTAAGTATTTGTCCTTGTTTCCCCTCCTGAGAGGAGTTTTTCGAGATGCTCCTCGTCCTCCGAGACCACAAATAGACAGCCTTCTTCTGACAGAACAGTAAATCCACCCGAGTGTCAAACTCTGCTTTAGTGGAACGATGTAACTCAAGGAAATCTGACCTTTTGTAGAAACAAGTTAACGCGGTCAAGGACCAATTTGATACAACATTTTTTTTTTTATTGATGACCTTAAACGAATATTTCATGACTTCTTGTGCTTTTGACGGTTGCTAAATCCTCAAACTTCACTGTGACTTTTGGACCTCACTAAGCCTTTCAATTAATCTTTAACAGCCAATTCAAAAAGCCTCTGGTTTTGCGTTACAGCATACAGTGTTGGTCTGGGTCAGGGGTGCCCACATTGTTTTGGCTTATGAGGTATTTCTAAAATGGGGAGCTCCGTGTGAGCTACCAAAAAAAAAAAAAAAAATCCTTTGCTAAAAATGCATATAAATGTACCTTGCATTAAGGTTTTAAAGCTTCCACATCACAATATATTTGTTTACCTTATTCTGATGACTGCGGGTGGCCAAACCAGGAAGTCACAATCGTGCGTACGCCCCTGTGATTTGCGTGAAACTCATCTGTTGGCTAGCTCCGCAAATACGTTACTTTTCACAAAGTGAGATGTATGCATTTTCGGGAACAATGCAGAAGTGAGCTGTCGTTTCTAGATTGGATTAGTTGGAAAAACTCTTTGTCGTACGGGGAAAGAAGCGGTATCATCAAAAAAGTTTGATTTATTTTCACGCGGCCAAATTGATTCACGTGATATTTGCAAAATCTTGACGCGCTCGAGAGTGTTCATGGAGGTTATAGAGGGTTTATAGACTTCATTAAAACAGATGTAGAAGACGCAGACAAAAAAATGTCGTAGTCGGGAGCCTTCCTCCGCGGCATCCGAAGGTCAGCCGCAATTCATAAGTCTAATTTCCAAAATGGATTGGCCTAATGAAATCTGCGAAATTAAAATGTGTTGCCAGTGCGAGCTTGCAGCTCTCTCTCTCCGGTGTTCTGCTGAAGAGTTGCTCCATTAATTGCACCGGGCTGTGATTATTCAGAAGGGTTTATAATTAGGAGGGAGTCAGGAGTGTTTTATGCCGGGTAATTGCATGTTTCTACCCACCGTCATTTAGCTGGGGAGCGGTAAGCTTGCAGTACCATTGTCAAATCAAGGGAGGCTGCTTTGACCCTTGTTGCTTGAAATTGATTTGGAAGCGCTCATCAAACAGATTGCTTTTCGTACACATCACTCTTCCTTAATTTTACAGTTCCTGATGATACGCCGCGGAGCCATTATCAATTTTCCATTGAATCCGGGTGCATCAGTCAGCTTCTCGCACAAGTGTTCGAGAGGAAAAGGTTGAAGGGGCTACATCATATGCAAATTGATCTGTATTTTTCAAAAAATTTTAAACTCCGCACAGAAATGTATAATCAGTTGTGAAAGGCCGGGCAATTGGAAAAGCTTGTCACCTTCGATTTCTTTGTAATATGAAATGAATAGGCTGCGTGCTGTTTTATCTGGAGCTTTGGAGGACAAAGATGCAGATGCAGTGTTTTTTTTGGGTGTTTTTTTAAGGGAGCGATCTTTTCCAATGCACTTTTTATTGCATTTAAATTGTTTCCGGTTTCCCTGCGTGTAAGAACCCGGCCTTCCCCTCAAAATGACTTCAGTCTTCCAGCAGTTTGTACGCTTTAATAAAACTTGTCCGCTCCAATATGACTGTGTTAACATTTTCCCAACCGCTCCTTTGGCTCAACGCGTCTACCATATGGTGCCATGTGGTGTTGTTGCACAGGCTGCTCAAAATGCAGAAAATTCAAATTAATTTTCTCCCCCTATAAAGGCGTGGGGGCATCCATTTGGATTTGCATGACGTGTCACGGGGAGCCACATGGGGACTCGGCGAGAGAGTGTTGAACCAGTCGGCGGGCCCCGCCGAGAACTGCCGCGGCAGCTGTTTTCCTGCATGTCTGTTCCCAGGTAATGTTGCCTCTAAAACTTGATGGGCTTGAACAGCTTGCTCTTGTTTCATTCTGTTCGGCGGGGTCGACTAGTACCGGAGTTAACTTGTCACAAACTCTTCGTGTAAACCGCGGAGACCCGAGGAGCTGGCGGCCACCTTTTAAGTTCGCTCTCGAGCAAAAAAAAAAACATTGGATGAAACGCCGCCGTGAGATGAGATGAGATGGCAGGAGATGAGAAAGAGAGAGAGAGAGAGGGGAAGGATGTTTGGTTGGCTTCTGCGCTTTTCATTATTCAGCAACAGTGGTCACACAGTACACCGCTGCACTCATGTTTTATTTGAACTGGCATGTTATTGCGGTGTTGAGCCTCTCTGAAAATCTGCCTTTTGAAAGAGACGTGAAGAAAAGGGAGCTCGACTATCTCATCCCTGAACTGTGCGGAAAAATCTTCTTTTCTTTTTGTGAGAGGCTTGTGCAACCTATAAAATATGGAGTTCTTTATGACTCTATCAATGGGAATAATTCTGAAATGGCTTTTACTGTATTCTGCCGTGCTTCATGAAATACAGCAGGAGACGAGGTGGCCCTGTCAGTGTGATTTTGAGGAACGGCGTCGAAGACCCGCGAGCGGGTCAAGGACGGCAGTGAAAGGACCATGAATTTTCCATGTTGCACATCATAAATATTCACAGCTAACGAGCGCAAAGACAACGGAGCAGTTGTCAGTATCCATCAGTGTTCACCATGGGGAAAGGACTCGGTACAATCTGTTCCACTCCTGTTTCTACCTCTGGAATCAAAATAGAGAATGTAACATACGGTATAATCTAATGTCAGAGGTGACATTGATATACGAGAGTGTAAACCCTGTGGAATCACCTGTTGTTATGGTTTGGTTGGTCATTAAATATAATCTGATCTTTAGGTCACAAGTAAAGACACAAGTTTTTTTTTTTTTTACATTTTATGACACAATCACAATCTTTCGTGTATTTATTTAACGGCCCCTATAAGTCTTGAAAAGCTACACGAACCCTTGAATCTTTTTTTTTTTTTTTTAACCTATGGAGCCTCATTTGGATGCCAAAACCTCAAACAAGTATTTCTGGTCGCTGGAGATTAGAGCTGCTCAACATTCAGGAGGAATGATGAACAATTATTTCTCACTGAAGTGCTTCAGTTCAGGCAGATCCTCAGCGTGTTGGGTTAAAGCAGCGGTGGGCAACATTCTGACATAGGTAATATAAAGGAGGGCCCACGCATGGGACAACCGAATTGGAATGTCAAACTTGACTCGGTAACCGTGCAGATAATACTAAAGTGTTCATTTAGGTTTTTCTTATTTTGTCTTAGACTTGATAATTTCAATTTCAATACTGTACTGTAGGTGGCGCATAAAAATGAGACTCCCCTCGTCCCAGCTCCCAAGAACCACCAGCAAAAACGATTAAGCCTTCAAAGTATTACAAAGGTGGGCAAACAGCAAAATTATCAACAAAATGAATCAACCTAAAATGATCTACTCAAATGAAAAGAAAAAAAAACTCCCTCCCCAATTGGATCCAACAAATCTCTTCTAAAGAGCTCCAATACTGATTTCAAGATGTACATTTTAGATCGCGACGAACCCGCATTTACATTTTGTCGCTATTCTTGATGTAACTGCATCCCTAAGAAAGCATTGGTAGTTACTGAGGCCAGAGCAGTTCTAATGTTGCCTTTTTACAAACTGTGATTAAAAAAAAAGTATTTTCGCCCACCGATCGGTATCCTGCCGCCTGTCTCGTCTTCGGAGGCTGCTTCGGCTGCTCCACCTGTTGCTCTAATAAGCAGCATCCTTCCTGTCAGTAACCGTGTGTCTCCTGTCAGTCGTGTTCGCCCTTGTTAACAGTTCGTGGAGAGGAAGCGGTAACAAGTTCATGGACTCGATAGATCTGAAATAAATCAGGAGGTGGCAACAAAACAGTCGGGAAAAGGCCACAGAAGCAGGAGGTCGGCACACCTCCGGTCATAAAACGATAAGAAACCATTATTAAAGGCTAGGATTATAATGAGCATTCATATTTGTAGGCTAATGGTGTCTATTCTTCTCTTACATAAGTTATATCTACCCAAACCCAACCAGCAACAACCCAATCAAATAGCATATTAAATGTATTTTCAGAATCCTTGTGTTTAAGTTTTAATGAGTTAATCCAAGTCGGATAAAAACAAGATTTTCTTCTATTTTCTTACCTTTATTTAAGTGTCGCTATACACTATTGCGTAGTTGTTTCTATTAATTTAACCATGTAATAGTATGGCTCCTTACCTTTCTGGACCAATGTTTTGATATTATTTTTGTCCAGATTTTTTTTATCTTGTCCTAATCCCTTTAGGTCTTCAGGTTCACTCATAGTTATTTAAATGTTCATCATTCCTTCCAGAAATGTTGTGACTGTCGTTAAATAGCTCACAAAATTTCCGCAGTCGTTTGCCTCTTAGCGTCCCGCCGTCCGTAACAGGCTTTCTGTGCTTCGTTCGAATCGCGGCACTGTAAAATCCTCGGTTATTAAAAACACATCTTCATTGTTTTGACGACAAGAACTTTCTGTACTTGTTTTTAGCCGACTCAGCGTTGACGTTCTCATCGCCGCCTCGGGAGAGTCGCGTGCAACGTAGCAGTGGACATCAGTTGGTTGTTGCATCTTTTACCAACCGAGACCCTTCGGCTGCACACGATGGTGCACACACACTTGTCAAACAAAGTCGGAAAGCGTTCCCAATTCCTTGTGAAAATAGCGTTTGAGTAGTCGGTGTTGTTGCTCAGCACCTGCAAAGAAATTTCGTCGGGCGTGTGTATTTATTTTCATACCGTGATTTAATTTGACCGTAAAACATAAAACACCTCTTGTAGCGGTAGCTGGCTTGAATGCAGCGTAAACTCCGTGTTTCCTCTCTTCGGAGCAGACGGTGATTGATCCTTCGTGCCCTCCCACGTCCTCAGGCAAGTCCATTCATATTTTAATCTTCAACTTTTATTGCGCCGGGTTGTCCCAAATATGATTTAGTTTGCTCCCACAAATCAGACCAATCCACTCACTTTGTGTCCGCCAATAAAATACTTTTTTTTTTTTAAAACCTGGACAGCAGGCTATTTTTTTTTTTCTTTTTTTTTTTTAAACCACATGAAACAGTAGAGACATCACGGCTGTCACAGTGGTTACTAATGGATGCAGGCTGTCTGAGGAGGTTTTCATCAAAGCGTTGTAAAGTAAAACAAAGTGAAATGTGACCGTGGCCATTTCCATTTTTCATGAAGCAAAACTTTTATCACCACATTTAAATCCGATGCATCTTTCGCCAATCTGATTGTTTTGCCTCTCGTAGAAGAGGTCACCACAACCCTTCCTGTCGCTCCAGCATCCATCAGCAGCTGGCACGCAAACATATCAATCAAAGCGATGCTATCTTTAATCCTATCTGACACGGCAATCTGTGTTCGATGGTCTGCCACCTCGTGATTAGCGATTTGCCCGTGCGGGCGGGCCGGAGCGCGACGTTCCCTAACGACCTTGGTCCCCAAGGTGCCTCCAGCGAAACGGGCGACACGGTGATGATGATGATGATGGTGGTCTGTACAAGCCAGAACGACTCTGGCAGCGTCGAGGGAGGAGCTGTAAACAGAGTACAAAACGAGCAGATGTCACAAAGGCAAAGTAAACACGTTTTTCCACCGTAAATGAAACCATCATTTCCCCTCAAAAACATCTGCTGGAGAAAAGGTCCTTGTGGTTTTTTTTTTGTAATATTGTAAAAAATGCAGAGGTGAGAGGGCTTTTGAAAGCAACTCGGATATCTGCTACTGAGACTTGACTGCAGTTAATTAGCTTAGCTCGCAAGCGATTACCACAGTCTAATATAAAGAGTGGGGAAAGTTTTACCGTCTCTGTCCAAGAATAAAATCTGCTTACCGGCACCTCGAAATCTGAATTTCTCGTTTGTAAATCTGCACAAAAAAAAACTAAGTGTAAAAACAAAAACAAAATATATTATATCTGTAAATAAAACATTTTCTTCATCTGTATCAATGAAAAGAAAAAACATAACGTGTTCCTAATCTTGCTATGGCTCTCGACTTCACACCCGTTCTTTTTTTTTTCTTACAATATAGTTATTGTAAATTATTAACAGAATAGTTAAACATTTTTTAGAAATATATTCGACTGGGACGTTGACTTCAAATCTAATTTGTGTGCTTGTGGTTACGAAACGGGATAATTTGTGAACTAACTCACAAAAATTTGTACATAATAACTTACCATCCAACCAGAAAATGAACTTCCATAGCCCTCCACCATTTCTGTAAATGCCAGCAAATACACAATAAGTCCGAGGTTGTGACCACAATAGAGAGGCGTTCACACGATAAACACGACCCGGTTAGATAAGAAGATCCGTATCACTCTCATGTCTGTCTAATAAATAATAACCAAGTCAGTCAAAAGGCAGTTGGTTCATCAGAAGCAGCCGGAAAATGAACCTCAACTTTCCCAAAAGTGACAAAAAAAAAAAAATCTGCTGAGCAAGCGTCTCTAATTAAAACATAATCACACATTTCTTCAATTAGTGGAAAAGCAAAGCATAAAAAGGTGCAAAATGTTGGAATACTTATTTAAAAAACATTTTGTTTGGGGGGTTTCTATTTATGAAAACTCAGAGAAAATGAAATATACAAATTTTAAATTGCACTGGGAAATGTATGAAGTCTAATTACACTGTAGTGTATATTGTGTAACACTGCCTTCATTTCATTCTATGTTGATATTTATAAGATAACGTCTGTGTAATTCTATATTTTCTTTGTGTCCCAATATTTTCCTTCTTTCCTCATACATCTGTGGTATTGTCTTCCTCTGATCATAACAAATCTTAACATGTAAAAAAATATTAAATTTTCTCTTTAAAAAAATAAAAAAAAATATATATATATATTTTTCCCAGCTGCGAATTGATCTACATCTGGTTCTTTAGTGGCAGCGGGACGTTGTACGTGCAAATGAGTCTAAATAAACCACAGCTTGTGTTTTTATGGTCATACATTTTTTAAGTTTTTCGATAATAATGGAGCTCTATGGAATATCTCTTGAAATTATTCTTTACTGGTTAGTAGGACAAATCTTTTTCTGCAAGTTAAATAACTTCATGACCTATATATTATGTATCACACACTGCTATTCAATATATAGTTAGCATTTTTAATAAGCCCAAGCAGCACAGCTGTATTAAAACTATACTTTTTCGTTAGTCCCTTTACCACAGTGGATCTCACGACCGCGAGCTGGAGTCAGTCATAAGCAGTGACTGGTACGATGTGGAGAAACTGCGGTGTTGTAATGAAGCCATGAATCTTCCACGGCGGAGGAGACGGCGGTTGCACACAATGAAAGAAAGTGATAACCGGAGCCATGTTTGAAGCTCAACATCTCGGATGTCTTTTTCTCTTCAGCACGACTCGGCTGCGTGTACAAATTCGAGAGCCGGAGGGAGTACAGTGGAACTACAGTAAATGAATAAGTAAAAAAAAAAACCTAAAAAAACACCCGTGTTCACATCCTGCAGGGTTTAGACTTTACCCCCACATAAAAAGTGGACGTAGCTTCTGGCTCTGCAAATGCGGAAGTGCCTTAAACTGCAATACCACTGAGTGCCACTACAGGTTGTTTCCAAAAAGCCTCCGGCTCCATAGACTCCCATTCAACTTCTCACATGAAATTCTCAGTCAAAAACGATTTCTCCACGAGTTATCTCGGTGTTGTTAGCTAGAGTTGCTCATTCTCATTTGATTTTTGGCCTTCCATCTAAAAAATAATCCCGTCATTAATTAGAAAATAAGGCTAAAGAAAAAAAACTTGTTTTTGGGGGCGTGTTTGTTTGATTGACAGGCCCTGTGGTGCAGTCAGGTTACGGCTATCGGTAGGCGGGACGTAGTATCGTCAGGTTCCCAATGGGATCGCCCAGACGTAGTCACGACCGGCTTCCAAACAGCTTCCGAACTACCAAAGATGGCGCCGGCCGAAAATCCGAACTCGAGGCTTCATAACGGCCGTTCGCAAACCGACGGTTGACGTCACTTGCTGGTTGCCGCTTGGACTTACCGTTGTCGTCCGGCCGCACCTACAGACTCACCGAAGATTAACGACATCTGATTCCAAATATAATCTTTCTTGCGAAAGCTGCAAAAAACTTCCGAAGCAGATTATAAAACAGCGAGGCTCCGCTGAACAAAATAGGCAGTGAGCTGGACAATAATAATGAAGCTGCCATTTATTTGTGTTGTTTACTTCACAGTTTGCTCCATCTAGAGCTGATTCAAAAATGTGAGGTGCATGAGGTTTGATTTTTCTCTTTTTTTTTTGAAGTCCTGTGGCTTCATGGATTGGTGGCAAAATGAGCAGCAAAGCAAATGAAACGCTCCAAACCAAAACAGCTGCAGTCAGCTGGAACAAAGCTCGCCGAAACAAAGCATCACACAGAGTCCTGTTCAGTTAAAGCCGTAATCCTCTGCATTCACTTATGTTTTCATTTGATTATTTTTTTTTTTCTTCTCTTTTTGGTTCTCAAAAGAACTTCTGGCCGCCGTGTCTTTGCACTTGTTGCGTCCCGGAACGTCAGCTGTCGGTTAAACGGCGAATCTCTGAAGCTGGAGGTGTTTTTTTTTTTTTTCTTTATTTGAGGCCTGGTCGTGATGGCGGTTCATTCAAGCTTTTTACTCGATGAAACCGAACCTGCCGTGTGGAACTTTTATTTTTTGGAGAATAATAAAAACTATCCCAAACATCATACTAATACCGACCTCATACAACAGCAAAGTGTCATTTACAGGTACTTTTACCTTTTGTACTTCAACCCTCTGAACCCAGTTTGGTTTTGTTTGTTTTTTTGCTCACATTTTTACTTACAACAAATTGATTTCACAAAAATTTTAGATGGACTCTACAAATACAAGATTTCTGCAAGCAGCCACAATTTTTGCCAATATGATAGGGACTTCACATGCAATACATATCGAACTATTCGCAGTTTTACAACCTCAACAAACTTCTTTCTGTCCACATCTCTGATGTCCGGCCGGGAGTTTGGTCAAAAAATACATCAACATTTTTGTCTCTGGACTGTTGGTCTCAGTCGAGCCATTCAAGGCCGTCCAGTTGCACTTCGGAGCGCAGATTGTTGGTTTTTTTTACAATATCTGGATCGTTCAAACAATTTATTTTTGCCGAAATTTTTAATTGTTATTTTGGTGAAATATCAAAACATTTTTCGATTCGATTGTTTAGTTTTTTTTTACCCGATGGAAGTGTTCGGTGCACAAAATTTTAAAAAGCTCAATACTAATTTCCATTTTTACAGATTTGGTCTGTGATAAATGGTGTCATTTTTTGGATCTTTTAAGAAATGATGTTGTATTTGGTTGTTTTGGAGCTAATTCTTAGATTAATAGCTTACAATATTACTTAGGATAATGTTTTCATCGAAGAAACTAAAAGATAACTGTATTCAATTAAATAAATGTAAAACATACAACATCTCTTTCCTAAATGTAGTGCAGAATAATGGAGATACCATGCTGCCGTTAACTGGCCTTCCACCTCCGGATTTCCACCAGGACATCGGAAGATTTCAGTGAGTTTCGTTTTCGACACCTTCAATAACGAAAAGCGTGGGTCATGTTTGTTTAAGAGATCCTCGTGTAACGCCGGTCCTCTGTGAATGAGGCTCTGAACCTTATGAGCTGTTTGTGTGAACAGCGGAGAATGACATGAGCCGGGGGAAGGCCTCGGTGGCTGGAAATCTCTGAGGGGCGCATGATTATTCCTGAAATGATCAAAGAATTAAAAATAGAAAAATATGGAAATGAGCCCAGCCCGAACATTGTTTCATTTCTGAGCGTGGATGATTTTTTTTTTTCTTCTCCAGTAGTTTCATCTTATCCTGTAGGATTTAATCTCTAAAATGTCTAGACCTTGACGGTTTACTTTCCATGCTTCCGTGCACTCGCACCGAGCCTTCAGCACAAATGTTTCCTCCTTCTCCTTCATCCTCCTTCTGGCCGACGTCGGTGCCGCTTCCTTCCTTTCTTCCTTCCTTCCTCCCTCCCTCCCTCCCTTCTTTCCTTCCCTTCTTTCCTCCCTCCCTCCCTCCCTCCCTTCCTCCCTTCCTTCCTCCCTTCCTTCCTTCCATCCTTCCTTCCTTCGTTCCTTCCTCGAACAATCGATTACTGCTGCGTGTGATTCTATACAGGCACTCAGAGCAAAGTAATGGATAGACTGCCGTTTCCTGCTCTGAGGGGAAAAACCGGGAGACTCGGGAGAGGACGATCACAAGCACTTCACTCTTCCGGCAACACTTTCATCATCCGGCGCCGGTTTTCCTTCGGATCCTGATTTCTCCCTGACCTTTTGATATCACCTTTAATTTCCACCTCAGGGAGACTTAAAACACGTTTGCACGCCACTGCTGACGGTTGGTTCGCCTTCCTCCAGATTAAGTACTGATAGTCACACAAAGCCCAGTTACACGTGAGAGTCTAAGTGAAATCATAAGAAAAAGGAGTGCTTACATAGTTTTGCAAAATGGGCTGAGGAAGGAAATCGCCATTGTACTTGACAGTGGGTGGGTGAAAAATAAAAAATTCATTAAAAAGGACTATTAAAAATAAAATAAAAAAAGGATTACTATTCAAAAAAATCTCTGTCTCTCTTTCTGTCTTAATAACAAACCAGTTTCCAACAAGCATGTCTGACACACTACAAGGTCCAGTAATCTTGACTCAATCTTTCTATTTTGGAATTGGCCAGATACTAATATCACGGTTGCATTTGGTTCGGAAAGCTGCAGAGAAGCCGGCCTTCTTACATCAGTTTCCTGTCACATTCCTATCACATTCATTTAAAGTCAGATTTTATATATATATATATCTATATATATATATACATACATATATATACACATATATACATATATATAAAAAACATTTAGTGCTGCAGAATGTCAAACAGAATGGAAACAACAGTTAGACTTTAAACTTTTAAGCCATTAAAGACAAATAATAACAAAATTAAAGCTGAAATGGAGCAGCGTTCCCATCTGACCCGTTTCATCCCGGCCATAACTTGCTGAGGTCATTAGATACGCTGTATATAAAAGTAGACGTAGCTTCCAGCTCTGAAAAATGAGGCCACTATGGAAGTGCCTTAAACTGAGAGCCACCAGAGGTCGGCTCCAAAAAGTCTCCGCCTCCATAGACTCCCGTTCAACGTCTCTCATGAAATTTGAAGTCAATCGAATTTCTCCACGAGCTATTTCGGTGTTGTTCGCTAAAGTCGCTCCTTCTTATCAGTTTTCTGGCCGTCAATCTGAAAATGATCCCGTCACTAATTAGAAAATAAACCTCGAAAAGCTGTGTTTGTTCGATTGACAGGCCTGTGGTGCAGTCGGGCGGGACGTAGTGTCGTCAGGTTTCCGATCCGATCAGTCAGATCCACCGTTTAGCTCCTCCCCCCAGCTGATCCAAATATGGTCACTTCTGGCTCCGAAATAAACAAGATGGCGACGGCAAATAACTGAATTTGAGGCTTCCTAATGGCCGTTCACAAACCAATGGGTGATGTCACTGTTGGCTGCCGCCCAATTTTTTTTCATTTTTTTTTCCCCCAGTATTTACTACTGGCCATGTAAATCCTCATGTGTGGTTTTGGCTTAACTTTATTCATAATTTAGTAAAATTTTGTCTCATTTCACAATTCATTTTTAATGGACTAACTCGTTAAAGTGTTTCGAATTTTTGTTTCGTTTTGTTCAGTGTTGTGCAGCACTTTGGTCAGTGTATTTAAATGCGCTATATAAATAAACTGACTTGACTTTACAAGTGAACAGTGTGAACTCTTCCAGGTCAAAGTCGTCAACGTTTTTAGTTATTCACCAGATGATTAAACATGAGTCTACATTTTAAACATGACACTAATCTAACCAGTAAGCTCATTAATAACTTAAACTTTTAACAGCATAGCATAACAACATAATCGTGAGTGATTAGTTATCTGTAATTATTTACAAAATTCAGGTAATTTGTCCAACACCGGCTTTAATAGCGCTAATAGATTAAAGAGCGTACCTGCTGTGACAGTCCGCTATTGGGATTCCAGGATAATATGCATTAACAGCAGACGCCAATTTACATGTGACTTTTGAGAGTATTTCACATTAAGACTACTAGCGTTATGAAAAGCATGTATCAGTCCTAAATTTGCATTCGTGTTCGAAGAAGCTAATTCCATGTGGCAGTTTATTTTACCCCGACCGCAGCCTTACATGTACATAGAAAACCACAGCAGGCTTCATGGATTAGACGTACTACGGTGTATTTAAGGTTTATGATAATGACCAAAAGGAAAACACTGAGTAGCAAAGAAAAAGAAAAGAAATTGTCTTTCCGAACAAATACCCAGCCCTGGATATTCCCACTACTAAAGGATTCCTGTTCGAGGAGGGATATTTTATGTTGCATCTGCACGGTTGCTAATTAAAATCCATACCCTTAATGAGTTTTTAGCACCCCTATTGGTTAACATGATTACCTAAGATAAGAGCAGTAAATTGAGGGCCTTTTAATTAAGTGTAAGATTTACAATCGTTTTAACTGAAGAGGCTCTAAATTGACTTTCCTTCTGTACTTGCCGTAGCCAACGAAAGCTCACCGAAGGGTCACACTCTCATATTTAAGTGTCCTGAGATTACATTTACACATTCAGCTTCGTGCTTTTGCGTTTAGGTTGGTTTTAGTGGGAGGAAGTGGAAGGATGCTCAGGCACAAATGTTTCTTTGATTTAGGTTTCCTTGGATCCATGACAATGCTGTTGTTTTCTTCAGTATTTTTCAATTCTATTTCCATATTAGTTACCTCCAGGCAATCGATGGTTTTGCTGTCTTTTTGTCGGTCCACCGTTTTGGACTAGAGTGAAGTATCCGAACAAATTTTGGATGTATTTGGTTCGAACGTTCGTGATCCACAGAAGATGAATCCTAATGACTCTGGTAATATCTGACATTTAGTCTTTTGCCACCCATGAAGCTGACATTTGTAGCTCAGTGTGAAAAATCTCAACAAGCACTGGATTGCTGTGAAATGTGCTACAGATGCTCAATTTCCCCGAGAGTTAACGGTACATAAATAGCAGCCCGTGGGCCACGTCTAGCCCTCCGGCCAGTATTTGGCCCCCCTGACACAAACTGAAGTTTCATATTCTTGCTAATATTAAAAAAACGTCCACATGCTTGTTTCACAGATGTGTTGTAAATAAAATGTAAATACAAGACTTCTAATAAGCCCAAAACTAGAAACAGCCAAAGAAATATTGACGTGCTGCTGTAATTCTGGTAAAAATGAATACTAAAAACACACAAATTAAATATAGTAAAAACTGTGCCCCACTGCTGAAATATAACTGCTGACCCCTGTAGTGGTTTCCAAACTTTTCAGACTATATACCACTTTGTACCAAACCAAATGTCCCAAGTACCACCTCTCACTGCAGTTTGTTTTTTTTAGATAAATCTAAAATTCACAGATTTAATAATTGAGTAGCCTCAGAAAGCCTATGAAGCCTCCAAAATCAGCAGGAGGTATTTAGAAATAGCTTGCCTCTTAACTTTTTTTTTCTTTTTTTTTATTAACCTTGTAGCCGTTTTATAAATTCCCTCCATTTCGCCTTAATGAAATCATCAATTCTGAATCCGTAACGTTAGAATAACGTTAGCCATGTCAGACGTGACCCTACATAGCTAAGCACCAGTACATTTTATTTCTAACATATTTAGATGATTAGCAACTCATTTCTACATCGATGTAATGTGATGTGTGTATATTGTCTTTAATATAATTAAATGTAAAGACGAGGACTTGGGCCAGTTTAAGTGCAATTGTGACGCTTTTTCCGCAAGGCTTTTACCAGCCACCAGGTGGAGCCACAGTTTGGTTGTCTTTGCCCTAAAAGATAAAGATGCTAATGGCTGTTTCCCTCATGTCGTGCAATTTACTATCATTCACAACAGTGACTCAAAATGTTATAGAGACATTCATGGTTTCCAGATGATGAATACCTGAAATAACTACAAAATGCATGTCGTGAATGTTTTCATCATTCTCATATTTTGTAATAATTTGACTTTATAAAGTTAAAAAAAAAAAGCATAATGAAAAACAAATGGTTGTGATAACGTCCATTTGTCTGTGTGAGCTTGCCAACAGGTGAAATTCAGAAAGTCAGACCTGGAAATATTTCCTCTCCAACATTCAGCATGTTAACCGTCCCCGGAGTGTTTTTTTTTTTGCAGCGCCGTGCCGACAGCAAGGCCTCGCACAGCTTGCAAAAGCATGACCGTTGTTTGTGTTCCACGGCACTCCTTCCTCATCTGTAACCGAATCTGAAGCGTGTTTGAGTACACGATGGTCTTTTTAGCTGCTCGGCCACGTCTGTTCTGGACACGCACACGCCTCATCCTCCTTTGTGCTACAACACCATTTCCCCCTGGAGAGAAAAAAAATAAATAAATAAAAGCTCCTCTCTGACAGCAGGTGATTACAGATCCAAATATAAAAAGCTTTCATGAACTGGACATGTGTGGAATCGTTTGGCGAGAGGGAGCAATAAAAACAGACATCTCTTTATTTATTTTTTAAATGTCACAGATTATTACTTGAAACATTAGGACTTCCAGACAAAACCCTCTCTTGTTTCTGTGTGATTAAACAGCGATGCACAGAGTATTAAATCGTACGGCGGCGGCAGACAGCGGCGGTCCGGTGCTGCCACTCTTGGCCCCGGCGGTGTCAGTGCCTCGGCCCCCTTTGTTGAGGCTGCAGGGTAATTGCCTTTTTTTTTTTTGCACCGAGGTTATTCATGTTGTGTGATTGGACCGTCCGACCTCGAGCAAGGGAAGCCGCATTTGTGGCAAGGCTGGGTTGTTTTAGTGCTTTTTGCTTCTTAGCTGATTGTTTCAGCGGAGCCTCTGTACTCGATGATACGGGTGTACTCTGCTCTCTGTTCACCCCACTGCCAAGACAACCGACTGCTTTTTTTTTAATTTTTTTTTTAATTTTTTTTATCAAAACTCATTTCCCATCAGAGCAATCCCCCCCCCCCCCCCCCCCCCCCAAAAAAGTCTATTTATTTCTTACCTATAAAGCCTATTAATTTTTTTTATTTTCTTTCACCTGTTTGGCTTTTAAAAACACAGCTGAGTCCTCTGTGTCTCTTCTAATGGGATTTTTTTTCTCTCAAATGATTTATTCGTCTCTGATTCTCCTCAGCTCGGCTTTTAATTGGTTTCTGAAAATGAAAAAATAAAAATGAAAAAAAAATGGCGAGAATATCTCACATTCTGTCATCGTGCACTGTGTGACATTGAGATGAACAGTTAGCATTAGTTTTCTTGAATTTTAATTGTTTGCTAAATATTCCACTTGTTCATTTCTTCACAGTCAAATTCTGAAATTATATATATATATAAAAAAAAGAAAAAGTAAAATCATCCCAAAAAAAGAACGTAAATCATTTATTTTTCATCTGTTGAACAAATATCTCATCGCTGCCGGTTGTTTTTATTACTCGGGTGTTACAGTCGATATATCGCAGACTGTTTCTGAATACTGACGCCGGTCTCTGTCTGCCACCTCACTTCAATCCCGGCATACATTTGTCTGACATTTTACACCGGGTCTTTTTTTTTTTTTTTTTTTTTTACAGATCCTGAATATTGCCTCTTTTGATTTTTGTCCTCCCCCTCGCCCCGGGGGTCACCAATGATCAGATTGTCTTGCTGACATTTGGCGTGGTCGAAGTAGCTGATACCTGACCTTTTCCACCGAGTGGTCCCTCCTGGCTTTCAGCCGTTGCCCGGCCCCCCCTTCGTACTCCGGCAGCAGCGCGAATTGAACTCTTAAATATTCCGCTCCTGGTTGACAGCGGCAAGATTTTTTATTAGACTTATAAAACATGCAGGCAGGTGAAATTGATTGTCTCATTTGAGTGGGAAAGCAAATGGTGTATGGAAAAGTTCACCTGGATACAGGGAGAGGTGTCAGTGAGTTATTGATTGGCAGAGCGTTTCCACGGTGCTCGTTGGGGACTTACAGCCGGTCATGTTTGCCAGTTAAAGGCGTTCACGATCTGCTCAGATGTTGATTAAGTGCCCGGCTCCGTTTGTTATTGCATCGCATTTCCCAGAAGGCCCTTTGGACATTGATGTGTCATCGGCAGTGCCCCTTGCCAACAAAGAAAATACAACGCTGTTAAAGGGAAATTCCCCTCAATTTCAACCTTTTGGTCGCAATTGTAACCAAACGGTGGTCATTATTGAGATTCAGAAAATGACACTTTGCAAAACACTGTGTTGTTGGCCTAAATCTCCTGAGATAAACATTTATTTCCTATAAATTATTTTTAAAGGCTTCTCTGTAAGTTTAAATGGGGGACAAAAAGTAGTTTAGATGATCTACTTACAGGACTGGTAGCAGTTTTGTTCGGCAACTAAAGAAAATGATTGATTTGTACCACCAAAAATGTTTCTTATCATTTTATTCATAGCGTGATTCAACCTCAGCAGAGTCAAACATCTATTTTTCTGCCACTTGGAGAGAAAAAAGATCCAGGATTTCAATTTTGAGGCAGCTTGTCGATAAATCAAAAGTAGCTGCCCGTAGATTGCTGTATATTCAGCGTGTATGCATGCATGAGAAAAAAAAATCTGAAATGTTTAAAAGGTATTTTGTATTTGAAACTTTTGCAGAAAGTCACGGGTTTTTACCGTATTTTCAAGGCCGTCTCTCTGTGCACTCCGTGTTTGGTTGTTTCTCCGAGGAATCTCCTTTAACAAGTTTGAATTTATAGTCCTCAAATGCATCCAAATTCAATCAGTAACAGCTTCACAACTTGAAACCCCGAACAATACTAAAGGTGGAGTCATTACCTGAACCTGGAACTTTAGCCCCAATCGATGCAATTTGGTTAACATAAACACAGACAGAAACTAAAGAAAAAATGTTTTAGAGATGAAGAACATTATTTTCCGTTGTACAGCGTGGTCTCCACAAAAAGGTTCCTTGGTATTCTGCAGGAACCGGAGCGGAGGCTGAAATGCAGCAAGATGACCGAGAGTGACTCCGGCCGTTACAGCTCCTCAGTGAGCAACTTGTTGAGGACAGACTTAGAAAATCCATATCCCTGGAGGATAATGATCCCAGCTTTGTAATTACACCAATTGCTCTGATTGCTCTGATCTCCAACGGTGGACAACGTGCCGACGAGAAGAGACGACCGAAGAACATCGGCGCTCCACACGGTAAGAAACAGCAACAACTGCTACGACAAAGCAACAAAAGCATTTAGAGACATTTTGATTTGCCTCCGTTGAAATGAAATCGTGCCACATGAGAGACAAATGATGTAGCCTATGTTTGGTATTTTTATTCAGACTTGGAGACATAAAATAGTTTTGAAAAAAAAAACACTGAACTTTCCCTTTCATTTGCAAGTCTCCCTATCTCTACACGATTTTGTGGAACTGAGCAGGAAACTGCCTCTGAAGCTGTTTTCGTCTGGATTTTTTTTTTTTGCCCCTGCTGCAAATATAAATTGGAAGTTTTGTACTTGTTAAGAGTTGATGTTGAGCTGTCGTGCCATGCAAACCTAAGGGGTGGGGACTTGGCTGCCTCCCACACATTTCTGTCCATCGGTATGATTTTTTTTCACATGTTGACTGTTCCCAAGGTGATTTTCAACAGCAGAAAGTGTCTGTAATGGTTACACTCAACGCTAGCATGGAGATTACCACCGCCCACCGCCGGCCGGTCAGAATGAAAAACAGGAGAAGGGGTGATTACTCATTGGCCCCCTCGGCAACACACACTCGCTGACCTTGGGAAAAGATTTCGTCAATCAGCCAGAGATCCTCTTCCCACACTTGGGTGAACGTTGACTGTCAAGATGGCGGGACACCCTCTCTTTGGACCAGCTGCTGAGCCTCCTCCAGGATAGATATAGCCCGCTGGCTCGTAATAAAAGGGCCAACCAGATGTTGTTTTTACCCTCACCTCAACCTTATCCACCGCCGTATTTCCACTCTCTGGCCGATCAGCTGGGCAAAGAATTGCATTTTCTTCAAGACAAGATGCATTCATCAGTGTTTGTTTTCTTTTTAAAGGTTGGGTTCAAGAAATAAACCTGACTCTGAAGTTGAAGTAATCATCTCTTACATAAATATACATAAATTTGGATTTTGCTCCCATCTTCAATTGATATGATACAACAATGATTCTACAAGTGCAAATTCTGCTTGTTATTATTTTCACCCTTAACTTCTCCTGTTTATATGTTTATACTCTGAAAACAATTGGTACAATTATTTTCCCGGTCCTTTAAACAGTATTTTATTTGAAACATCGGCCTTAAGTCCCAAGTTTTCCCGTATCTTTAAAGCCATCTCCTGTCGCCCTCCTGTTTTTTTGTTTCACAAAGAAAACTCCTGTAATTGCACTCAAACTATATTTTGAAAATCTTCACACACAATTCAATAAGCGTTGTACATTTGAAATACAACATAAAGGCACAATGCAGCTTCTTTTCTACACAGTTGTTTGTTACTCTGACGCAGGCTGTTCGCTGTCTGTCGCCTCTAACTTCCTCTCTAGAGGATCATTTTAATGTAAATGTAACTGAAATTACGGCACAGCCGTCGCCTCTAAGAATTATGTGTGCCATGATTTTTGTCAGACGACGTTGCGGTGATAAAAACCAGTCGGGCAGCAACTTGGAAATGACTTGGATGTGACTGATGGTTAACGTGTAGTCTTATCTTAATGGGCTGCATTTCGGTCACTATTTCATCCCCCTCGGAAAAAAAACCTCCCCTATTTCTCAAATCTCAAAAGAATGAAAAACGTTATATTAAAGCTTTCTCAGTCGTTAATTTGGACTGCAGAGGTTTTATGGACAATATAAAATGATTGCATCATGATGATGTGATTCATCAATGCTTGATTAACAGTAATAGCGAATTATCACCCGGCATTAACTGGGATGAAGGTTCAGATCTTCAGGGATTAAAAATCTGCTCTGTCACTCTGCCTCTATTTTCTAACAGCACATCCCGAAAGCAACAACTTGTCAGCAGCATCACTGTTAAGTGATTGCGAGGCCGCTGAGTGACAGTAAACAGCGCCATAAACTGACTATTCAAACAACACAGGGCTCGCTTCACTCGTATTAGGAGACGTATCGTGGGTGCGTGTGAGAACAGACAGAAAGCTGAGGATCATGTCTGGTACTGTCGGACGGATTATAAATGCGTATGATGGATCTCGTCTGTGTCTGAGCTGCTCAATTGATCCGCAGTGGCTCTGAATAAGCTCAGTGTCATCAGCTAGTTTATTTTGCAATGTCACACCCCTGCCTTGACTTAATGTAGTCCTTTATAATACCCCAAAGTCAATATCCCGATTTGGATTCCTCCTGCAGGCCCGCGGGGAGAGTAAGTCGAGGCTGTTGTTAAGTATTGCAACCTACATTAACAGCAAAGAGATAAACTCATGCGTCCCATATTATGAGACAGACCCATGCATCAGAGCTCATTGGGGTTATCAGCGTTCGCGGATCTGTGCCGGGGTTATGGAGGAGAAATCTGATTATGCGGGGCTGCAACTTATTTTCCCTGCAAAGCTGAAGCCGCCACAGAATCGCATTACCAACAGCCGCACGTGGAAATGCAACTTAGTCTTGGAGACTGTGTGAGAAAGTGTGTGTATACTGCAAGGAACAGGCTTAGAAACTTGTATACATCATACTTTATAGTTGCAGTATGGATTCTGTGTAATCAATGATGTAAAATATAAAAACTTCAAATATTTTAATTTGAAACTGTATCTATAAATATCAGATATATATATATATATATATATATTTTTTTTTATCTCCAAATAGCCCACAACCCTGGATAGATTATGGCAGAATGGGTTGTTGACCAAAGACAGAAATGGACAACCCTCTTGGGTTGTTTTGGATCTCTGTGGTCTTTTGCATCTCCGTCAGGTTGTGTTGCATCTCTGAGTAATTGCTTTGCATGTCTTTGAGGTTGTTTAGTTTCTCTACGAGGTTGTTTTGTTTCTCTTTGAGGTTGTTTAGTTTCTCTACGAGGTTGTTTTGTTTCTGTACGAGGTTGTTTTGTTTCTCTGAGGTTGTTTTGTTTCTGTACGAGGTTGTTTTGTTTCTCTGAGGTTGTTTTGTTTCTCTACGAGGTTGTTTTGTTTTTCTGAGGTTGTTTTGTTTCTCTACGAGGTTGTTTTGTTTCTCTGTGAGGTTGTTTTGCATCTTTTTTCTGATTGTTTTCTCCCTGTGTTTACAAAGATATACTGCATCTGTACTCATTATGCCTGGTACTTATAAACCAACTACCTCCTGACTCTCGTTGTCAGGAGTAGCCGATCAGATTCTAGAGGTTCTCCAGCCACCTATAACCACCCCGCTGGCCACGTCACTGTGCATCGCCCTCCGGAAGTTTAACCGTGAGAGATCTATCATTGGTCCCATTATATCTCCTCTCTGACAGTATATCCACATAGTTACAATGAGAATAGGTGTGACCCTAAAACAGGCAGTGGTGCTGAAGGCAGGGAAGTGGAGCACTGCTGTGCTTAAGGTTACTGCCTGGTGGGAGGGAAACAGGCTTCTGTGTGAAGCTATGATAAATAAAATGGAAGGGGAAGGCACTGTCTGTGCAACCCACCAAGATTAATGACCAAAGCACTACATAAAGTGAAATAGTTTATCTCAAGCCTAACAACATGAAACTTGTAAATGTGCCTGCCATTATTCTTTCCCGGACTCTGCGGCCATGCTCATGTTGCATTCATCGGGTTCGGGCATTAGACATTCAGAGAGGAAAGCTGCAGGAAATATTTCCCCCTTCAGACTCCACATTGGCTATTTGTCCAATCTATAGGTGGCTGGGGTGTTTCCTGTCTTCATATTTTGTGTCTTTTATGTTGAAAACTTGGCACATTCACAATAAGAGCAGAGCGCTGTGTTTCATACACAATGCTTTCAAGGCTACGCGGGCGAGAAAGTGCAGGATAACATCAATTCCACTCAATTTCCTCAGGACCTTGAAATGTGGGCCATGCTTTGTGTTGCATTTCTTTGCAAAATACTGATGAACAGCTTTCAGTCTTCTCTAAAGAACTGAGGCTTTTTGGTGTGTGTGTGTGTTGTTGTTTTTTTTGTTTTTTATCCACTTGAAAATTGTGTTGTACCAGTGGAGGTAATTGGGTTTGACAACCCAGTTAGTCAGATTTAACTGAGTTTTGTCACTGCTGTTTGCTGCAGTTAAACTTGTTTTGATGCATTATTAACAGCTTAAACAAATGTCCCCCAGCCCGGTGCCACTCGGCTCGGCCGCTCTGCTGCAACTGAACCGGTGATTTCTGTTTAATCAGGGAACAATCATTGCTCATGAGCACAGAATCCAAATTACACTATTTTTCGGTGTGAAGTCGGGCGGCATTATTATATAAAGATCATTTTCTGAGGCCAGGCTATTACGTAAGTGTACCATGAAGGGTTTTTCAGGATCTATTTGGCCAAATAAATGGACTTACCTGTAGGCCCACCAGAGATTGTCTTGCCGTGGGTAATGTGTGTGTGTGTGTGCGTGCGCGCACAATTACATCAAAGAAGGTCAAGTCTGGTAGCAGAAATTCTTCTCACTGTTAGAGTGCAGAGAATTAGCGCTCTGCCAGTGGCTATCAATTTTGTCTTTTTAATCAGTCCCATTGTGTCATTGAGAGAAAAAAAAATAGACGGCTACGCTCAGCCAGATGGAGTACGCCGGCTTGACTATGCTGAAAGGACTCGCTACAAACCCACAAAAAAAGGTGACATCTTCTTTTGGCCACTGTCTCTGTCCTTGACATCCAAAATGTATGAATTCAAGATAGCAGTAAATTTAGCCACTTTTTCCAACACCAGTTAATGGTTTTATTTTTGTTTCCAAGAATGTCAGTGTGGCCTAGAGTTTAAGGGAGTAGCACTGCAATTTCTACTAGAAACAAACAGCTTTTAGACCCCTTCACTTTTTGCACACTTTATTGTCTTGTAGGTGTAATAAAACTTGCATTTGCCCAGTAATATACTCAGAAAATTGTAATGACTCAATTAAAATTGTTTTTCAATTTTTGCCAATAAAAAAACAGAAATCTGTCTTTTACAAAAGTATTCAGACCCTTTGTTGAGGCATTACCAATTGTGGTTAGCTCCGTCCTGTTTGGTTTGATTGTCCTTGGGAACTTGATTGGAGTCCATCTGTGGAATTTAACTATGTCCAATACTATGTATTGTTTAGAAAAGCTCACACTTATATATTAGTGTATATAAGGTTCCAAAATGACCACTGCCAGGAACAAAAACCAAGCCATGACTTCAAAGGAATGCTCTGAAAACCCTTTGTAATAAAACTGTGACGAGACAGTGGTAGCGCCCATTGGAGCAAAATGGCCTTTGATAGTTTTGAAAAGGAAGAGGAAGGCAACCACAGGAAAGCTTAGAGTTGGCCATGAGAGCAAGAAGGACTTTAGTCAGGAAAGGGACCGAGAACCCGACAGTCACGCTTACAAAGCCTCCGAAGTTCTCTGCTGAGAGAAGAACCAGAAGGACGACTATCTCAGCAGCACTCCATCTATCGGGCCTTGATGGAAGAACCTCTCGATGGAGACCACTCTGAGTTAAAGGCATTTGACAGCCTGCTTGGAGTTGGTCAAACAATATTTAAAGGACTTTGAGAGAATGAGGGAAAAGAACTTCTCTTTAGGCAGAACTCCAAGCACCTATGTCGGTACCTGAGCACTGCTCATCACCTGGCGAATATTCCTACAATGACGCATGGTGGTGGCATTATGATATAGAGGTGACAAAAAGGAATGAGGGGACTGGTGAGAACATGGACCCAGAACACACAAGGAAAGCCTGAAAGCCAGACTTTAACTCTCTAAACAATTTGTGGGGAGACCTGAAAATATAAATTCAGAAAGCCTTTCCCACCATTTTGATAGTGGACGAGGATCTGCAGGAGGAATCGAATAAACTGCCCAAATCCAGTTGTGAGAAGCTTGGAGAGACTCAAAGGTGTAATTACTGCCAAAGGCCTTCTGCAAAAAAAAAATTCAGTTAATGGTCGAAATACTTTTTGTTTTGTTTTAGGTTTGCCATATATTTGCCAAAGTCTCTAAGAAAACAATTGCGTTATTTAATTTTTTTCTATGTCAGCGAGTATATTTCACTCGACTAATGGAGTTTAATAGCAAAAAAAAATGCAGCATCTATTTAAAACAGAATGATAAACAATCCTCGTAATCACAGAGCAAAGTCCTCTCTTCAGAATTTCAATTTTACATCGAAATACTCAACAGCCATGCAGAGAAAAATCCATCCGAGATGAGATACACCTTCTTTCTTCACAATGTACTAGAATGCAGTGAAGCCCACAACCCACAGAGAAAAGGAAGCAAGTAGGAAGTCTTGTTTTACTCATTTTACTTCAGCTCCCTCGCTGTTTCCGACACAACCGCTGTTGTTATCGTGTCCTCCACCTACAAATAAAACCCAGCTGGATGCAACAATTGCAGGCGAGTCTCTGGGGAAGTCAGAGAATCACTGTTTAAGGGAGGAAGTTCAAGTACACGAGTCAGACTGTGGGAAAGTGAATCAAAAAACACTCCGTTGCGAAATACTTAAAATTTCATTATATTAAACTTCCGTTATATCCTATTTATGGCTGGTAGTTTTTTTTTTTGTTTTCCACGAACAGCCTTGCGCTCTTTGTCAATTTTCAACCGTCATGATGGAACAGTGCATGCTTGTATTGTACCAGACCTTAATGCGGGAAACATTTTGTTGTACAGGCAATACCAGCAGACTGACAGTTGAAGGACTTGTGGTTTGGACGGGTTATCAGTAAAAAAATAAAATAAAGATGAACAGAGTTTGAGCAAAAAAAAAACCAACATTTTTTTTTAACATAGTTTGACTCACTTCAGCGACAAAACATTGAGAGCTTAAAGTTATTTGACAGGTGGTGTAGTTTAGGATTTGTAGAAACTTTTCAATACGCTGAGGGCTTGAATCACTTTCAGATATACTTATTGGTTTCATGTGGAAACTATTTGTGCTTCCAAATAGCTTTCCTCCAGAGCCACAGGTGTTAACATGCGTTGGGGATCCTCGTTATTAGACCCATCCACCATGCCTACCTGGCCATAATTGGAAACATATTGCAACCATTTAAACATGCTTAAATAGAAAAACATTTGAAGAAAAAGACAGTTTGCATGAAGACACAGCAACTGCAACAGCGTAGATACTTGAATTAACCTTCATATCCAAAAAAACTCAACAATACTCTTTTCTGATGCTTTTTTTTTTTTTTAACTCTCAAGTTGTGGTGAGGTTTAAAAATTTCTAATGCACCATTTGAGGTGAGCCACGTGAGACGTTTATTTTTATGCATCGTTATAAATGTCAGTTTGATTTTAAGTGCTAATAGCCACTGCTGCAGAGGGGATGTAGCTGGCGAAGCTAATGCTGAAAGGCTAGCAAGCCAGTGAAGATGTTCAGTCACAATGACTCGGTGGAAATTCTTCTCTATTTTCTCCGTCCTGGGCTCTTTGGCAAAATTTGGTTGACAGAACTGTAACATCGTTTAATTCAATAAAGAGTTTTTGAAGAGAGATGTTGTTCGCTGAGCTCACGTTCGCTCGATTGTCAGCTCAGTTTCAGGCAGGGCAGAAAGTTCAGCCCAGTTTACGTTTTAATGCCCTCGACTCTCCGAACCGTCTGCAAATATAAGCCTCCTCCACGTTGGACTCGTACAATTCCCTCTCCCGGTTAAGTCGGCTTGCTGTTGGGAAATGGCACAAACTCACGTAACCGAAGTTGAAGCAAAAATGTTATTTCGCCCCGACACTGATTTGAAATGATTCCATCGATTTCTCTGTTAAATACGCCGCGAATACCATAATTAAAACGCACGTGTCGTCGCTACCCGCTGAGGACAAACCTGGACCGAACAATCCAACCAGGACTGCAGTCGTAAGAAGTGTGACCATGACCAAGTAATCATAAAAGATAGAGCTTCAACTCCTGCAGCAATAAATACTGTATTTATATACTTTAGAATTTGCTCCCCAATTACGTTGAGAGATGCCAGAAATATCGCTGATGCCTCCCTCCTGTTATATCTCCTCCGACAACAGCCGCACTTTCCCATTCATGCATTCATGCACGAGAACGAAGCGTTCTGAGTGGCGATTCTCTTTTAAGTCTCGCTGCCTTTTTACTTTCAGTGTAAAATGACTTGAATATCAACACGTTCTGCTTACAAAACGTATAACAATCTAAGAACATCATCTTGGAGATGCACTTGTTACCTTTATCTATGCGGCATTATTGCTGGCATTTACACCTCCCCTCCCCTCCCCTCCCCTCCCCCGCCCGCCCTCCTTCCCCAACCCCTCCCACCACGCACCGTACTGCCTCCCCTCCTCATTTTCACGCTTATAAATTTCAATGCCGTTTCCCTCTAAAAGGCTTCAATGCAATTTCTCCTGACACACCAGTTTTCTTTTTAATGTCTCATCGCAAACCAGACGTGCGATGTTCCCACTCCAACTCGGTGACCTTGCTGGGGGTTGAGGGGGGGGGGGGGATGAGGGGGATTTTTTTATTTTTTTTCTGGGTAGAGCAAAAATGTGAATCAATGGATAGCTGTATCCGTCAGATGATGAGTGATGTCTTTGTGTGAACAGAGGCCCGGGTGGGTGGAAACAACGCGATCCTTTTCAATTTTGGTGAACCAACTTTTCCAGCTGTAGACTTTTACAGTTCGGAGTCGTCTTACGGTCGCTCGTGTTTGTTTAGAATATCCAAGTCGGAAGCTGTGAGCGAGTTGACGTGCTTTTCTCAAAATTCTCTTGGTAATTACAAAATTACAGTCATAAAAACTACAGGTCACACATCAGATGCACTTGACTATATGTCAGGAACTATGTGTGGTTACATGTAAACAACACGATATTTATTTATGGAGAGTCTGAAATTTGCCAAACTGAAGCTGGTTTAGGTCGTTTTCTAAAAAATAAAGGGGTTCATATTTGAAAAATTACAACCGCCCTCCTGCAGTTACCCCCGCTGCCCTCTCTATCCTAAGCCCCCTCCCACCAGGTAAGCAACGGTAGATGCGTGCCGTTCATGTGCTCATGCAACCCAACAGTTGTCCACCTTCGCTGGGCGAACAACTCCTTTGTCTTCCCGATGGCCAAAGGTCTCTCGCCTCCTCAGTTTTTGGACGGTACGTGGCGGAGGTGGCGGTTGGTCGTCGTGCCAACACACTTGCGTAGAGCCTGCCTCCGCCTCTCGGGTCTCTCGTCGCCACCTGTCCATGGCTGGCAAACCTCTCCCTTGTGGACGCTGCAGCCGACGGGGAACCGGCGGGTTGACCTTGGCGTGACGGGCGTCGCGCCAAAAGCCCCGCATCCTCCACAGGCTGGGCCTACCTCCAAGTCTGCGTGACCCCGTGTCCCCTAGCACCCTCTGGCAGCTTGCCCCGAGGGCTGACGGGCTCGACATCGGGCCGGTGCAGAGTTCCCGTCCGGTGAAACTCGGCCCCGGCCCACCACTCGGGAACCTTAACCTCGGCACGAAGCGTCGGCGTCACCCGGGTCGCCCTCCGGGTCGCCCTCCGGTGCACCCCGGACGTAGCGCACTTGAGCTCGGTGGTTCGATGTCTCCGAGTTGCTGTCGGTGCAGGAAAAGCAATTTTTTTTTTCACGAGGATTTTTTTTTCTGATATCTGAAGGAGAACACACACACACACACACATATTCTCTTTCTAATATGACAATCTCGTCGTACGTCCTATTCATCCCACCTTCAGATCCTAACAACAGCTAGCCCTCTCTATGATGAAGCGCTCCATATGCCACAGATGATGTATCGCTGACGTAAATAAATAAAGAAGCCACCGCGGCTATGATAGACACTGACACAGCTCCGATCGCTTGATATATGCAGAGGAATTACCAGGCTGACATTCA
Organism: Embiotoca jacksoni; assembly: GCF_022577435.1. Taxonomy (NCBI): domain Eukaryota; kingdom Metazoa; phylum Chordata; class Actinopteri; family Embiotocidae; genus Embiotoca; species Embiotoca jacksoni. The sequence goes on along the minus strand of NW_027185389.1, from coordinate 1,955,390 downwards.
GAGACAGAAAAGGCCCCGGCAGAGGAACATCAGCCGCTCTGATCTGTTTTTGATTGTTCATTTGTACGTGAGCTCGTACGCCACCTGAGGCACACGCCGGACGCCGAACGGCGGGGCGACCGACGCGCCGAGCCGCGGGAAAAAAAAACACACACAAAATAAAGAATAGGCGGACGAAGAAGGGAGCGTCGCTTCCTGATGAACGGTCGCCCGACTCCCCCGCCCCCCGTCGCGTCCGGCCCGTTGCGAATGTGACACTTTGCGAAGGCAATCTTGCGCGCGAGCGGCAGAGGTCAACGCCAGTCGTATCGCTCATCGCCGCCGCTTTCCTCCTCGTAATCTGCTGTCACCAGAAAAAAAAACCCGAGCGGAGGAGGGGGGGGGGGGGGGGGGGGGGGGAGGCGTCCGGAGTGACAGGCTAGAGAGCTTTAGCGTCCGCGTAGAAGAGAGGAACGGACCAAACTGGCGTGACACGAGACATTTTGTAAAACCCACTCGGGCTTTGAATTTCTTTTCATTTTTTATGTTTGTTTGTTTGTTTGGAACCTGCCAGGTAGGACTTCGCTAATCCTCTGAAAATGATTGATTCAGCCGAGCAAGCTGGACTTCTTTTTCTGACTCCCAAACATCTGACAAATATTTTTTTATCTTTTGGCCTCATTTGACTCTCCCCCCTCTTGCGATATTATCTCCCCCTGTAGTTCAAACGCCGGATGGCCGGCACTTTCTTAATATTGGCAGCTGTTTTGGATTACAAAAGCCCTGCCGTAGCCGCAAATCCATGAAAGCCATTCTGTCTAAATATCGTAGCTTTTACTCGCCACCCGCTCTGTTATCTGTTGGAGGAGTCTTTTCTTATCTGGAAAAGAAGTTTCCACGGCACTTCTTTTTTTTTTTTTTTTTTTGCTGTTGTGTTGTATCTCCGTCCTTTGAAGGTCATTCCTTTCGTCTCCTCCGTTTGGACTTGTTAGCTCGCGTTAGCCACCCTCCCTCCCCCTTCTCGTTATCTCGTTTGCTCCCTGCATCTATGAATTAATAAAGTCTCTCGACATTCAAATGACGCCCTCTGATGATGTTGCTCGGCGTGTTCGGCTCCGGCCCGCAGAGTGCCAGTTCCCCCCCCCCCCACCCCTCCTTGACAATGACGACGTCAACCGCTAACTAATTGCGATGATGGTCCCTGTGGCCAATTACATGAGTCGCCAAACACCGACTTTTACAGCTGATCGTTTATTGAGTCATTAGCAACGGCCAACTTTTATGATCTCTGCTATGCCACATGAAAATCATTGTGTTGCTTTGGTGTTTAGCCGAGTGTTTATCTCCGCAGATGATAAACAGCGATGAGGCACGGAAGCGTTGTGTTTTTCACAGTACTTGGGAGTGATTGAAATCCTCAAATGATCCCCGACGTCAGTCTTCGACTAACAATGAAAGATCTGATTGTTTGCTCTCTTCGATGAAAGAGTTTAACCCTTTAAACCTGATGGTTTGGATATTGAATAAAAAAAATGTCTTTTGGAGCTCAAACTTGCACAGTGTACCCTACAGTTTTTCCAAAAAAGATCTTTTATTTCCTATCACCGAGCAGTTTATTAGAAACACCTGCAGACCTGCTTTATTCATGCGAGTCGAGAACAGAAATCTGGCTTTGGCTCCGTTCGGGGAAAAATAAAAAACAACCGGAAAAATGTTTCACTGGTCTCAAGAATCTCCAATTTCTACTGAGGCTGCAGAATTTGGCATCAGACCAACAACCAATGGACTATATGACAATTCCTGAAGCAATATGACACAACTAGGGGGCGCTTTAACGTCATTAATTGGCACGACGGTGATGTGGTCGGTCACGTGTGTAAACATTCCAATTATACAAGTTTTCAACGTAATAAAATATGTAATCAAAGTATAAATGTTTGTTAGTGCGATCTGCCCATTCAATGGCAATACATGGGGTCCGACTAATAACTGGAAAACAATCAATCATGTCAGTAGACTCTTATTGTGCTTTTGAAAATGATCCGATTCACGAATGGAACAAAAACAGATTCCTAATTCATCCGCAGCTGTTGTTATTAAAACCCTCCAACGCGAAAGAAAAAAAATAATGCAGCTCTGCAGTAAAAGCCTGATGCTCCTGATGATCATGTTACTGTGAACAAAAAAAAGAGCTAATAAACACAGGCTCCGTCATCGTCGCATTGCTGTTTATTCCCTTTAACGGTGAAACAACAACAGCATTATGACGTTAATCTGAAGAAAAAAAAAAAAAAGAAGCTTTTGTTGGGACTTAAAAATAAAAATACCGGGGTCATCATGGACGTCACCCCTTCAGGACAAAAAAAAACAAAAAAAACAACCTCCAGACACGTCACTCCATCCTGAATCCTGCTTTGTAAAGCGTTGACATGTAATTCAATACGTCTCAATGAGGACCTGTCAAAGGAGACTGTATCTTTTGAGCCTCAAAGATTACAGTGCAGCTTTGACAGGCTTATTTATCATGTTCTGTTTTGATATGTATCCAGTACGGCCTGGGGTTTTCAATTGTTTGTTCCATTGTATTTCCCCTCAGGCGAGGATAGAAAATGCATCTAATAAATGCCGAATGTAACCCCCCCCCCCCCCCCCCCCCCCCCCCCCCGCTCCCCCAAAGTGGGATCCTCGAAGACGACGATGATGCAGACGTTGAGCGGTGATGCTTACTGGTGATTTCTTCCTCAGACTGGGAGCATCTGAAGGCCCTCGTGTGATTTGTGCGTCCCGACACGTCGTCGGACTGTTTGACTTCCGTCTGACAGCGTGCGCTCGCTTGGTGCTTGACGGTATTTTTTTTGGGGCAGTTCCGATATATTATCATCGGCAGTTATGACGCGTTAGTAAATTTCCAAAGGCCGCCAAGCATCCGTCCGTAAGCCTTAACGCGGTAAACAAGCTCCTAATGAACGCGGCTGTGAATCATTCCCCCCCCAAATAACCTAAATTGTTTGAGGGGGGCGGGGAATTATTCCGAAAATTCAGTGTTTCTGGCGAATACGTGATATATTCTCCTCTCCTAATGGTTAAAACTGTCGCGTTCTCGCATTTAATGCACCATGACGAATGAGCCGCAGGAAAAACTCGTGTTTTTCTTTTCCTGTGTGCAGCGTTGGCTGATGCTGACCAACAGCCGCCTCGACTCCCTTCTCTTTTTTCTTTTCTTGGCACGGAAAAAGTTGGCGGCAGGTTGAATGTTTGGCCAACGTTATCCATCATTTACAATCACCGGTAGCTGTTGCCTGTATGTGTGCGCCCTGCCGGTGCAACATCATTGCTTGCTGCTGGTTATTTTAAGGGGGGGAGGGGAGGGGCATTAAGTAATGCATGGGTCCCTGCAGGTTCATTTGCGCTTGCGGGGTGGGAATGTAAAAAATCACACTTGTGCCCCTTTAGGTTTACAGATGGTGTGAAAACACAAAAGGAAAAAGTCCAAAGAGAAGCCATTCGTTTTTGTTTCGCGACCCAACTTTGTGCTTTTTTTTTTGGTTAATATTTATTTTCTCTGCATTGATCTCTGGCCCGAAGCAAAATGTGGACGTCGCTGGAGTTGAGCCAGAGGACCGAGGTTGGATGTTTCTCGCAGTGGGCTGCTGTTGCGAGCCGAGTAAACTTTATGCTCCTACCGCGAGCGGCTCGGTTGATGGGTCGCTCTGTTTTTGACAGATTGAAGGTGTAGATCGCTGGAAGGCTTCAATTCCATCTGTTTAGTGGTCCACGAAGTTTCGACGGTACAGAAAAAGGAATAACACACATCTTTCATAACGGTACGAGTGCTAATTAGATAACTGTAATGGAAAATAAACAGTGAAAAATCAATGGGTTTTGCTTTCAAGCTCCACCATCAGCCCCGACGATGCAGGCAGGCCTCCTCCGAGCATCGTTTTTAGTTTGGACACACTCGTTCCTGTTGCCTTTCAAATGAAAGCTGGAGCGCACTGGGAAGTTTTGAAAGGCCGTAATCAACTTCTCATTGATTTTGCACTTACAGGCAAAACTGTCGGGTTGCGTAACAAAACCGCGCTGGTGGGGGAGAAATCAAGGAAGCACGGCAATCTGATTGGCTGTCGGGCGGCCGGTGATTGTGAAAAGTTGAGGCGCTCATTGACCTTCTACGCGATCGACTGAGCCCCGCCTCATCACTCCCGTCATTGTAGTTCAGTGTAAATGAGTTAAGAGCTGATGTGGAGCACAGCGGTTTCCCCCGAGTGCTGCTCGGTAAGTGTTCAGAGCCTAATTTAATGTAACACGATGGGAGCTTCACCGCCCGATAACCCCAAACCACCAACCTCCCTCCGTTCTAATATCCACAAGGCTCAGTGTGCTTCTCACATCAACCTCCCACCGCCCGGCGGAAAAAATACATTCTGTTCAAAACTTTTCCAAACTTTTCCGAGGTGTTTTAAAGCACAGTCAACTTAGCAGTGTGTAAACAATTATTGTGAAAAATGACGACTTGTGTCATGCATAAAGGAGATACCGACTTGCCAAAACTTTTGCTGACATTGCAATTTCGCCTGGTATTTAACAGGCACATCCCGTTGAGGACTGTTTCCAGTCGTTGCATCCTAACAGGTTATTATCGAAACTATTTGAGCAGCCAATCGGGATTGATCACCGTTGTGCAGCAAAACTCTACCACAACATCATCGCGTTGAGCCACTGACTGCTGAGTGAACCTTCATGTGAACAGGTTTTCCAGATTATAATCCTTCCCTCCAGGATTTCAGAGAACATTTTTAACATGGTTGCGATCCAAAAATTCGGGATTTTGCTCTGCCAAAAAAATTGTGGTGTAATTTTGGGGGTTTTAAGTGATTTTATTGTTGCAATAATTACCAAAAATTGCACTTTTGAGAATGAAAGTGTTCTTTTATTTTAAAATCCCGACCTAATAACGAGTCGTTTACTACGGTAACACCATTGTGTTCATCACAGAAATATTTTAGTTGTAAAATCTCTTCTTAAATTTTGTTTAACTTGGCCCAAAATTACAAAAAGGTCATTGAAGTGACACGAGTTGTGTTTAGAAAGGTTTACTTTGCGCCGAAGTACCTTCAACAGAACTTCTAACGGAGGACTTCTTTTTTTGCAGAAAAATTGTAAACTGCCGCATATATAGCGGAGAACTTGCGTTCATTTTTTGCGATTGCAAGACTGTGATTTTCTGGAAGGAACGTACAATCCGAGCTAAATCTGAAGCCGTGAGCAACAAGTCAGGCAGAGCCGGGGCTAAACAAAGCTGTGCATTGGTAAAAAAAAAAAATATAAAAGAGCTTTATGACTTCAAGCACTTCAAGTATTTGTGCGAAGAACTGCGGTCTTTTTTTTTTCTGACAGATTATTCATTTGATGCCGAACATTTCGACATATGTTCGCTCTCTGAGCTCTGAGCCGTTCGTCTCCTCTTCAAATCGGCTCCAGTTGGTGCTTAAAACCTGCTCGCTTCACTGCAGATGGTTGGTTTATTCTTTTTTTTTTTTTTTTTTTAACTCTGACGTCGGCCTTTTCGACCGCCGCTTTGGTCTTTTGCGGAATAAGAACATTCAATGTCGGAATTTTACAAGCCGAACTGCTAAAAAACAAAAAGGTAGTCCGGTTTTGAGCGCGGGTACACGGAGACATAAAAACGTGTCGTGGACCGGTTACGGCAGAAGCTGCATGAACGCTATTCTAGAATGAAAAGAGGTGTTGAGTGGCTTTATTACATGAACTTATCCTCCGCCACAGCCCGGCATGACACTACAATGACATATCAAATATATATATGTATATATATATATATACATATATATATTTATCTTTTAGAAAAATCTGAGAGGCCGAGTGGGTTCGGCCAGCGGAGGAGGTTCCTGACGACATGTTGCCGGGGTCGAAACGACGCAATGTTCTTGATTGGTTTCAAGCGTACCGAACCCATTTAAGCGTCGCAGCTCGATCTGAATGGCACCCGAGATACTTAAATCAGATTGCGTCTGTTGACAAATGTTACCTCCACCGTAAGGTCCAGGGGAAGGAGGGGGGGCCATTTGTCTCTTTTTCAATTTGCTTCAGAGGTTTGAAAGTACAGATGGGAAAAACCACGGGGGGAAAAAAAAAAAACACGTCGGGGTTTGAAATGTTTGCCGTGCACCTAGTGACACGGACGACTTATGTGTATAGGGTCTCCGCTGTCTCGCCACAGTGCCCGGAGGGGGGGGGCACTCTTTGAACAAGATTGGCAATCTCTGATCTGTCCAGATGGAGCCGATAGTGAGGTCGGAGGGGTTTATGTTTTAAACCCCAGCTGAAGATGGCAGGAGAGAGAGAGAGAGAGAGAGAGAGCAAGAGTCACAGAGGGACAGATCAATATTAAGGTTTAATATTTCTGGGATGAGAAAAAAAAAAAAAAAAAAACTCCTTTACCAGCCTGGAGCATTATGTTTACACTCGAACAACACGCCTTTACGGCCAGCGCGATATAAAAAAAAAAACAAAAAAAACCACATCAAAGTTCACTGTCATCGAAATAAAAAGGTAAAAAAAACCCAAAAGGCATCAGAGGAGGTTTAAATCCGTCCATCCGGTTCGCCCCGCTCGCTTTTTTTTTTTTTTTTTTTTTTTTTACCTTTTTGAGGTCACTTTTCTGAGTGAAACCTCACGTCCTGACCCGGCTCAGTTTTCCCTCTCCCCGGCTGAAAATTACCTGGAGATGAGGGGAGTGACTCCGGGCCAAATCTCAGGTGATGGATTCTCCGTGGAACAAAAAAAAAAAAAAAAAAAGGGGGGCAGATTGTGATAGATGGGCAGGTCCAAGAGCCATTTCTCAACTGCCTTCCACCAGCTGGGCTCACCCATGGAAAATGGCCTCTACAGGACACTGCGGCATGGCGCTTTTTCTTTTTTTTTTTATATATATATTTGGAAAAAAACTCAAGAGAAGTTGTCTGGTTCGCGCCAAAGTCAACATTTTAAGTCACCTCTATGTGACAGTAAAGATAACGGATGCGTATCAGGGAACTGAATAAGCGTCATAAGGTGATACAAAAAAAAAAAACACAAGTTCTTCTGTTCGTCTCGATCTTTCTGCTTTTTAAGTGCATCAGCCTCAGTTAGCTACTTTCCTAAATTCCTCGGGATGGACCTCATTGAAAAAACATTCTGCACGTAAAGAAATGTGTCGTTTCAAACGCTGGCAGCGGACGTAACCGAGCAATTAACCCTACGTACTGTAACTCTCTTTAACTTAGAGGGAATTGTTAGAAACTGTTTTATATCCTTCACGTACCACCGTTGAAAATGCAAAATAAAAAAAATGTATGTCGTTGCCCATGACAACACAGTCACATGGGAAGTGTCGGGCAAGTTACTGGAAATGATAAGCTATTGCTCATTATACATTCCTCATTGAAAGTGGAATATTGCATTTTAAATGACATTTTTTTGCTATTTTACTTTTGTTCCTCAAGTCAGATGAGGTTTTTTGGTGGAGCCAGCCCCCTAGCGGTCGTCGGAGGTATTGCACGTTGATGGCACTTGCGCATTGTCATACCTGGAAGCTACGTCCACTTTTATGTACGGTATGTTTTTGCTTTTTACTCATAAGATAAACCACACCCCATGTGACTGCCAAAGGCTTATAGGAAATGGCGTTCTTTAAAGGCAGCTAAAAAAGAAAACATGAATATTGAATAACGCGGATATTGTTATCCTTATCTGAAAAAAATAAAATGTGTGTAAAGTTTCAGTTTGTCTCCCTGCGCAGACTGGTCGAAAACATAACCTTAAATCCGAACACAACAAGCAATGTGTATTACAGTGTGTCGTAATCTGCATTATTAATGTCATGGGTCATTAACACTGTATTTAGACACTTATCAAATTGTCAAGAGTGCAGAAAAGATACTGACCCATGACTGGCAAAAATTCTGTGTTGAGTCATTACTCAGCTCTTCTGTTTATGACCAAAAAAAAAAGAAAAAAATGCATCACTTCCCCTTTCACCAGGGAATTTAGCAAAACCAAAGGCAAAAAAATAAAAATAAAAAAACCAAACGAACTGGCAACAGGTCAAAGCAACCAGATTAGCAAATTCAAATCATTTTGTTCACCTTGTTTTTAGTTTTTTTCCCCTGTGACTTGGTGGCCACAGTCGATAAGCAAGCTTCACAGAAAGATGGTGTCGCTGTCACCCCCCGCCGCCCCGCCCCCCCTCCACCCGGCGTCTTGAGAAGTAGAAAAATAGGCTCGCGGTTTTGAGCGGCTTATCTACGGCAACATACGAGGACAGCGGCCCCAGTGAGGAAATGTCTGCTTTTAATTGCTTCTTTAAAAAGCCGTAGCAGCTGCATGTGGGAGAGGGGGGGGATGTGTGGGGGGGGTATTTATTTTATAATAATAGTCTCCAGAATACGAAAAACATTATTGAATAATATCGCTTATTCTGGACGGTGTGTACACTTTTGTTTAACACAATGCTTCGGGTTAACTCCTTCAAGCCTCAAGGTTTGTTTTTTGTTGTTGTTTTTTTTTGTAGACTCCTACCCCGGAAAAAAAAAAAAAACTTCTTCGTATTCAATCTCGTAACAGCTGTCAGACGTCAAGCGAACAACCTTGAGTTTAATGGATACGAGAGACACTCGGTTTCATTGTCAACATCAACACCCGGGAGTTCGGGGAAAAACTGCAGCGACGTTCTCCGTTAGAGTAAATAACAGCTTTAAAATGATGAATCCGCTGTAGGAATTAGAGACGCCGTCCTTTGCGCGGTTTCACATCCCACCGCGTCATAAAAGCGCTTCATCGGCCCGTTTCATTTCACTTCCCGATCCTGTCGCGATTCCTTGATTTCCGCGCTTCTGCCGCGGGTAAATGTCGTTGTTTTTTTTTTCCGTCGTGTGGTTGTTGTTGTTGTTGTTGTTGTTGTTGTTATTTCCAACTTTGTGCTGTTTTCTTTCGGGCGCTCCCTCATTTGTCCGACTGCAACGCCGTGAACGACAGTTTGTTCGCAAACTTGAGGGAAGTAAAATGTCTCCGCGCACAATTTGTTACATTTTAGAAAGTTAAGCAGAAGAAGTTCGCAGCCGACAGCTTGCTGCATCATTTTGCATATTAATGAGGGGAGCGGTGATTTCCTACAAACCGCGGAGAGTCTTTAACACTTTTAAGCGACCAAACTTCAAGTCGTACATTCGTCACGCGAACTGGTTTTAATTACGGTCGCGCGTACTTCTTGCGAACGCAATAATTCAGAGAACGATGACAGAAGCTTCATTTTTCCGCAGATGCTTCGTGTGATGATGTCATTCGATGTCGGTGCGCCTTCCCGCAGGAAATTGTTCGAGGTCGAACTGGTTTTGTTGAAATTTCCGTGAGCGTCCTTTCGCGACAAACTGGTGTCGTCCGACTCTGAATGCGATTCCCACATCAGAGGAACAGAAAGAAAAAAAAAAGACTCGGAAACCGGAAATTACAATTTATTTTCAATGCGTGAGGATTATTGTGGTTTAACTAACCCGTCGCCGAGGAGACGGAGGCGTCACTCAGCTGCAAAGTTTAACCCCCTAAAATAAGGTAACGATGTGCGGTGTAAATGCGCGCATTAAGCGGTGGTCGTATAATGAGTCAAATATTTAGAGGCTGCTAAAGTTGAAGTGTGCATCGTCTAATTTGTAGGAAACAAAAGCTGCGACATCCTTCAAATTCTCACTTCTTGAATTTCAACCATTCCTTTTATTCCATTTGTTTTTTTTCTTCACAGCAGAGCCCTTCAGGAGCTTTTTATTTATGTCATTTTAGGTTGTTTTTTTTGGGGGGGGGATGCAGCAGGGGAACAGATAACCATTTCCTTTTTTAAAAAGGGTCCGGTTGCCGAGTCTCGGCTGGAGAAAGAAAGAGCTTCTGTGACGCCGGCCGGATCCTTCATTATTTCTTCTTCTTCTTCTTCTTCTTCTTCTTCTTATTATTATTATTGATCATCTTCTCTATATTAGCCAGAGTACGATGCAAATGTCTGTGCGCTTTACAAAGGGCAGCGCCATTCAAGGAGTTGCTGTTTTTCCTCATGTTTATTTTAATCCGATTCCTCTCCCAGCTAATCCCGGTTGGTTTCTTCCGACGCGCGCGGGGATCCCCGCCGTTTATTTATTGAGTTTTTAATAATTATTATTTTATTTTTACCTCCACAGCGGGGCCCGCTCTCCGCACTTTCTTCAACGGTCACGTCCGAAACCGAGATTGTGGAAGAAATATGACCGAGTGCCGGGGTCATCCATCATCGGGGCTGCCCGGGCTATGAAATACAGGCCGGGGCCGCCGACCAACAATGAGTCCTATCTTGTATGTTGGACCTCATGCTGGTGTATTTATCACCTATGCGGCTGCACAATGCGTGATTCATTGAACGGTCGCCGGTACAACGTGCTGACTACCGTCTCGGGGCAGTCGGCCCGCCGCTCTATCTCTGATAATGCCCCCCCCCCTCCGATGCCCTCACAGAAGGATATGCAATCTGGGCTTTTTCATTTGTTGCCCCTTGTTGTGCGCTTATGAAAGTGTGTTTATATTGTTTATGGCTTCAGGGGGCGGCCGTCTAATAAGACCCGGCCGCCTGAGGGGTGAAAACTTGGGCGAGGCGTTGTTCAAAGTGGAAGTGACTTTCCGAAGGAGTAAAAAGCTTCGTCTCAGAAGCTGGTGAAAGGAAATCAAAGGTCACCTTTGTATCTTTCGAGTATTTATATACGCGTATCTAAACCGTACGACAAAAATGCACGTCTTGCTTTCTATAAAAGAAAACAAACAGCCAAACCGAACGATTCGCGTACGTATAAATCTGCTTGACAGCATCTTCCAAGACCTCACAAGTAGTCACCCAGAAAAAAGTCTTAGTCAGCAAAGTTGTTGTTTAGTCGCAGGGAGAAAAAAAACCCCCAAAAAAACAAACTCAAACTTTCCTTCTTCAAAGACGTTATCAACAACTTCCCGAACGGCGTTCTCGGCTGAGCCTTCCTCTTCAGGACGGTGAGTCGGCGCGTAAGCCGCCGTAAAGCGACACAGAGGCCGCGAGGCTGACGGACGTTTCTTTCGATCCCGACGGTACGAACCGCGGTTCGCGTTTTTGTTACGCCGTAAGCATTTGATGCGGTTTTTTTTTGTTACGTTGTAATTTTGTGAGCGCGGCGAAGGATTTTAGTCCGTACGCTCGACACAGATCGGGTTGTTGTCATTTTAGCCGGTCGCCATTTTCCGTTCAAATGGAGAAAAAAAAAATTCATAATTACATTCATTTTAAAACTCATTATTATGGTTTTATATTCCTCTGCAATGTCGCACGTTACTTATTTAAGAAAAAAAAAAACGTTTTAACATTGAAACTACTGAAATACGATGCCCCCCTCCCCCCCCCACATTTTTTTTTTCAAGTATTAAATTAGAATCAGAAACTTACAACAACGTGGTGATATCTTTAAGCAGCCGGCAGCTCTAGAAATTTCAGATCTGGAGAACACCTTTCATCTTCGTCACAGCAGCTGGACGGTCAGATAGTTATTGCTTTTATTTTTTTTTTTCAATTTTAGGGAGATTTTAGTGATTAAATGACACCACAACCGCCCCCCCCCCCCCCCCCCCCCCCACTTCCCTCCCCGGTCCTCCCCCAACCCGCGCTTGTATCTCCACATAAACTCTTCCACATTCAATTTGCTCCCGATCAGATCTATTTTATCTGAACGCGTGGCAGGAGATTCCACTTACTGCCCACTGAACTGCTGAACGGGCATATTGTTTTTAAAAGGACGAGCCGTCGGGGGACAGACGCTGCTTTCTCCTGCTCGTTGACCAGAAACCGGGCCTTTTTTTTTTGCACGGTGTTATTACGACTGCATGCCTTCCTGGACTTGCCTCGGCTACTCCCCCCCCCCCCGAGTTCATTATGCACACAATCTGTGACAGAGTACATTAGTTCTACGTACTGTACAGCTGCCAGCTCCGGTAATCTAATAGTAATATATAAATTCCTTCTGGCAGGCCAATAAAACTCAGATTAGTTTCCCGGCGAAAGGTACACTCTTGCAGCGGTTGACAGACATGTGAAGAGAGGCATTAGCATATCATCGGCGCGGGGCTCTCCGGGGAACGGAGACGCCGCCGCTCACCCCCCCCCCCCCCCCCCCGGTACTTCCCCGTCACCTCCGCCAGCGCTACACAAGAAAAAAAAAAAAAAAAAAAAAAGCGAGTGATTCAGTTAACAACTACTTGATTTAGTGCGAGCTCAGTCAGACCGGGGAGATGTGTTTTACGGGTTCATCAGCTTTGCAGGTGGTGGGAGGGAGAAGGGGAGGGAGGGGGGGGGGAGGAGAGAGGGGAGAACAAAAACAAACGGAAAGTGTCAAATGGATTATGGAAATTAGAGCGTAGAATCTGCTTTATGCTGTTTTGATGTTGTTTTACCCCCCAAAAAACGTTATTATTGTGTTTTTTTTGTTTTTTTTACCCCCTTTTGGAAAGACGGTGATAAAGACAAACAATGCAAAGTTAACTCCGCAAGCCGGAATTGAATTAAGCGAAAGTGGAACGTAAGTGCGTTTGAGCTGTTTTTTGCATTATTCATAAGGGAGCGTTACGTATATTATTTTAGTGTGCAAAAAACAACAACAAAAATGTATATACATTTTTTTTTTTTTTCTTTTTTCTAAGGCTCAGCTGTCGGCTGTTAAATGCTTTAAGCGACCGCTCGGATATTACCTCAGTTAGGAGGCAGGATAATGCTATCATTTGCTCCCGGTGTTACAAAAAAAGATGTGTACGAATTGTCCATAAAACGAACCCCCCCCCCCCCCGCACACACACACACACACACACAGAGGGGAGGCTTATTTTCCAAATCATGAACACTGAGCATATAAAGATGATAATCTGCGTCATATATCGGCCTCGCCGCGCGTCAGAGGGTCACCTTCTCGGGGGAGGCAAAAAAAAAAAATGATGTTTTGTAGATGCTAAACTGCTTTTTCAAGGCCCCTCGACCTCCTCCCCAACCACGCCGCCTCAAGGCCTGCTCTATATTCATGACATAACCGCTTACTCATACCTAATATTTGTGAATAGCTCCCGTCCTGTTCCGGTAAAGAGCCGCCGCGCCACCGGAGCCGCACCGGCACCTTTTTATTGATCGGTACACAATAAAAGGAGCACAAAACTACCTCTTGGAAATTAGATTTTTTTTTTTTATATACTACTGAAATATGCTGGCTGAAATTGCATTACCTCAGCACATTCATAACATGTTTTTTTTCTTTCTTCTTCTTCTTCTTAAACAAAGTTGGAAATTAAATCCCGGTCCTGCGGGTGTTTGCTGTTTTTTCCCCCACTTCAATCCTCGCTATCAACAAAAGGGATCTTTTGTAAGTAAAAGAGAAATGTACCCTAAAGGAAAGTATTCCTGGACAATTGCGACTGTCTTATTTTCTGATATGGTAAAGTTATTTAAAAAAAGGGGGATAGTGCATTCAAGTAAGAATCGTTTTCGGACTGAATGATTTACTTTTCTGACGATTTTCCTTTTTGTGAACTGACAAAACTGTCACAATGAGGCCCCACCCCCCCATCGCTCCAGACTGTGGATGTAATATAGCAGCAGCATAAAAATGATAACCTTTTTTTTTTTTTTTTTCTTCTCCTTCTTCTTCTTTTCTCCAGATAGGAAGAAATATTTCCCATCAATATGCTCCTAGGGATGCACTTATTTCCAACACGTCATCCAATGTGTCACATTGCCGGTGATGTGGATCCTGCCTTCAATCAAAACGTTGTCTTGTTCTCGCGCGCTCATACTGAGAGTTTGCATTTGTTATTCATACATATTCAATGCAAAGGGGGAGGAAGCTCGCCGTGTGTGGCGCTCGCTCGTACGACGTAATGTGTTGACCGTTTGAGGGGAAAACAGACAAATGGACCACATGATTACCTTCGGCTGTTCCCTGATCGTTTCGGAACGGCAGCAGGAACGCTCGGCCAGAGGAAGCTCTCCTATTGGCTGCTGTGTGGGGAGAGGGGGGGGGGGGGGTTGAACCCACATACTGTATATAAAAGTGTTCGTAGCTTCCGGATCTTAAAAATGTGGCTGATGCAGAAGTGTCTTCAGCTGCAATACCACCGAGTGCCACTAGAGGTCGACTCCAAAAAGCCTCCGGCTCCATAGACTCCCATTCAACTAGTCTCATTAAATTAGTTATCTCGGTTTTGCTATCTAAAGTTGTTCTTTCTTATTAGTTTACCAGCGGTCCATCTGAAAATAATTCCAGCAATAATGAATAAATAAGCTTCAAAAAGACTGTTTTTTGGGGGGGCGTGTCTGTTTGATTGACAGGCCAGTCAGGTTTCGGCTATCGGTGGGCGGGACGGTGTATCGTTGGGTTTCCGATCAGATCTGTCAGATCCATCGATCTCACTCATTAAAAAAAATTTTACACCTTCAGTTCTGTGACAATCGAACAAGCAGCTTTACTTTCCAACATTTTATTCATTTTTCAACACAAACGTACGCAAACAAAAAAAATCTATTCTCATTTCAAGTAAAGAATATGTTCACGACTGGAGAAACCAATTCAGGTCATCACAGTGATCAAGTCCGTTTTGTTTTTTTCTTTTTGCAGAGAATCAAAGCAATGTGCCAGAAAAAAAACCAGACTGCTAATATATTCTCATTTTAGCTTATGCATATTATGACGGCTGTAATTGTAAACATAACAATGAAACGCCACCTTTAATTGAATTATCACAAACTAGCTGGCATGCAGCAAACGTGGTGGTATTCAAGAAAACAGCGTTTGATTTCTGGAGCTCCAGGCCAGATGGTTTCATGTGGGGGGCAACACAACACGTTTGCCCCCAGCCCCCTGACATGTTGAGCCGGCCCTGGGAGGGAAGGACCCTGGGATATTTGAATAAATAGAAAAACTAAACAAGATCTTTATTTTGACTCTTCTTCTGTGACTATATGCAAACCGCATGCCGCACAAGCATCAACCCTCCAGCAGCATCTGCCAAAAGAGCCGAGGCAATGAACTCCCCTCCTGAGGGACATTACTATTGATAACCGAGTTACGAATCATTTAATACCATTAGAGTCCTTCTACCGCGGTGCCTCGCATGGAAATATCATTCCTGGCCCCGATCTCTCACGCTGGGAGATTATCAAGGGTGATGATGCGGTGGAACGCCGGAAGATTTGTCAAGTTAATAAAATGAGCTCCGGGGAGAGCTATTTCATGGCATCACTGAGGTATGTTCAAAGTAAGTGAGAGCTGATGGCGGGGGCCACGGCAGTTGTGCACAGAATCCACCGCAGAAAAGGTAAATCAAACACTTTTCTCGCTCTTGTTGACGGATATCGGACGACGCTCGAAGCTCAAGTAATGGCCGTGCGGCGACTTCGTGGAGGATTTGAAAGGGGCGGATTCACCTCGCGTGAACTCGGGAGAGGACGGTCATCTCTGTCGGAAGGCACTTCGGCTGTACCGAGATAATATGTGGTTATAGCTTACCGCAATTAGCAACCAATTAAAGAAACCCCCCCCAAACAAAACATTTTATGTCAAAGTGAGCATTTATCTCGCAACTACTGCCGTAAAAAAAAAAGAAAAAAAAAAGCACTCAAAAACAGTCAGGAATAAAAAAAGAAAATGTGCCTTTTGTTTCACCGAGCAATCAAATATTTTGGTGCTGGTGGAGAACAAAACGGAGCTAAAAGAACAGTAAAAAGTTGGACATTCATCAGGCGAACACACCAACATGACTTTGGCGAATGTTTTAGCCTTATGAACTTTGCAAAGTGTTAATATGTCAGTGTTGCATTTACGCCTTGTTCCTCTGCAACTAGCGGGCAAAAAAAACCACAACAAAATAATGCCGTTTGAAACATTTAAGAAGTTTGGAATCACGTCCTCGAACGTTGAGAGAAAGCAGCTTGAGAAAATAAGCAAGTTCAGCTTTTCTTCGTAATTGTAACACACGTTTTAATGATCATTTCTTCTGACCATTCATCTGATGTTGAGGTTGAGGAAACATTGTTAATATTGTTTTCCCACTGACGTCTTCTTCTGAAAAACTGTTTACGGCTCTGCAGTTCAGTCACATCTCGTGTCGAAAGCTGGAGCGTAAATAGGAGAGAATACCTTTCTGACTGGCGACGGGTCGCCTTAAACGATACGCGTTCACAAACCTTTTGCAAAATAGCACAGACTCCTGACGGTGCTTTTAGATACACTTTTGAACTGTGTCGGTGTAAAACACTGTGTAGCTCTGAGGGGGAGAGCGCTGCTTTAACAAAGCCGGGGTTAAGGGTGGATTCCCACTGGGTCCGCATATGCTGAAAATATATGCACGCTCATGGTACTACCAGGCACTTTGAATGAAAGCCCTCCCACCCCCAACAAATGGCATATGTTAGAAGATGGCTGCACTAAAACATTTCAGCACGGGTAAAACTGCAGCCTTGTGGCCATGCGACCGCCAGTTTTCCGGTGGTTGGCCGGCCAGTCGTAGAAAAGCGTAATGCCACGTCCAAATGTATTACCGGTAGTGGAGTTTGATGGAGGGGAAATGCTTTAGCGATGCAGGACATCAATAAACATAAAATCTGGTTGTAACTCTCTCTTCGACTCGGAATAGAGAATTTTTTTTTTTTTTTTTTTTTTACCGATCGTTTTACAATCGTACAGGAAGAACAAAACGTTGCAGAAATAGGCTGGAGTACTAATTTCTCCCATGTCAGGAGCCTCAGTGAAGCGAAATGCCAAACACCCACAGGAAATGTTGCTTTTTTAAATAATGGACATGGCCTTTTTAGTCCAAAGACATGCCCCATTGTTTATGCATTGGGTCCCCTCATGCAGAACATGTTCCTTGCATGCCCTACATCAGCTGATCAAAAACCAAACACCAATCACATACAGTATATTTCTTGGAGTTCTTCTCTTGCAGCTTACTCCTCTCTGTTTCTTTCTTCCTCACCAAAACCCGCAAATGATATCTTTCCCTGGGCTTATCTCTTGAAATTATGCATATTTCATATGTCAGTGATGTGTGCTTCGGTTTTCTTATCCGTCGACCCCGGGGAGGGGGGGGGGGGGGTGATTGCAATCTTCCCTGAGATTGACTTTTTTTAGATTCAGGGAGCAGAACCTGTCCCACCAATTAGTACAACCATCTGTACAAAAATGGTTTTATCTGATGGTAATGTTCCATTGCTATGTGAAGATGGTCGCACAAACCAGTTTTAATTAACACTGATAAATTCGGTTTTATTCGGAGGGAGTTGTCAGAAGGTATGCTGGGAAAAAAAAAAGGAAACGATGTAAACAAGTCTCCGGGTCCAGCTGCTAACATCAGCCCGCTAACATTGACAATATATTATAATATATACAATATTTACCACGTTCCCCGTCTTGACTACGTGTGTTAGCATGCTTAATATCTGCTAATTATCACAGAACAGAAAGTACAGCCGAGAGTCATTAGACAATACTACGTCCCGCCCACCGATAGCTGTAACATGACTGCACCGCAGGCCTGTCAATCAAACAGACCACGCCCCCATAAACACAGCTCTTTGAAGCTTATTGAAAAATTAATGACGGGATTATTTTCAGATGGAACGCCAGAACACTAATAAGAAGAAGTAACTTTAGCTAACAACACTGAAGTAACTCGTGGAGAAATTTTATTGACTGAGAATTTGATGAGAGAAGTTGAATGGGAGTCTATGGAGCAGCAGGCTTTTTGGAGCCGACCTCTAGTGGCACTCGGTGGTATTGCAGCTTAAGCCACTTCTGCATCGCCCTCGTTTTTTAGACCTTTAAAGCTACGTCCACTTTTATATAGTCTGTGGTTGGAACAAAGCACTTGATCTGTCTTGTTAAAATCGACTAGATGCAGAGATATGTCATCGAATAAGTGACAATATTGAGCTTCTGGTAGCGCTGCGTCATTTGAATTAGTCCTCATCATGACGAATGGGCATTTTATACACGTTTGTTGGCAATCCATCCAATAGTCACCGAGATGCAGAATTTGACCAAATCCAAATGTTAACCAGTCGGTGGTGCTGGAGGGAAAGTTGGTAGGATTCATCGCCAGGAAGTCGTGAATCTCGGCACAAAATTTGTAAGATCAGATATTTCAGTGTTAGTACTCATGAATTAAACATCATCTAAAGCCTTTATTTTGACAGCTGAAGTAGTCGTACTCTATATTACAGTCACAGACTGTCTGTTCTGTAAAGTTACGTCACTTTTATGATTTAGTTTTTTTTAAACTCTTACTCCTGTGGTTTTTCAATAAATAAATAAAAGATACATGCATAAAGATTAGAAGGATAATATTTCTGTAATGCACAGCATGATTTTTGCTTTAAAAAAAAAAAAAATCGCATATCTCTTTCTCAACCTGCAATTAATTTTTTGAATTCCCGCAAATTTACGCCAAAAATAAAACCTCACTTAAAACTCTGCAAATTACGTCGCAATTTCTGAGAAAATCTGCTGCAAAAATCAAGCACCTTTGATTGCAACAATCACTCCGCGAAATCCTGAAGGGACTAAATCACACAGCCATTACCAGGTACTCGTGAGGTAAAAAAAAAAAAAAAAAAAAGGA
Organism: Embiotoca jacksoni; assembly: GCF_022577435.1. Lineage (NCBI taxonomy): Eukaryota > Metazoa > Chordata > Actinopteri > Embiotocidae > Embiotoca > Embiotoca jacksoni. The sequence goes on along the minus strand of NW_027185389.1, from coordinate 1,936,721 downwards.
GCGAAATGCAGCTCGTCTTCACAAATAAAACCTCTCAATGTGTTGAGTTTTTGATGAAGCATCGGAGTACAGAAATATATTGAGTGCTTCTGTGTTATGAAAGATGAAGAGAAAAAAAAAAAAAAAATCAAATCTGCACTTAAACGAGAATGAGTCTTGTATTAAAAAATGAAAGAAGAAAAAAAAAGGGGGGGGGGTCTCAGAGCTGCAGTGAAGTGCAGTTGTGTTTACTCGATTGTGTGATTGTTTACAGAAGTAATTAGCGGTTGGCTGTGCGATGATACGGCTGACGACATTAAAAAAAATTCTCCTTGTAGGATTAATAAAGTATCTATCTATCTATCTATCTATCTATCTATCTGTCTGTCTGTCTGTCTGTCTGTCTGTCTGTCTGTCTATCTATAACACGTAGAGTGTTTTCTGTATGTTTATTGCTCTGCGGTGTGTGTGTGTGTGTGTGTGTGTGTGTGTGCGTGCGTGTGTGTGTGTGTGTGCGTGTGCGTGCGCGTGTGTGTGTGTGTGTGTGCGTGTGCGTGTGCGTGTGTGTGTGTGTGCGCTCCCTCTACCTCCCTCGCTGCTCCGGTGTTCCTACATCCAATCTATTTCCCTCAGTCTGAGCGAAGTACAACAGAATTAAAGATGCATGAGATTATCCGGCGTGTCCAGCAGGGTGGAATGAAGAGAGATCGTGTTGAGCACATTGACCTTGTTCTCGGGAGTTATTGGCCAGCTCCTCACCTTTGCAGAGGGCTTCTGTATTTAACGTTGTACGGGACCACTTAATTAGCACCTTGGTCCGCTGCCAAACTATTGTCCGCGGGGCACACCGGGTGTTCTCGCTGACTCGCCGTCTCGTTCCTCTTGCCGGGGCTGGCGGCTCGTGTGCCGCAGCAGAAACGGGGGTTTTGTATCGCGCTGTTTACCGTGTTAAATACCCGACGCTACGGTTCTCAAACTCATTCATTACAGTCCGAATAGGAACTTTGCTTTTTGTAGCTTTTTTTTTCCCGGAAGATATGCAGTTTTTTTTTTTTAGATGGGTGACCTTTATTCTTTCTTAAATACCGGACAGTAAGAGGTTTGACCCAGCTGTGACTGTGATCCTCCATTCCTCAGGTCATTGTAGAAGCTCTTTAGTTTTAGTAGTTTAGTCAAAGTTTTGTGTGAAGCAAAGGTTCCAGAAGCTGTTAAAGGAAAACTATAATTTGCTATAATTTCGGGTTTTATTTTCGTAGCTTTTGCTTTCTTTAGTATCGCTTTTCGATTACATCGGCATGTCAGATGGTAGATTATTTGCTAATCGAAGGGTTGGGGGGTTCAACCTCCTCCCGTCGACACGCCGAAGTGTCCTCGACACTGATGAACAGTGGCAGTCGAGCCTTCTCGCACTGACAGTATCCTCGTGTGGCGTATACGGTAGTTAACAAAACAGAAAAGCTCGAAGCTCATGAGCAGAATCGAAGGCGGGCAGGTGAGCTTGAGCTGCAGGTGAGCGTTGTGGGCGGAGCTAGAGGCGGGGCCTATCTGAAAATTCAGTTCCATGCGTATTGAATGAAGTTTAATTTAAGTTTTCCTGTAAAACACTTGAAAATGCATAATTGCGACGAACAAAGATACGTTTTTCGACGTTTAGTTGATGCCGTGAGAGAATCTTTAATCACGTCACATTGTTGACCCGTGCATTGTTCCTCAGTGGGTGATAGATACGACCGGTCGTTACCGTTTGAATGCCGTTCTTCTTCCTTTTTTCTCGGCGCATCGGTACCAGTGAAAGGATGATGCACTGCCTTCTTGCGATAGCAAAAAAAAAAAAAATCAGAAATCCCATGAACAACAGCCTCTGTAGCAGCGAGATTCAGTGCAGATCTCATCCATCATTTATGCATGGCTCTCCATTACAGGTTCATTTGAATGGGAGGATAGTGTAGCTCCCCCCTTTCTCTCCCTTTTTTTTTTTTTTTAGCTCGAAAGGTCAGTGATTGAATATATTCCTCATGCCGAAAGTAACCTGATTTCCCTCTCATAAGTCGGGCAGTAATTCGCGGGCTCTCGCGGTTCAGTAAATAACAGCGCAGACTTAGTATGCCACAGAACTGTTGCATTAATCTTTCTGCGGAATTGGTGGGATTACTCTCTGTCAATTTACAGTCGGGGAATTGGGTTTACTATTCAGAGCATTGTGATATTCTCCTTTTGTGCGTGTTTGCAGCTCATTCGATTGAGCCCGGCGTGCGGCCGAAAACCGCCTCGCGCGTCCGGGGGTAGCGGCGGTGTCGGTCGACCAGCCGTTCAGAGGAGGGAAAACGAGCCTCGGCGTAACGACCGTCCTGCGGTTTTACGCACCTGGCCGCTGGTTTACATACAGAGCCTTTCAACCTAACTTTGGACTAATGTCTTCTCGGACGCCCTGCTCGAGGAGGCGCGGGGGGCCAATAATGTGTCTCGTTTCTACTGTATCCGTTTCCCACATGGAGGAAATGTCTCGACGTAGTGCCAGTCTCGATTAGCGGCGCGAAGGCCTTCTCGCCTTTCGAGCAAACGGTATAGAGTGTGAAAGCGGAGCTCGAGGCCTCAAGGCTGCGTCATGGATTTTATCCTTTAATGCACCTTAATTGATGATACTTTAAGTGGTTTTGTTGGCTTGCCTCGTTTCCGCGGATCTCGGGCTTCAGAGGAGGGCGTCTCTCGAGCTAACGTTGATGTGAGCAGCAGCAGAAGAAGAGGCGGCTCGGCTGCAAATGAACGCTGATGTTGATATCTGCTGTGGTCCTTAAACATTTGCTATAAACAACAAACTAATCACGCAATGGACAGTTTGTTTTCCCATTTTCCCCGTACTGATATAACAGTGCATACATTTTTCTGACTGTTGTTATTATCAGGCCAGTAACTTTTGGAAAGTCGAGAACAGACTTGTTCTTTTACTTCTATCTATATATATCATGTTCTTGTGCACTTTCTCTGTTGCCTAATCTAATGGGGAACCATGAAGAAGCCCAATGAGTTGTTTTTTTTAGCATATGTACCCAGCAAATTTCATATGAATGAATGGTTTCAGTCCATTTTCAGGTTGGTGAAAAATTATAAATGCCTTTATTTAAAATGGCAAAATGTAATTGATTTAAATTTTACTTATATAGCACCCACATCACAATACAGGTTATTTTAAGATATTTAACACAGTAAAGTCCTTAAAACGACATATCCGACAGAGGGAAGGAAAAACTCCCTTTTAACAGGAAGAAACCTCCGACATAACTAAGCTCAGAGGCGGGCGGACATCTGCTTCAACCGGTTGGAGTGAGGGGAGAGCAGAGAGAGCCGAGACATACAGGCTCGACCTCTCCTTAAAACATCCACAGTATAAAGAGTAGCTTATTTTTAAATGCTTTTTTCCCCTCATATTTCCTCACATATTTGATTTTGTTTAATCCTCATCTAATCAGCCGGTCTCATTTAGATTAAGATCTCATTTCCAAAAGAGAGACCTGAGGATGAGAACCATTCACAAGACTACTGTCAGCATAACAGACCCAACACAAGAGATATGCAATAGAGAAGTCTGAAAGTAGGCAGGAACAAAAGTCTGCGTGACCTTTGCCTCGAATGGGTTTTTGTGGGCGTACGCCGGGAGGACACCGACCGACCGAGCGCGACCAGCTGCTGATTGTTGCTTTAATTCTGGCAGCCAATGAAGGACAACTTCAACCCACTGCCACTTTAAAAAGTAAACCTTGTCTACAAAAGGGGCTGCTGTGGTGTTGGAGCCAGACGGACGCTTCTCCTGTGGGAGAAGCTCTGTGCGCATGAGTGGGAAGTGCCAGGATGTAGTCATAGCCACGGGGAAATACATCCTCTTTAGAGCTGTTCAAGTTACTGTAAGTCAGGCCAAAATTATGTCTGCAGAATCTTTGTCATATAACAACACAGTTATCATAGTGTATGTTCAGCATGTGTTCAATCAAAAATAATAATCAAAAAACAGAGTTGATCCGGATTGTTTTGCAGTGGTATGAATAGAATTAAGTAAAGTTTCGTACGGTGGCCGTGAGGGTCAAAACGCAACAAAATTTCAGAAAGCGCAAAAACATTTTACAAAATGCAAAAACATTTCACAAAATGCAAAAACATTTCATAAAACACGAACAAATTTCACAAAACGCAACGACATTTAAAAACATTTCACAGAACACCAAAACATTTCATAAAACACAAAAACATGTCATAAAAGTTACAAAACAGTGTTTTGTAAAATGGTTTTGTTTTTTAATTTCGTCTTTATTCTGCTATTTTTACAACTTTCATGTGCGAATGTCTGGCCTCTCACCCTACTGTCCTCCGTGGTTACTTTGCACTGGTTAGATTAAAGTTTAAAACATACGATCAAAAGTACTACATTCTTATAGATTCAAATAATATTCACAATGTCATAGAAAAGAACAAATAACAGAGAACAAGAATCAAGTTTCATACAAATAAACCATTTAAATTGAAAAAAAAAAAAAAAAAAGTCAATAAAATATGAATTAAATATCAGCTCCATAAACCAGCCAGAACATTCGAATTCTGCGTATATGTCAACATGTCAATAATTGATTGTTGCTGCATTTTAGACACGCGCACCAGCGGGGAGGGGTGCCGCAGGCGAAGAAGAAAATGTGCTGTAATTAATTTCAGATGCCCCGTGTTCCTTAAAAAAGTCTATCTCAGGCTGTACAACACACACACACACACACACACACACACACACACACACACACACACACACACACACACACACAGGTCTCACTGTTCGAACCCTCCCACTGCTCACTGCACTCTGTGAGTGAGAGACAACTACAGGCAGACTCAGCAGGGGGTCACTGCTGAGGTCTCACTATAGCTGTCATCTCACGAACCTGCTGTGGGAGGACGACGTATGAATAGCCGGGGTACATGTGCTCCATACAAAACATAATATGATCCATGTCAGTATAAGTCTCATAAATGTGGAGGATGTTCAGGCATAGCTTGGATAATAAAAGTGGACATAGCTTCCGGTAGCTGCAATACCAGCGAGTGCCACTAGAGGTCGGCTCCAAAAACACCTCCGGCTCCATAGACTCCCATTCAACTCGTCTCATTCAATTCGAAGTCCATAAACATTTTTCACCGGTTATTTCGGGGTTGTTAGTTAATCTTAGTTTTCTGGAGGTACATCTGAAAATAATCCCGTCATTAACCAGAAAATAAGCTTCAAAAAGCTGGGTTTTTGAGGGCGGGGCGTGTCTGTTTGATTGACAGGCCTGTGGTGCAATCAGGTTACGCCTATCGGTGGGGGCGGGACGTAGAATCGTAGAGTCAGATCCACCTCTTGCTCCTCCTCCTCCAGCTCGTCCAAACAAATCATCCAAAACTGGCAAGAGGGCGCCGACCAATATCGAGTCTTCATAACGGCCGGTCACAAACCGACCGGCGACGTCGTCGTTTGTTGTCGCTCGTGTTCGTCATGTTCTTAATACGACTCAAAAACGTGTTTGTTTTTTTCGGGTGACATACAAAGACTGACGTGGCCGGAAATCAGCAATATTTGTCCTTTGGGGAATCGCCACGTGTTAAAATGCCCGTGGCTGTCACCTCCACAGACCGGCTGATGGCCCGTACGAAGTTCTCACCCCAGCATTCCCCCAAATCCCCCGTCACATTTCCCCGCAGGTTCAGGAAGCTACGGGCCCACGCTTTAATAGGCCCGCCGCGCCGTTTCATTAGTCTCTCCCCGGCATCGCTTAAAAGCACTCAATACATGATTTTGTGTCAGCGAAGCGGCTTTTAAAGCGTTATCTGCCACGCCGGCCCGGATGAATGCGGAAAAGATTAGCATGCGGCGCACACGTCTCATTTAAATGACGACTGAAGGGACATATTCACAAAAGGACATGTATAGGCCCTCTCTATAGTCCCGACCGCGCGAGACATCAGACGGCTTTTGATAACAGCAGCCTGGTGGTCGCCCCAGCTGGGGGGGGGGGGGCTCAGATCAACCGAGAGGAGACAGCTGGGGGCCCCAGCAGAATAGAACATCGACGGCACAGCGGGAACTCTATCATCCCTGACGGTTTTTTTCTTTGCCCTCCCCCCCCGCCCCCCTCCATCTTTTTTTTTGGGGGGGGGGGGGGGGGGTGGGGGGGGGGTGGGGGGGGGCTCCGGAGAGCAAAAGCTACGAGCGTTGGTGGGGGGGGGGGGGGGGGGGAGGTTTGGATCAGAGCGAGCAGGGCTTCACTTGGCAAGGCCGGATAGGATTTGGCATTTAGGTGTGTGTAATTATTTAGTTAGTTCCTTTTTTCTTTTTTTTTCTTCTCGAAAAAAACCCAACAATTTTGTTGAAGCCCCGATACGTGATTTGGGTTAATAGAATTTAAATACATTCTGACGAGGATTCCCAAAAGAGCTTTTAAGCTAACAGAGATGTGGAGCGGTCTGCAGGAAAGTGATGGAAGGGCTATAATTACTTGCCAAAAGATGTGGGTTTTTATATCAACAAATTACCAGGTGTACAAAGCGAGCTCTGTGGTCTCCGAGAAAATGCAAAGATAAAGCCTCCCTGCTTGTTTTTTTTTTTTCCTCCCGGTGTTTGTCTCTTGACTGTAATCCCATCAAAGACTCCCCTGCTTTTTTAGTTTTTCTTTTCCAGAAATGCCGAGCTCCTCCCCCGTCTTTGGCTTTACCTCCCCTCAGGATCGGCATCTCGGAGTGCACGCTTCGTCGGTGATTACTCACTTCCAGACAAACATCTGGGAGCGTAAATTCAGCTAATCCCCGTCATCACCGCTGTCTCTCCACTACAGTTAATTCTTCCTTAACAGTAAATAGCAGAACAAGAGAAAAAAAAAAGGGCTGACGACGCAATAAAGACGCCTTAAAAAAAAAAACTTTTTTAAAAATAATAATAAGAGCCACCGCTGCAGCGTTTTTTCGAAACATGAGTCATCGACGTTCCTCGAAGTTGAATGCAAGACGTTTCTGGTCTGGTTTCTCTTTGGTTAAATGCCAAATGAACATTGAAAAGAATCTCAAAGATTGGCGGCCATTTTTGACCTTGGCAAATCAAGCTGTGCTCTTTTAGTCCCGGTAAAAAAAAAAAGTCAGGTTTTTCAGAACGGCCATTACCTTGGCGGGGGTTATGCGCCTACTGTTATGCTACTATTTCAGCTGGAAATGAGCACACTCATGATGGGAACAGAACATTGGAAGCACATTATTGTGTGTCTGGGAAGGAAATGCATCTTAATTGGGGGTTTTATTGCTAGTAGCATCTGTTTTTGTTGGTGTGGATGTTTCCACAGATCTTAATACCTTGAAAAACAAAATAAGGTTGGCCGTCATTGCCGTCATGAAGGACACAAACACTTTCTGGTTTGAGATCTGTGAATGAGTTTTAGTAAAGTTTGGTCAAGTAAAAACTCGATTCTTGTTGGTGGGAGACAAACACTTCAATATTTGAGGAGGTTCTTTGTTCTACATGTTTCTGATGCTTTATTTGCAGTCTTGCTATTCATAAGAAAATATTTGTATAGTTTTTAAGCATCAAAAACGCATCTCGTAGTCGTTTTAAATCTCCTCTTGTTGTTTGCTGGCTCTGTGATGGAATGGCCAGTCAAGAGTTCTCTTCCACATTAAAAGTTGGAGAGTGTGCTGAGGGCAAACATATGACATGAGCGTGGGTTTGTGACATCACTTACTTATGGAAGTCCAAACGGGCAACCCGGTATCACGGCAAACAGACTCGCCCGTCCACCACAGCAAAGTGTTGGCATAGCTACGCTTGGTGATGTCTAAGCGTGACAGTTACACGCTTTTGCCTGAAGCGATTTCTAGGAAAATGAAAACCTTCTGCACCGTTTTAACCGTGTGACTTACAGGATAACGAAACCATTAGCAAACACGCTGGTTTGACTGCAGCAAAATAAGTCAATCACGCCTAAACGTCGCCAAGTGTAGCTATCTCACGTTTTGCTGTCGTGGCCGGGCGTGTCTATTTCACGCTTTGCCGTGATACTGGGGTTGGACAGTTGGTACTTGAATACAGGCTGAGTTTCTACATGTTTGGACACTTTCACGGTATCAGTATCCACATAGACCTAGCCAAAAAAGAAAAGAAAATGGAACTCTGAATTCATACAACACGGGAAACTTAGAAGAGGAGCACTTTGCAAACTATGCGATATAAATACACTAATTGTGCTGAAGTAATGCAGGGGCTGTACACGTAGATCTTAATTGCTGCTCAAAATTTGATGGTGCGTGGTTGTGTAAACGTCTGTTAAAGAATCAGAAAAGCAATTAAAACGTTCTGCCGCCGAATTCCTTGGCTCAGCTACCAGGTGGAAACTTTAATTCTGAGCCGTAATAAGTGACAAAAAAAACTTGAGGTAAACAACTGCTCATACTGCGCAGTCGTGTTTTGGTAATGGAACTCACGCTTCCCATTTACCTCATGAAGATCTCCCTTAGGAGGAAAAACACTCCCGTGTTTGCCAAATGCAACAGATAAAAGGCAGCGATGGCGTTTGGGCTCCTTTTTTGAAGGAAACTGATGCGCCATTTTTCTTCTACTGTCTACCCGCAGAGACGTCTTGGCCCGCAGAGACGAGCTGATTGGTTGTCATCGTCCCAGAGTTTCACCGCGCGTCTTTTCGTAACCAAATGAATTCTTGATCTAAGCTCGATATAACCTACTGAGCATTTACCACTGATAGCTGTGATCGTAAACTGTCTAAAGACAGGTGTTCAAATAAACATGGAACACGTTTTCTACCCGGGCGGTTTAAAAAATAAATTAAAAGCAAATATGAGCTACAACACCGAACTGTGACTCAACTGTGTTTGAGCATACGAAAAAAACACCAGACAGGAGGGTTCGCTGAGCAGTTCTGGAGGCACTTAGTCACTAGAGAGCTTTTCATCAGGCCTTTTCACACTCGACACCTGTTCAAAAAATAAAATACAAAAAAAACTCGATGTAAACCGCATCATCTCGACAATATTTTTTTTTTCACTGCAGGAGCCGTGAGGTGCATTTGAAGTGTGAAAATGTGGTAATCCAGAGATGATCTCGTTCAATCGGGAATCACTTCTTTTCTGTTGAATGGGATTTAATCCGCACTGATTACAATAATCCAGAGGGAACTATGAAACTGAATGAACCAAAGTATTGATGCCGTTAACTGGGGATTTGTTTTGGGAATTTTAACCTTTAACAGAGATGATAGGCTTTTAAAATATGCAGAAATTGTTGTAGTTCTATTTATACTGGAGGTAATGATTAGGTGCAATGTGAAAGGGAGCGCTTGTGAAGTTTTATCCTAAATTGACTCCCCTCACTCTACAAAGTGGTTTAGTATCTTTCAGTAATTGTGGCCTTTGCAAAAGTCTGGCCTACTACTTAAGGCTCTGAAAATTCTGAATTTTTAGGCCTTAATGGATTATTTTAGGTCCAATAAGTCATATCAAAAATTTTGCGTAAATGTCTTGGTTTTTCTGGAACCAGAAGTAACCATATTTGGACGACCTGGAGAGGAGCGAGTGGTGGATCTGACTGAAAATGGAGGATACTATGCCCCGCCCACCTATGCTGGAACCCCAGCTGCACCCGAGGCCTGTCAATCAAACCAGGCACATTCCCCAACCACACCTCTCTTCTAGGCCTAATGTCAATTTGAGACAGAAGTTTTTCAAAGCCAGCTCCTAGTGGCCCTCAGTGGTATTGCGCCGTAAGGGTATTATTGGGCATTGGCTTCATTTTCCAGAGGAGTCTTTGTCCATTTTTATATACAGTCTATATACAAGGCCTGCAAACCTACATTTTCAGTGTTTTAAAGGACAAAGAAATGTCAGTTAAGGTGAACTGTGGAAGTCCAAATCTGAAAGAGCAAGAAACGTTTGATGGGTCATATGACTTTGGTAGGACCTTCAGGAAGGTTTAACTGACACAGGAATGGTGGTGTGCAGCTCAAATAGTGTCTACATGGCAGAGTAATCAGAAACACACACTGCATGCTAGCTCATCACAAAAGTCAACAGATAAGCCAGAGTGGTTTTGGAAACAGGTGTTGTGGACAGATGATGTTCAAAAGGAGCTCTTTGGCCACAAGCACCAAAGTTATCTTGTCATCTGTTAATTATGGGATGGAAATGTTGTTCTTTGGGGGTTGCATAGCAGCCAGTGGCACAGGAAACACTTCACGGATAGAGGGAAGAATTGATTCCAGTAAATATCAGCCAACTCTGGATGAAAATGTACATCAGTCACTCAAGGAAGGGAACACATAAAGAAGCTTGCTTTGAAATCAGGACAATGATCCAAAGTGGACTTCAAAACTTCCACCTGAACTACTTCAAGAATCGTGAGCTGAAGCCTTTGGAAAGACCCTCTTTTAATGTCGTATATCAACAAAACACGGGGCCCAAACTTTCGCTTACAACTGTATGTTTATAGCGTTCTATGCTGCCCCCTAGTGGCCAAAAGAACACAAAACGCAGGTTTGACCAATATCCTGTCCACAACTTGTTTGTACAACATGTCACATCTTTGAGCTCCCCTGGGCTATTCACACCGGCGTGAAGACCAACTTTATCAGGTCCAAATCAATTCCAAGACCTTTAATAGATTGGAGTGAAGTTGCGGGTCTACAGGCTGTCGAGACAAAAGGAAAACAAAGCCTATTCAAGAACTAAACCAGCAACAAACCGCACACAGTCTGTCTGAGTAAATGCTAAAGAAAAGCAGCACATTTTCCCAGCAGGCCTTCAGTAAAACCATAAATCGGGTCTGAATATTTAAAACTGTTTTAAAAAAAAAAAGGGGGATTCTTTTAGGGGCATCTTTAATGCTCGCGTTAGTTTCTCCTTGATTCTAGAATCCTGGTCTGAAGTTAAATAGAATTGATTTCCACCACATACCTTTGTTAGTTCTAATTAGAAAGTATGTGTGCACAGAAGTGGCCTGAGGCTGCTCATAAAAGCTGAAACAGAAACCCCATCATTTGGAGGAATCAAAGCGACAAGTACACCAACACAAAATCCAAAAAAAATTCCAGTCGGTATCGTATCCTTTAAAACAGAATCTTTGTAGAATTATAGCATGTTGTATAAGTCAATACAGCATATCGTTCAGATTCATAGTGTTTTTATGTGTAAAAAAAAAAGCTCCATGTGCTGTTTTCCTGTTTTTACCATCATTAATGTCTGTTTTCCTGCAGTCAAACTATCTTCAGCTAATTTTTGTTTCTTTGTAGATGCTGCAATCTTCTTTGAAAAACGATTTCAAGATGATTGAGTGGTTTGCTCTCATCAATAAGCCCTCGTCTGATTGTCGGCGCTTACTTGTTTTCAACGAAAACCTTTTTTTTTTTTTTTTAAATGGCGAATGTCTTTCTCCTACCTCAGCAGCAATTGTTTTTTCCATTCATTTCACGACACTATGGAAATCCCACGGCCAAACTTGAGATTTGAAACTCGCATGAGTTAAGAAATCCATCACGGTGAACACAATGTCTGCTTTTATTGCAGTCAAAATTGCAGCATTGTTGCTGTTGTAAGTATGGACAGATTTGAATAGTCGGTATTGTATTACCATGCAATGGGAAGGTAACTTTGACAAAACCCCAAACCAAACCTTGCTCCCTGTTCCCTGTGATGGATTACTCACTGTAAGTCTCTGTAAGTTGATTTTCATACTGCAGAGAAGCAAATGGAAATTAGTTTCTGCATGAAAAATGCATTCAATAAACCAAAATCGTGGGGTATGCTTCAGAAAACAGTCAGCAGTACCGAACGTCAGTATTTGTAATATTGTAAGAAATGGACTGAAAAAAAATGCTGAAAGCCAGGAACCAGAATAACTTGAATTAACTGACAGTGTCTAATCTGGTTTTAAGGTCGTGGGATGTCATCTTTGACACTTTTGCCTCCACTCAAGTACAGTGGAAGTCGATGGACGTGTATTTGTGACGCTATTTCCACTTAAAATGCCCCCAAGCGATTAATTATCGTTCCCTCAGGCAAGAACCCCTCTGTATGCAGCATTAAGTACGTCATCGAAAAACCACGACAAAATAAACTCGTTGGAGGCATATGGAGGAGGCAGACCCAACAAGGGACATTTTACATTTTTGTCGACAAAGAAAAATTAGATGATGAAAATAAAGACGCACTGTTGCCTCACATTAGGAAGGTTCAGGGTTCGAACCTCAGCCGAGGAGTTTGCATGTTCGCCCTGAGTTTACGCAAAGACACGCATGGTAGGTTAAATCTGTGATTCTAATTCTGCGATGGACCGACGAACTGTCAAAGTTGTAATCGGCCTTCGCCTAAAGTCGGTCATGTTAAGGCCTCAAAAAGCAGCATGTTTGGGGGCGTGTCTGTTTGATTGACAGGCCTGTGGTGAAGTGAGATTTCTGCGAATCGGTGGGCGGGACGTACTGTCCTCGGGTTCCCAATCAGATCGTGTCAGATGTCAGATCTACCGCTGTGTCTAGATCACCAGGCCAGGGTGCGATTTGAAAACCTTCAGCAAAAATGTATAAAATCAAAACTGTAAATTGGAGACCGAATAACAGCCGTATAACAATGAATCACTAAATGTTGATGGCACTGAATCTGTCTTAAGAATTTGAGTAAAAGTGGTACCAGGCGGCCTCTAACACTCTTTTGAAGGTGCCACGTTCAGCAATCTTTTAATAACTGCTATGTATGGTCCTAGTACTGATACTACTTACAATTCAAAATTCGTAAGCAACTATTCGATTATTTATCATGTTTGAAGGAGTTCCACTCAGAACCTTCTGATGGCTGTAGTCGCGTGTTTCTGCTATTTCCACTGTGAAATTTTAATCTCACAGCGCCACCCAGTTTTACCTGCAAACCTCCGGAGCCTGGTAGCAATGTGTTCTTCTTCTCCTCATGTTGCTTAATGGCTGCTGGCAAAAAGCTTTTAGGCACATTACCGCCACCTTCTGATGGGAATAACACAATACAACCATGAGCTTGTAAAAAAAAAGGTGGAAATAAGGAAGAACGAGAGATTATTCAAACATTATTTTTTTAGCTCGTCACAGAGATTTGAGCCAAGATGCAGCACTGGGTGAAGTTAAAAAAAAAAACAGTCTCTACGCCCTACGACTTGATATCGCCCGCAGTTTGACAAATGCTCGGCACTGTCACGCGTGCCATTGATCTGTGGTGAGATAAACCCACATCCCATTGTTCCTTAATGCCCGAAGCCTCCCCGGAGACGAATACTGTGTACGCTCAACTGCTCAATAGCAGAGACCATTCCCCGATTTTGCTGTCACAACTCTTTTCTGCATTCTGATACCGATTTGATTGTCCTCACGAAGGCCGTGCATCAGCACGACTCCCGGCTGTAAATAATGCCAAAAATGGTAAATCGCTCTGGCCAAACTGCACATGAAGCTCATTAAGTGCTATGATGTCTCCATTTCTTTCAAGATTTCTCCAAGCTCTGAGCGCTGCCGAGCAACATTTGCAAGAGTTTTCTACCCAGAGCCTTTTGCGTAGGACGGGGTGGGGGGGAGTGGGAGGTGGTGTGTGTGTGTGTGGGGGGGGGGGGGCATTAATAGTAAGTTGCTTATGAAGCGCGGTAATTAAAAGTGAATTGGAGTTTTGGTCTGTCTTCCCTGTTTGTACTCGGCGAGCGACCACGAGGAGGCTTCATGAATATTTTATAGTTTGTTTTTTCAGCCTCCCCTCCCGTCTTCCATTAGTCATTCCCACCTCTACCTCCTCTTATTTTTCATGCGGCTATGATAATGGGTATCTGCCACCGTAAGAGAAATATTAAAGGTACACCATCAGGCAGGCCGTGTCTGCCCCTCATTTCTAGGCATACCTAATTTTTTTCAGACAAATTCAAGCTTTCTTATCTCTTCACAAAAAGAAAAAAAGCGCCGAAGACAATTTATCTCCTCGATGTATTTTTCTGCAGCTCGTAGAGTGTAACAGAGATGAGGAGAGACCGTTGTTGAGGAACTGTGTTCTCCAGCTGCTCCTGTTGGAGTATAATACTGTATCTAAGGTTGGATTAGGACACTCGGAGACATGCTGCGGTTTTAGCAAGCCGTAATAATGGCGTCCTTACGTTTGTATGACATCATGTCGTACCGGATTTATCAATTAATCAATCAGATTCGAAAGATTTGGCAATTGAAGTTACGATCCCTCGAATTTTCCTTATCAAACCTTTTTTTACCCTCTTAAAGGACATTTTTTAGTAATCACCATTTGTGGAACAAAATTCACCACCTTTACTTGTCAGGATTCCTGTTTTCCTGTTTTAAGCCCGATCACCTCTCTTCCTGTGTCCCCTCATTCCCCTGTCTGCTTGTGTTCTGTATCCTCCGCTCCTCACCTCCCATGGCCACGCCCCTCACTCCCATGGCCACGCCCTCACCGGTCCCAGCAGCTGCAGCCACTCACACCAGATCACCACCTCCAGGTGTGCGGCATTTCCATGATCACCTCCCCGGACTATATGTACCCTGCCCCTGCACTCTTCTGGTTGTCGGTGCATTACTACTACTAGATACAACTAGAGACGGCTGGACACTGCGAGTGCCTGTGGATCACCGCGAGGACTGCCAGTCACCCATCCGTCCCGTTCCCGTTCCTCCTACTCCTGTTCCAGCTGCAGAGCTACCTGTCGGAGTCACCAGTCGGTCGAGTTGCCCTCTTGACTCAGAAAATATAGACTCTGTTTTTCCAGCGGTTCTGTCCGCTGTCCTGCCGGCTGCGTCTCCCTGGATCAGTCGGTTGAGTTGCCCTCCCGACTTGGAAGCAAGTGGATGCTGTAGGTGCCACCTTTTGTTTGTTTGTTGGAATAAAGACTGTATTTTTGAAGTGATACCCTAGTCTGTGAGCCTGCATTTGGGTCCTGTTGTACTCCACCCCATAACATTACTTAAAGTATACATTTAAGTACTATTTTGAGGTACTTGTAGATTTGTTTTTTATAAAGGTAAAGTCATTAAATGTTTAGTTTGTAAGATTTAGGGGTGGATCCATTGGCAGAAATGAAATATAATACTCAGAATTATGTTTGAATTAGTGTATAATCACCTGAAATGAAGAATCGCTGTTTTTATTACCTTAGAATGAGACCTTAATATCTACTTGGGAAGCGGGTCCTCCTTCTCTGCATTTGTTTTGTATGTACAGATCTTGATTTGTTTACAACTAAAGTAACTAATTAGCATCGAGAAATATAAATGCAGTAAGTGGTATAAACCAAAATATAGTACAGTACTTGAGGAAATGTACTTAACCACATTCCACCACTGCTGATGCAGCAAACCTGAAATATATTCTCCCTTTTTGACGCTTATAAATTTTTGAGAGGTGTTGATTTGACTGCGAACCCTTTTTTGGGGATGTACTTTGAAATGCTGAAATGTAGTTTGAAGTGATTCTTATTTGAGAAGTGATGTTTCACATATTTTGTCCTCTTTAATTAGTCGACTCACTTCCAGCTCTATATCCTGCGATAGGGAGGGGGGGGGGGGGGGTAGTGCACTATTATCACCTTTTTTTTTTTTTTTTTTTTTATTCCAAGTGAGAATATTTCATTGCCTCGATAAAGAGCGCTCTATGATGGGATCCTGCGCACCTGCGACAAAAAGAAAGAAAATACTTGGCTTGTCTTTAAAGCAAGAGGGAGATTAAAGAAAAGAGCTGGTGGCACGGCTTAGCGTAATTATCATAAGAAGGAGAGTCAAAGGTAAGACTGCTATCTGGTGTGAGTGAGCAGTCTTTGATGCTGAACATCCAACTCTTCCATGTGCGTACGTCTATCAGTGCATCTGTTCTCGGGACGGGCAGGACCTGCTGTTTCCTCCTCGGCGGTCAGACCAGGGACAGACTTTACCTCGTAATACGCCGAGTTTTCCTTTCGAATAAACGGTAAGCACGAAGAAACAAGCGAAGACATCCTTCCGCGGGGGGTCTCCGACAGAACAATTGAGGGTTCAGTTCTCCAGTACCGCCTAATTGTTTACGCCGACTCGTGGAAGGGGAGTTAAAGCGGCTGCTGTCATTGTTAATCCAGTGAAAGCCTGTCAGCTTCAGTCCATTTTGGCTTTCAACATCAGACAAACAAATTGGTTGTGTGAGTTCTAGCTGACAGCGAGACATCGTTCGTATCAGTTACCGAGACGCGTCGCCCACTTTTTCTTTCGGCCCGTTGTCATGGAGGATTAAAGTCCTGGTGAAATTTGATATGTAGCTCATGAGTTGTGCCTGTCTGTCTAATCTTTGTTATCTATTGGCTACAATACGGGCACAACAACTCATTCAATGGCTTTTCATTCATTTTATTTAAATTCAAGTTCTTATTGGCTGCGCCGAATCGCAAGCTAGACGCAACAAAATAGCTCCGGGGTTCCTTTGAAGCTGAAGTAAGCCAACCAGAGTCACTATAACATTAGACCGTTAGGTTCTGATGTTTTTAGGTTCAAATACCATAACTTAAGAGGTAGAAACTCACAGGTCATCTGGGCCTTTATGTCTTTAAGATATGCTAAAGTTAATTACCAGATTGGTTTCTCCTGGCTTCATAGTTATATAAAGCAGAGCATCATCTGTGTAGCGACGGAACATTACGCAGTGCCTCCAATTCCATATTGCCAAAGTGAAGCATGTATGACGTAAAAAGTATTGGTCCTAGTGCAAAACCCTGTGGAACTCCGTGACAAAAACTTTTGCGTATGGAAGATTCACCGTTGACGTGAACAAATTGTACTCTAGCTGAGAAATAGATAAGATTTATTATTGCTATTTTTTATACAAAATTAAAGACCTCAAAACTATAAAACAATACATGGTTATAGTTATGTATCATCTTTTTTTTTTGCTTTGGTCTCTTGGCCGGTCTCTCGACGAGCTTTATGAGGTCATCAACTGGAGCTTTTGCTGGCAGTCTTGTTGGCTGCCTTTTTCCTTCACTCTGCAGTCGAACTCATCGCTAACCATCTCGCTGGGGTTAAGATCTGGTGACTGTGGACGTCAACTCCCCCGATGCAGCACTCCATCACTCTGCTTTTTCGTTCATAGAGCTGTTACTAAGCCTTGAGGTGTGTTTTGTTCATCGTTCCGTCCCGCTAAGCACAAACCAGATATCTCTGCAGAAGGTTGGGGTAGCGTGTTGTGCCATGTTGAATACGTGTTTCCGAACAGTGCATCAGCAAAGCACTCCTCAAATCATCAAAAGCCACCAAACATGTAATCAAACAACTTCCAATGCGTTTCTCTTCGTCTCATTGGCCTCTCTCAGCAGTCGTGTAGCATTTGGACCATGAAGGCTTGATAAACCCAGTTTCATGCTGAGATGTGTCTGCTGCTTGAACTCTGGGAAGCATTGATGTGGGCTCTAATCTGAGGCTGTTAATTGATGATTTCTGAGGCTGCTACCTCTATTGAACTTCTCTTCTCCGCAGCAGAGAGAACCATCGGTCTGCGGTTGCGTAGACCATTCTGCTACTAACTGAGTGAAATGACCCGGAAGTGTCAAAGTGCTAACTGTGATGAGCATTGGTTTTATTCTCTAAATGCTGACCAAAGATCCTTCCTCATCTTTTATCAAAGGAAAGGTGATAATGCCGTCCCACAATTCCTTGCGGCAGAAAGCAATGCATCATTCGGCCACCCATGAAATCACACATTCGACATGAGCAACAAGGTAAGCAGATCATAGTATAAGTTACTCTTTGCATATTAACCTTCTTCCATCTAATGCCTTATCTTTCTAATATGCTTAAGTTTTGAACTTCCAGCAGTAAATCCTTCAAGAGTCTTTCAAGAAATGGAGACATGAAGTGTGTTTAGCTCGATGAAGTTTTTCAACATGCTGGAAACTTAATGATCATATGTACAGGAAGCAATTTGTAGGCCGAACTCGTTTATACTTGTCTTGCATGGATTTATCAGTTGTTGTCATCTAGTCGTAATAATTGGGGTTCATGACTGTGACACTCATTTTGGTGATGAACGTTGGTAACGAAGTATTTTATAACTGGGTTTTCCACATTTGTATCATTTGCATGAAACAACACAATATAAGGGATGAAGTATCTAAGAATAGGGTTTTTTTTTGGCATTCTATCTTTGTGACATTTCAACACGGCAGACCTACGTCAGTAGCATTTTCTGTCCCATAATTACGACCTCACATAAGTGGAGTTGGATTCTCTAATCACCGACTGCACTTAAGGACCGACAGTAGGTCCTCAAGAATTCTCCTTCACATGACCTCACAATGTTTTCCATCGAGGTCCAGGAAAAGTGCTTTAGAAAGGACAGACTGCTTTATTTGAAGTATTGGCCCACAACCTTGGTCTTCCTTTCCAGGAGTAGTCCTCGAGAGGTGGTTTCATGACTGTTTGATGTTTTTTGTGACTGAACGTGAAGAAGTTCTTGAAGTTTTGTGGACCGACTGACCTTCGTGTCTTAAAGTAATGGACTGATGTTTGAATATGAATTTTAAGGATATGCATGAACCAGTATGCGATTGAAAATAAGTGTGTGTGTGTGTGTGTGTGTTTGAGGGGGAGGGGGGGGGGACCAGGTCTGCCGGCCGGCGTACATTTTCACACATTCAATAGTGTTTACTTGAGTTAAAATATAAGTCACCATAAAAAGTCTGTGGTGCAGCAATGTTTAGTGAAGCGTCTTTTTTATTTTTTTATTTAAAAAATGCATTACGGCAACTATTCTGTCACTTTTATCAACATGTAACGGTGTCTTTGGGACCATTAGGACCGAGAAGCGAATCGATACGACTCACAGCCCCTTTAAATTACAGTGGCTTTGAGTTGACACAAAGAGTAAAGTCACATTTTTATTGACTTTTCATTGCAGGGGCAATAAAAACCTCTGACTTGCCCCTTAAACATTTCTGTGGCTCCCTGTTGCACGGCGTCAATATCCTCAACCTAAACCTGGCGAAACTCCGTCTCAGCAGTCAAAACACATCCTCCACTGCCCCTCTCGATACCACATAGCAACACTGTCCCCCCACACCCCCCCCCCCCCACTGAAAAATGTCCCCCGTATAATCCCTATACCTCCACATGGCGCGAGTCAAAGCAGCAGCCCTGATCGTGATAAATGACACTCCCCCTTCTTCTCATTTTTTCTGTCCAACCCACAGTGTGTTGTCGTATCTTTAAGGAAGAATAATGTGCCGGCGCATCCAGCAGACCTCGAGGATGAGCACCTGTAGTTCAAAGGCCGCAGAGAGCGTGAACAAGGCCGAATTGCTTTAGAAAGCCGGTAAGGCCGAGCAGACAGGAATCTGTGAGTCTTCAGCCGTCAGTCCTTGGATGGGTTCGACAACTCTCAGCGGAGCTCAACATCATTTTTCTCGGAGTCGGCCCCTTTGATCGTTGTGTATATTGTTGATCTTGGCTCTACGTGTCGGAGGAGGAGCAGGTCGGGATGGAAACCGAAGTCAATTTGTTGCAATTTAGTCTTTATTTTTTTAAACAAACAAACACGAAAACAGGTTTTACATTCAATATTTAAGACTACAAAATAGCTCATGATCGCGTGGGCATTTCGAGCAAAAATACGATTCACTATTTGCTGGGAACTGGTCGACCTTTATTCAAAGACTATTATTCGAAGACCTTCTCCCCCCACCGGACAGAGAGATAGAGAGAAAGAGAAATTAATTCGCTCTGTAAAATCGGGCTCAACAAATGCCATCAAACTTCCAAAACCCTCACCTTCGACAATGAAGACGAGAAGCGTGTCTTAAGTTATCATCTTTGAGATGTGAGGGCTGCACGTCTATCATCAAACTTACTTAGTCTGCTGACAAAGCTGGCCATTGATTTTTGATCTGTGGATGGGACCGTCTGCTCGGTGCCTCGCTCTAATGACTGGAGAGAGCTTTTATAGTCTTTGTATGTTTCTGCTGTTTGTGTTGCAGTAATCTGACGCAGTAACATCTGGTAGTTTAACAAGAAGTTTTGTGCACCGTTGTTAATGTAAAAATAGGATCTATACTGCTGCTTTAAGGAATCACCGAAGCTTTTACAGCTCCTCCCATAGAAGGCACGAATGGGTCTGGCAAATTCATGCCAGGCAAAAAAAAAAAAAAAAAGAGGATCTGCAAAGTTCAGTCTTTGTTTACCATGAATGTTTGTACAAAGTGTCACAGCCAAGTAGATGGATTTGGTAAAAAACTGAAAGTAGTTAACAATATATTTACCAACTAATGGTTTTACAGATTCAATCATGATCCCTGGGTAATAATTGATTTTTAGCCTGTTTTCAGAGCAAATCTTCCTTTTTAAAAGTGATGCCGTAAATTCGAAAGAACAACCTGATTGTTCGACAGCCTCGCAGTGAAGCAACACACTTCCCCGTTAGGTACCGTGGCTCCCATAAGCCCGGGATTTGCACGGCCTACCTCTCATTGAAAGTCCATAAGCATAGCACGCGTCACATCTGCATGCATGCGGGAGTCACCTCATCTGTTTCTGAATCTCCTGGGGCTACCTACAGTAATCTTCCACGAGACAAAAGCCTTCAGGCAGTCCAGCTATCAAACGCTCTCACTGCCGGTTTGTTTATGGATTTTTGACATATGTTCCCTTGAAGAAATTAAGTTTTATCCCCCAGAGGATGTTCCACATTACAACCACTCAATACTTCGTGACACCCAAAGTGACGAGGACAGTGGCTCCTGTAGCCGGGAGCATCCAGAGGCTAAAGCTTGCTCACCTTAAAAGAAAAATATATAAATAAAGATGTCCAATAAATTTGGAAAAATGCATCAAAAAAAATAAATAAAAAAAACGCCGCTGTGAACTCCCTGTAGGAGAAAATGTATTTGATAAAAAACCAGCCTCGTGTCTGGCATGATAAATGGCATCACTCCATACCCCCCCCACCCACCTCCGCAGAAAAGGCAGCGAGCGGTAATAAGAATACAGTAAGTAGTGTCATTCATCCTGTGCTTGGACGAGCACACTTCAAGCGCTACATGCCAAGAGTAGCACTATTCTGCAAATGGAGAGAGCACCTTCCAGAAATAAATTGAAAGGTCCCTGCATGCAAGGTAATAGAATTGTCTTCCTCGTGTGTGTGTGTGTGTGTGTGTGTGTGTGTGTGTGTGTGTGTGTGTGTGTGTGTGGCAAAACCGGGAGAATCAACAGACTCGTGGTGTTCCATTGCGCGTTTTCTTTCATGCATTATGTTATGTATTAAACCTCATATAGGGAAGATTTACATGAGGTGTTCCAGCAGAGGCCTCTGGCACAAAGCGATGATTATGATTTTAATCCAACTGTAATTCAAAGCCAAAATAGAACTGATTTACTTTTTCTTTTTTTGTATCTGTATTATGAAGCAAAGGAAATTTAAATAAAAACCGTTTTATTTTTGAACAATAAAACAGATGATTCACTTCAATTCATAATTTCCAAGTGCAAATTCTAACCGCCCATACTGCGTATCGACAATCGGACAAAGCTACTATTTTAAATGAAGACCAGACTTCTGAGGCATAATACTCTCTTTATTTTACAGGAGATTTTGAGGCGCGTACTTGCTTTTAAGATTTGACTCTGAATCCACTTTTTCAAGCTCGTAAATTCAATGTACAAACACGTTCTTTACAATACAACTACTCAAGGTTCCGTTATGCAATTGACAGAGATGTTATTTAAAGTTTTCCAGGAGAAGTAAAACTTTAAAATCAAAGACTGTATAAAAGTGTTTGTAGCTTCCGGATCTGAAAAATGATGCCGATGCGGAAACGCCTTCAACTGCAATACCACCAAGTGCCACTGGGTGCTGGCTCCAAAAAGGCTCCGGCTCCATAGACTCCCATTCAACTTCCCTCATGAAATACAAAGTCAATTCATTTTTTCCACGAGTTATTACGGTGTTGATAGCAAAGGTCGCTCCTTCTTATTCGTTTTCTCTCGGTCCATCTGAAAATAATCCCGTCATCAATCAGAAATTAGGGCTCAAAAAGCTGTGTTTGATTGACAAGCCTGTGTATTCCAAAATAACACGATGAAGATGGCTGAAATTTTAACTCAAGGTTTTACAACGGCGGTTCACAAACCACTGGGTGGCGTCACTGTTGTTTACCGCTTGGTTTTACATCATGCAATTTATTTATTTAATTTTTTTTTATTTACCAGCCGTCTCTGTTTGCTGTTTGAAAAGGTAGAGTAATGGAGTTAAATGCTGAGGATTACATTCAGGAACTCCAGCGAGTTGCAAGTGTCTGCTAATTGATTTCTGTTGTTGTTGTTGCATCCAGAAGTGAACGAAAATACGGTTGGTAAACAGAGAACACATTGTAATTTTTCAAGCCCTGCAGCTTGGTTTTTCACAATGGTTCGGTGTTGGAAAGCATCAGAGATTTGTGGTAAATGGGTTATGATACCGCAGCAGGTGTACTTATAATCTATACAGTAGATTTTAGTCTTGTAATTAAAATGTTGGAGTGTTTTGTTGTTGTTGTTGTTTTTTGGAAAGTCTCTCTGCTCCATCTCTGTTACAGCTCACTTCCTTCCTTCCCAGGCTGTGCTGTGCGCCTCGGTAGGAGTCTTAATGAATATAAAAGATAGGGTTTTGGTAAAGCTGCTCTCCTCAGACCCTGGAGGCTTGTTGATGTGCGCTGGCCACTGGCCCAAACACAGTAAATAGTCTTGGTGGCGGCTCAACAATGTGGTTCTCTACATTACTTTAAGCACAATTTGCAGCTTCAGTGGCTCGGTTTATTAGTGATATCTTTCAACAGTCCATTGTGGTTTGATGGTTTGATTTAGTTTTGCTTCCACTCTTTATTTGAGAATGTTCTATATATTTGGACCACAGTGGAACAATCCTGTCTCCGGCATTAATGCTCTCAGAAACCGTAATTTCATAGTCTGTCGTGCAGGAAGAAAATCAGAAGCAATGCAACAGTATCGTGCTCATAAAATAACATATTATGCACAGCTGGGGCTGACATATACACAGTATTTGCAATTTGGAAAAAGACTGCCATCCAGTACCACCACCAAAAAGTAGCACACAAACAAATACATGGTTAGCAGACAGTTGTCATAATTTGTGGGGTGATACATGAAATAGAAACACCGGTGTACGGTGTTACATGCTGATAATAGCTTTCATCTAATTGTGCAGTTTTGTACATTGTGATTTACAATGGGACAGTTCATATTTTGTGAAGCACCTTTTTATGACCTCAGTCTCGAACTGACACCCTTGCATCTTTCCATTTCCAGGCTAATCACAAAGACAGAATGTCAGCACTTTGTTTAAATAATTAGCAACTTAGAATTTCTTTTGAAAGCAGAGCAGGAAACTGAACCACTGTAACTCATCTTTTCCCCTAAAAAAAAAAAAAACAGACCTCGATTTGGTCTCGCTGAAGATGCTGCTGATGCACTGCTGAACCCCTCAGCGGGTTGCCATTAGGCTTTTGGATGCGTCTGTTTTTGCAGGCTAATTTTCTCTTAACATTTCATCCCCTATCTTCATACCTTTATTATCAATGTAAATTTAGTCTATAAAGGTCCTCTTCTCTCCAGGTCAGTGTTCAATCGGTGTTTAAAAGAGACTCCCGCAGAGATGTCATTGCAGATATACTGAGAGGAAGACTGGTGTTCGGGAGATGCCGGCTCGCTCTTTTATTTTTCACTTCACCATTGGCCCACTTGGTAAAACAGCTCAACGAGGAACCTCTCGATGGCCACTCCGCTTTAACCTGTGAGCCGATCATTGAAAATTCTTAAACAGGAAATGAAACCATCTTTTCAAAAACTCTCCATCAAAAAACAGGTGTTGTGTGAACATTTTGAATCGGATTCATTTTCAACCCACTCTTTTTCGCTCTTCAAAAAAAAAAAAAAAAAAAAAATCATCACCACAGAAAACTCAGTCAGTAGCAGCTCCACAAATGTGAAAGGCAAAATGAATAACCTTGGGCTCTTTGGATCGGAGACGCTTGAGAGTTTTGAAAAGCAGTAAGTCTACTCGTCCTCATCACCGGGCCAGAATAAGATCTAACAAAACACCAGCAAAAACAATCGTCACTTTTACAGATGGTCCCATGTTTTGCTTGCATGGTACATGAGCTCCTCATACCATCTGTTTTTACCATAACAATGCTGCAACAAAGGCATTTTTTTTCTTTTTTTTTTACTAAGAAGGTATAGTTTGTTAAACCTCAAGAATACACACATTGTTTGGTGATATAATACCGAAGTAAACAGCAACCTCTTTCAGAAGGTTTCCTTTTATTCTGTACATACTGTACACTATTGTTTACGACATGCATGTCATATGTACGTCAATTCTCCTGCATATAGCCTGTACTGATCATTCTGTACATTTATTTGTATAGCGACGTATATAGATCCATCCAATGCCACATATGACAGCGTTTATAGCTTAAGCTAGTGTGTAATGCCTTTTTATGGATGTGTTTTGTTACTGTATAATACATACAAATAAGCAACAGACACAAACAATACACACATTTAACGGCATTTATAATATCATTCATGACTAATTGACTGATCTCCTCTACTTTGAGTTAAAAAATGATTTTATTCATGATCCAGTTAGATTTTGTGGATGAGGACATCTACATTTTGATCTCACGAAACATGTAAAAAATGACGATTTATAAAGGGGTGCTAAAAACCCAGAAACCCTTCGAGGTGCCATCGCTTTCACTGAAAATCTTCAGAAACTGTTATTTAGGCATTTAATACTTAGTGTTATCTTCCCAAATTTAATAAAATCAGGACAAATTTGAATATTTAATAGTTTTTAAATAGGGCCACAGGGAAATCTTTGCATCTTTCCAGAACTTTACAACATTATACAATAGAACCCAACAATTCCCATGTAAGCTAGGAGGAAAAACAACTCCCTTACATTGGCGATCAATCAATCAAACTTTATTTACATAGCACTTTTCATACATTTTGGTGCAGTTCGAAGTGCTTTACAGATGATTGACGGGCCAATAATAAGACAGATAGTTGTATAAAGTTGTATAAAGATAGTTGTTTTCTGTACCAGAAAAATAAAAATGAATTTGAGAACAAATTAAAAGGATAATAAGACGATGACATATTTTACTTAAATATGCTACTCGGACACATCTAAAGAGAATATACAGTACGACGCACATGTTAACTTTGGTTTACCTACAGTGTAGGCTACAATCACTCCCGTATTTTCTCCACACAGTGCTCAGTCTCAGTCTAATGATGGCAGAGGGATCAGCTGGGATCAGATGAGGGGAGGCAGGTCTGGGAAAGCAGGGAGGACGGGATGATGAAACTCTAAAAACTGTGGAATCTCTTTAAGACGAAGCTTAAAGCTTTTGTGTGTACATGGAAACCCTCCCCGGAGGAAATCCGAATCACTCCATCCGTGCCGTCCACCATGTGATGAATTTCGATGGGTGATATTTTTGGACATGACCTTTCTTGTATTGTGCCGTGTACTGGTACATGACCATTAACTTGGGAAATGTTAGTAGAAAGGGGAAACAAGAGATATGTACTTTTTAAAGGTAACTTTTTTTTCCCCCTTTTCAATCGATACAGGAAGGAGAGCTGGAGGTGGAGGCAGCAGCTAAAAAAACACCAACCGCAGTGAAGCCCACTGCACTATAGCTATGGCTTTATTTGACCCTTTCTGCGTGTAAGTTTGTTTATGCAGCTGTTTCTGTTGAGTGTCTGGGATACATTGTGTCATATCATAATAATTAAAGCAGTGATGAAGTGACGGACTAATGTTGAATGAAGCAGAGTAGAGGGTGAGTCATGCTTTCAGGGCCACATTAAAACAGAGAAGCTCCATATGCAGCACTTTCTGTCTGGAAGTTCAACGCAGTGTGTTGTGAAACTATGTATGAGCAGCAGAGAGGGGGAAGAAATTGCCTTATAAATCCTTGTCATATTTCTGAATATACTTAAAGTTCCTTTGGATATACATCACGGAGATAACTTTCAAACATTGTCTACACTAATTAAAAATGCCTTTATGTTTAAAAATCAAATCTAACATCCTTATGTGATTAAATTCTTATTTTTGCCACATTATTATTATTATTATAAATACAGGCAGCATTTTTAGGTCTATCAAACTGTAATCTGCACACTAAAATAGCAGTTTTACCATCAACTTAATTATGTGTACCAACATTTTAGTCCGTAGTGTAAGGGATCATTTTTTCTTCTTGTCAGCAAATGCACAAACAAAATCAACATTGTCTGTAGCGCACAGCCCCGACATGATTTGGACGTAGAAAAATAAAAACAAAAAGGTGTACACGCCCACCTTTCAAAATATAATAAGTTTTTAGCAAGTGCTAGTCATAAGCTGCGTTCAAACGGGGTGGTATATGAACGCCGCCCTCTTGTGGTATTTGTGATGTCAGCACTCCAAATTTTCTATAAGCTTCTAGTTCACCAGTTCTGAACGTGTTTGTTTACCTAAATGGCCACGGAAGTCTATTTTGCGTCGGATGTTGTCATTTTAGCCACGTAGACTTTTTTTCTTCGTAACGGTCCCTTTGCATCTCCTGCATCAAGTTACCCGCTTGTTAGCTTGCTAACTTTTGCGACTTCTAGACGCCATCCTCATTGGCCGTTGGCTTACAACTTAACCGTGTAATTGAACGCCATTCAATCGGTGCACACGACTTACCCCCTCGTAACCACGAGATCACAAGGTCTAGATAATGCGTTTTGTCGGGGGCTATTTTCAGTAGCGGATTAATGCACACTTCATTCGGAAATAATCACAGCCTAGTGTCGAAAGGAAGCAATCCTACATTTAGCAACGCTACTAACTTTAAAAAATAGAAAGTCTTACTGACTAATGATGCCCTGGCTTTCTTTCAGGTTCCATTTTTCAGGTGAACAATTCATTTCAACCAGTATCTTCTTTAAGACCAAACACTTGCAAACAAAATATTCCCATTAGCCTCAGTGTTGTACTCTGTGTTTGATTAGCAAAGGTTAGCATGCTAACATACCAATCTAAGGTAACAATAGCCTATAACTACTTGCTAATGATCAACATGCTAACACCATCATTGTTAGCACTACCGTGAATAATTACAGGCTTCAAATGACTCACTCTAGACTCTTCGGGTTGTTTCCACTAATTAGCAGAGTTGGGTAACCACGACAACGCCACACTTAATTTTCTCGAAAAAGGAAATAGCAGATATGCCACCATGATTGCTCTAATTTTATATCCCCACTTGAGATGATTTTACACCTGCACCCACCCATCTTCTAATTGAGTAGCCACTCCACCTGTTATCGAAGGTTTCTCAATGTAAAAAACATACTTGTAATAAGCTACCTTTTAAGCAGCCTGCAGGTTTTGCTTGCTCGCTTTAAGTTGTGGCGTTCGTGTTACTTATTTTCCTCTAGTGAGCGCAGGCTGAAACCTGAAAAAACAACAACTTTGGTAGCTTCCTCAGCAATATTAAGAGCAAAAAGACGGTCTGTGTGGCACTGACCCAAAAATAAACACCCTCAAGGATTTTCATCGTAATGATGGAATAATGTCACCCGGTGCAAAGTGTGCCACGTTTATGCGCTTTAATTGGACAAGACCTTTCTCGTGACGTATGTTTTTTAAATGTCATAGCAGGACAACGCACCAGTGTAGTAATAACATTAATGATGGCTGCTTTCCATTTAGATGTACCACTTCCAAGGCCCCGGTAGCCTATTGTGCTATGATGGATCTTAACCATGGTACAGTATCACCCGGGGTTTTGTTTGTTTCCTGCTACGAAAAGCTACAAATAATCATACCTTTTTTTTTTTGGACAACAATGGAAGTCTGTGGCACAGAGGGATAAGACGTGGCGTGCTTCTGATAGGCGGACACTTAATGCTTGTTCGAAGAACGCATTCATTGCCGGTTTTGGTCTTTTCATATGATTTTTTTTTTTAACGGTAAAAAATACAGAATATTATCCTTTTAAAGACTGGACGCCTTTATGAGAGGTGTAATTTATTCTGGCGGGGATTAAATGGTGCCAAATTCGTGGCATTTCGAAGTACCGGTGATGGCAGTCTCTTACGTGTGAAGCCCATCCACACCAACAATTTTGTCTTTAATGGCGTCATCAGGCCTTTTGAATACAAAAGATCCAAACAGATCTTTTTCTAAAATGCAGATTTAGATTGTGTTTTTCACCCAGCGCCTACTTTGGATCTAAGTATCTTCTTTGTTACATTGTTGCCGCGGCAACATCAATCCAAGTGCAATAAGATGTCATTTCCACAGCGGTGTTGTGACCCGTTTGAACACGACTCATCTCCGGTGTGTTTTTTTTTTTTGCACACATCACATTGACGGCTCCGTGTGAGTTTGAGCAGACCGCTCGGCGATAAGCTTTAGGGAATCTCAGACCGCTGAAGGTGGGATATTTGAGCCTCTTCCTGGATTTGTTTCCGTAGTGTGGTGCCACATGTCCTCCTCCTCCACAGCCGGCTCCACAAACAGACCATTACCTCCACGTACACCCGGGGAATCATCTTAGCACTTTACCAACAGTGTATCAATTATCAGCTAAATTAAATTTTGGCCATATTGTCTCCGTTTCATATTGCAGATTACGTGAATGTTTTTAATAATGCCAGCAGCAGTTCACCAGGTGGGAATCCTGATATTGCTTGTATAATTATATTTTATTGTGGCCTAATGTTTTTTTTATTGTTTTCTAGTCCTGCGATGCTCAGCCTCTGCAGGCGACACAGTTAAGATCAACGATCAATGTTAGCAAAAGAGCTGTAAGTATGTTATGAACTTTTTTTTTTCTGTGAATGAATGTCCCGTTCCGTAGAACATCTGAACAAGAGGCAAAGCTTTTTCTGGAGAGAGTATAAATCCTATTAATTGCTTTAAATCTCGATGGGCCGACATATTATCAAGTAACCCTTAACTCAAACCTGGTGAAGAAGGCTAGCATTCCCTTGCTTGTACGCCGTGCTGAGTTTTAAAGGCACAGCAACACAGGCGTTTTTATAATTGCTCTTAAACAGGCCAGTAATCATGCTAAAAATAATTGGTTGGATTTACAAAATATCACCTCACTCTATGATATAAGATAAATGAAATGTGAGAATACTTGTAGAGGTGAAGCACAGCTGTGTCACGTCACCTTTTCTTCTGTGACTCTGCATTTCCAGTATTACGTTAACCCCCCCCCCCACACACACACACACACCCCTGCTGTTAGCTTGCTAAATTGTTAGCGTCTGTGGCTTCGAGACGCCGTCCATGTTGCGGTTGCATAGCACCGTTTTTTTTTTTTAACCACTTAAATGGCACGCATACGGTGCTCACGACTCCCAATGCTGTAACCGTGAGCTTACGGCATCCATTTGAACACATCAGTAGTGTGTAAATACAAAAATGGGCGGAGCCTCCATGACATTACCAATTGGTTTCCTGAAAAGTGGTTTTGAAGCTCAGCTCCGGGCGGCTCTTGCTGTCGCCGTCTTGGCAGTGCCTGACTTAGCCTTACTCCCGATTAAGCGTTAGTGGAGCTGAGGTGGGCCAAATGAAGCCTGGTTGAAACCTGCAGACAACTCACCAACTGTCACGGCATACACCTGTCAATCAAAACAGCCCTAACTTTAATTATGCATAACTTTAAGCCTCGAGATGTTGTGAACAGGGATGTAGGAAGTAGCCATGGAGATCAAAACGGTTTTGTTATTTTTGTACCAGGCTGTGAACTTGTTTGGGGGTCTATAAGGATTGACTTGCTTTTGGAGCCGGTCTCCAGTGGCCACTTGAGGAACTGCAGTTTTTCAGCCAACAACAAGTAGCTGCTTGTGTTTCACTTTTAAAGGAAAATTTTAGTTTTACTTCTCTGTGGTTGAACTTTTCACTTTGCTTGCCGTGTTGCAGATGTGTACTGCAAGGTGTGTCAGTGCACTGTTTCATCATCACCGCACGTCGCTGAGAGCACAGCAGGAGCTCCTGCTGGAATGAGGAGGTAATTTCACAAAGATAGACTTTGATAATGGCTTTGATGTATGATTTTAAAAAACTTCAAATAGATGGCGATATCCATCTGTGACACAAAGCAATCTGTTTTTGACTGTATTAAGCAGGACTGAACTGAACAGTGAATTCTGGACAAAAATAAAACTTTCTTAAAGTGAAAAAACATGGTTGACCGTGCACCCCAGCAGATATCAATCAGGTAGAATTCAGCTGTTACAAGGACATGTTTTAGGGAAAATACAGGGAAGACTGTCACAAATGCAGGAAAACTTCCAATAGCACGATATCTGAGTGCGGTGCAGACCTGCAGCGGAGCCGAGCGGCTCTGGCAACCTAATGTGGTGAATGTGACTGATGAGGTCCTCACTGCCGCATGTTTCTGGCAGATTACTGCGCTCGCTGAAAGCTTGGCCCCCACAACATTGTCGGCAAACCACTAATTATGCAACCCAGTCTCTTAGGAATGAAAACTGGACGAATGACGTGTCACATTTATGAACTGCATCGGCGTTAATAGGAGGAGGTTGGGGTGGATGGTGGGTGCACAAAACGCGTGACTCTCAGAGCGTTGACCAGGGTTTGCGTACAGACTCCCTTCGTGGTTTAGGCAACAAAACACTCAATATTGTTGTTTTCATGAAATGTAAAGAAACTTCTCAAGTCTCTGTGGATTTTTTTCTAAATTAAAGCAGACTACAAGGTTTCCCTAACCTTAAAGGAAGAGCTTTTTTCTGCCTAAACATAATCACCAATGTACTGCATAATTGGATATTATTGCTGGCATTCAGTATCAAAGTATGTTCAACATGTCAAGTATGTTCATTTGATGCTCATCACATTAATAGAAACTGTAATCCAGTAGCAGCGATGTCAAACTTATTTGCTGTTGCAATTTAGTCGTATAGAAATGTAACATCTAGGAGTTGGGTTCAATTATGAGTCTTGGGTCCCCTTTTTGTTTTATTTCAGAGTTAGCCTGGGATTATGATTAACTTTATTTTTGCCACATTATCTAATTCGCGAGACCATTTAGACTGTTTCAAAATTATACACATGGAAAAAGTCCATTCTTATTCTTGGCATTTACAAAAATGGCAGTTTTTCTCAAAATGTAACTTTCCTCGAAGTGATTTGCTTAAACAGGACAATATTGTCTTTGACCATTATGTTTCCCGACGCAATCCTCCGGGAAAATACGACAATATTTGACAGGGACATTTTTCGTCATGCTCAATAAACATTTTTTGATTTCTACAAAAAAGGTTTTAGTAGATGCAAATTAGTTGTACATCCCCATCAATTTCTAGTGGCCTTACAGCAATGGAACGAAAACCATTATGCACTGTAATCCCACTGCTGCTCTCCAGTCAAGTATAGTTGAACTAGTTGTGTACTGCTCTTTCAGCTCTCACCATCCATGAAAACAAAAGGGCTGCCCACTTTTGTTTTGTTCGCACGGCTGGACATACTTACGCCGATTGCTCTCCCGATCATTTTAAATAAAAAGCTACAAGAGGTGAATCATTTCAAGGGGGTTGTCCTTAAGTGCACCTTTCACATCCATTGTAGCCTCCCGTCACAAGAGCCCGGTCCAGAACAGGATGTTATGAAAGTGGTCAGCAGGAGGCAGAAGGTTGTTAACATGAAGTTTCCTTTCGTGCCCGCCGATGTTACTTAATAAAGTCTGATTTGTCAAAAAAGTGCGATCCCCTTCTGCCGAGCACCTCAGCGATTCTACATTTAATACTGAGGGAGTTTCTGAACGGGCAAGGTGGTGGCAGATTTACAACTTGTGAACAAAAGGTCAGCCTTTAATTTGTAAAATGTACGTGTGGATTTTATCAGCAGAAATGATGATTGAATCTAGAAGATTTGATGAGCCAATCGAAGCTAAAGTTGGTGCTAAATCTGAGTTGTTGTTTTTTTAAAGAAACAATTAGCTTGTTTTATGGTTTACAGATGACTGTTTTTGTGTGTTTAAATCAGAAGCCCTGTAATGATGGCTGTAGAAGTTATGACGCTGGACTCTGGCTTAACTTGCATTTCTGTGGTGAATAGTCAGCATTTCATTAGTTAATAAACCATGTGGATGTTACAGTTCTCGTAATTTAATGCAGTATTAATAATCAAAATAGTTTTGGCTCTACTATCAAATGAGAATTGATTTGAGGGTGAGAAATAACCATTGACTGTATATGAAAGTAGATTGAACCTCTGGGTCTAAAAGGTGAGGCCAATGCGGAAGAGCCTTCAACTGTAATACCACTTAGGGCCACCAGGGACTGCCTCCAAAAAGCTTCTGGCTCCATAGACTCCCATTTAACTTCTCTCATTAACATACAAAGTCAATCATTTTTTTTCCACCAGTTATTATGGTGCCATTCTGTAAATCACTTCTTCTTCTTGGTTTTGCAGCAGTCCATCTGCTAATAATCCCATCATTATTTAAATATTAGTCTTTAAATAGTGGTATATTTGGGGCTGCGTCTGTTTGATTGACAGCCCTGTGCTACTCCTCCTCAGCTCGTCCAAATATGGTCACCTCTGGCTCCAAAATAACAAGATGGCGATGACCTGAAATGCTGAACTTAAAACTTCAGAAGAAACCAACGGCCGACGTCACAGTTGGCTGCCTCTTGGAAGCAAATGCGGCATCGTGGCCAAACTGTGTAACTACAACTTCACACTGACCCTCAGAAATGATTCTTTATTTGATCAGAATTTGATCCATTTGGACCAATAACATTCGGAAGGCTGGAAAAGCTGTACGATTATTTTAGACCAGCAAGACATCTCGAGATTCTCTCTTTCAACCCAATGCTATAAGGACACTAATGAACATAGTATACGGGCCCAAAATTGTGAATGCATGCGGATAATACCGGTATTTCATAGAGGAAGTTTGGAAAATGTTTTTGGTGTGGGGCTCCCGCTTCTTTTATCCAGTGTCCAGTTTTTCTTAAGACATATGTGGCCCAACGATGAAAAGCACAATAAACCTCCCGTTGGTAGAGAACAGTTGTATTTAGTTCACCTCATCATATTCAGCTCAGCGATGAATCCAAGGTTTCATGCTCTACGCTTTCATTCTGATTTCTTTCTTTTTATTTGTTTTGGCACACTATAAACTCAAGGATGTACTTTGTATCTAAGACAATAGGAACAATTGTCACAGACATTTTCACACCACAGAAAGACGAAGTAGTTAGGGACTTGAGTAAGTGGGAAATTGTGAAGTTTTGGTGGTTGGTATTAGTTAAAACTTAAGTCAGTTCGTAACTACTTCAGTCGAAGCTGCAATAATTAGGCTAGGTGAATTAAGATTCCAATTTGAATATTCAGATGTGGCGAAAGATTGCTTGCCCCAGTGTGTAATTTTCTTCATATCCATAAATTGAAATTTTAAAGCCATGCAGCTTTCTGCCGGCCACACTGATTACGGAGCAATCGCGCCTATGTCAACCGAGAGCGAAAGCATAATTGAATGCAGAAATATGTGCAACACCAGAATCAGGTCAAGAACTTCCTGACGAAACACCCTGAGCTTTTGCTTGATGGAAGGGAGGCTTTGGCGGTGATATTCACGACATCAGCAGCAGAGTTGCTGAATTTTTTTTTTTTTACTGGAAAGCAAAGATTATGAACAGGAAGTTGAAGGGGTGGCTCCCGAAAGTGTCGGTTTGCAGTTATTGTTAAAGCGAGCCGACTTGCTCTAAATGCTGGACAAAACATTTACACTGCATGTTATTTTTTCTCTGGGAATTTGCAGCGATGGAGAGAGAAGCTGCATTTAGCACATTACATATTACACTTTATTCACTTTCAGAATGTGTCATCGTTGAATAGATGGACATTAAGTGTCAAATGACAGATATGTTTTTAACCGTTGCCTTTGCAACCCGGTATCATGACAAAACGGGAAATGGATACGTCTGTCCACTATAGCAAAACGTGAAATAGCTACGCTTGGTGCGTGAAAGGCGTGAAAGTTACACGTTTTCCTGTAGTGTAAGAAAATTAATTCTACGACATGCTTTGAGCCACGTGATTTGAAACTGAAACTTTTTACAAAAACGTGTGGTTGAGGTTTTAGAAAAGAAAAGAAAAGAAAAAGTCAAGCAAAACTTCCTCACCTCCTGGAGTCAAACCATATCCTCCCGCATTGTAGGTCTCGTCTTAAAAACTCTATTGTGTGACCTTATGTCACATGATCCCATGTCACATGACCTTTAAGTGCGTGTAAGTTTCCCGCTTACAAAACTTTAAACTTTCACGCCTAGTGGGACCAAAGCGTGGCTATCTCACGTTTTGCTGGCGCAGACAGGGCGTGTCTATTTCACGCTTTGCCGTGATACTGAGTTGGACTTTTCTCTGCACTCGACGTCCTTTGAACAATCTGCTTCTAACTTCTCAGCGCACAGACACAACGATGCCACATTCAGGAGTCATGTCGGCGCGCCTCGGTGGGTCCGAGCTCTTTTTGAAAACTAATTTTTGCAACGAATCAAATTGCCGCACTTTTTGAACCTTGAGTTTTTCGGACTCGCTGAGAGCTTCGGGGCCTGGGGGCTATAGTCGTCTGCTTCGCACCAGCTCGTTATCTGTCGTTGCAGCAAGGCCACTTCCATCATGTAATTTGTTTTTCAAAGATTATTCACATGGTCATGGTTTACATTTTTTTTTATTTTGTAACAGTGACAGAATTTTAAGCTCATTCTGTGCTTCAAAATAATGCTGGCTCAGTTTCATGCTTTTAATTATTTCTGTATGGCAGAATAGAAGAATGCCATGAAACATTTTCACAAATCCATACATTTATCAGTCACCGCTTTACTTTGGCTTATATGAGATGCAGCTTTGATGGTTTAGTGAATAATTAACATCTTGCTCCTTTAACCCCCCCAACCCTCCTCGCGCGCCTCCCCAATAACCCCAACTGTATCACCGCCCCTGGACTTGTGACTGCTGCATTACAGTAAAGACAAATGTTGGAGTGAGTAGGTCCACATGAAGCCCTACTACTCGGTCTCTCCTCCTCCTCCCCGCCCTTTCTCACTCTGCCATTGGTTAAAGCACGAGGCAGGCTCCGGGATGATGATGATGATGATGATGATGATGCCGCCGCCTGGAAAGGGGGGTAAACTCGGAGCGCACGTCTCCCCTGCTGCGCACACACGCACAGCAAAAGTGAAGTGAAGATGCTTCTTCCCTTCCGAACAACAGTCCAGCCCGAAAGCCGTTCACGTCTTCTTCTCCTTCTCCTTCTTCTGCTCCTACCACAGCGTCAAACTGTCCCCTTCTCTGGCTTACGGGAGGAGGAACTTGCGCAGCCGGGGCTCGTCCAGCTCGGGGGAGGCGGAGAGGAGGCACCGCCGGAGCTCCGGAGCGCCGGCGCCTCTATATAGCGGATCCGTGCGGAGAGCTACGCGTCGGTATGGGCGCGCTGACAAACGGACGTTACCTCCTCGCGGCGGGCCTCCTGCTCCTCGTTTATGGCACCGCGTCCGTGATTTCTAAAGGTAAGAGCTGTTGTCCGCGCGCATAAATGCATGCATGGCTACTTTAGGGGGAGGGGGGGTGGAGGGGAGGGGAGGGGGGGGGGGGGGTCACTGCGTTTGTGAACGCTTTCTTTCCACCCCCCCTCTTCCCCCCCCCACCCCTCACACAGACACAGAAACACACACCGGCTTGTGCCATCCCCGTGGTTACGCACCACTTGTCGGGATTGTGCACATTTTTTTTTTTTTTTTTTTGGGGGGGGGGGGGTTATTTCTTAAAGGTTTGCTGATGCACCGCAGAACAATTTCTCAGTTTTTAGTTTTAAATTCAATCTCGGACTTGCCACTATATATTTGAGCCTCTCCTCCTCCTTCCAATGCGCAGCGGAGCTCCTGGTATTGATTCATCAAGCTACAGCTCTCACCGTCAAGTTTCCCCCCCAAACCACTGTTTATCTTTTTTCATACCAGCCTCAAATCGATGTCAATTCTCTCCGTTTTCACTCAGTTTTTTTTAAGTCTCTTAATGAACCCATCATCATGACCGCGCTGCATTCCGGAGTGGAAGATTTTTTTTTTTTTTTTTTTTTTTTTTTTTTTAAATACAGGCACGCCTGTGCAACAGGCATGTCATTGCATATTTCTCTTAAGAGTTCTCAGCGCTGATTCTTCTTTTATGCTTTTTTTAAAAAAAAAATTTTAATAAAACGATCTGCTTCCTAATATTTGGATGCAGTTTCAGGGAGGTGGATATATGGATATATGAATATATATAGATATATAGATATATGGAAGGCGGCTGGTGTAGGACACTGGGGCATTTTTTTTTTTTTGGTTGTTGAAATTCAAGCCCAAAATAAGAAAAGCATTTTGCCACCGACTCACCTCAAACGGTTTTTGAAAGGGCAAGGAGGGATAGATTTCAGCGAGGTGCCTCTCACTTTTGAGCAAGGATTTTATTTGTTTATTTATTTATTTAAAAAAAAAAAAGCCATGTCCTGGCATAGTTTACACACAAAAAAACCACGCTTTACACATATTTGGTTGATGGAGACAGACTTGAATGTGATTGGGGAGGGAAAGGAGGGGGGGGGGGTTGCAGGTTGGAAACCCGTTTGATGTCTTTTTTTTTTTTCGAAATCTGAAACCCAGACTGATTGAAGAAGTGACACCAGAGATTTTAGCTCTGTTCAATATTTATTCATTGCAGACTTAGCTGAGGTTTTAATGATTTTCAAGCAGCTGCATTGGAACCCGCCCCCCCCCCCCCCCCCCCCATGTGAATCAAGCACACAACTCCTCGTGTCGGCTTTAAAAATAAATTATCTTCCAACTCCGTATTGTAGACGCTTTCAAATGGCTGCATCACAGAACAGATTATCCCAGATTCTTGTGCGTGTACATTACAGGTGAGTGTGTATTTGAATACTATGTAATATCACTGCCCCCCCCCCCCACCACCACCACGGAGCATCTTTAAGTGGCAGTATATGGCAGCCTGTGGAGCAGAACTGAGGGCAGCGATAGATTAAGGTTACAGCATCACGACTCTGCTGAACACGGGGTGTGCATGGATGTTACGTTGTGCCGAGGAACGCTCTTCGGCTTCTTCGCCTTGTCGGCAGGACCTGCTGCGAGGTGTCTGTTTTCATTATTACCTTTTGTTGGTGTGTCGTGAGGAAATCGTGACCTGTCGTGTTGTGCGAAACTGTGCAGGCTACTTCAGCAAAATGCCTTCTTGCAAAACCTCCATCATTTGATCGCATATATTTATGAGCTGTGAGGAGTTTAAAGGGGCACTCCAGATGTTTGTTACTGCCCTCCCCCCCTCCCCGTCCCTCACACACACACACACACACACACACACACACACACACACACACACACACACACACACACACACACACAAAGCTGAAACAGGACCGGTCAGACTGGAAGCAGCAAAACGGCAAAATCTACGGCTGCTTCGTCCTCCTGTGGCCCAGTGAGCTCCATAAACACTGGATCCTACACATTTCCCATCATGCAACTTGATGTTATCTCTCATTAGGCTCCTCCTTCCCAATAGTGGGCCACATCTTTGCTACCCCACACCTCCGATTATTAACGCGAGCTCAGCACGGGCTAGCTGAGATAACCCTGATGACATCATCAGCGTTGTCTGACGATGACGTCATCAGCGGGTTATCTGGGCTACATTCTTCAGAAGAAACGTTGAGAAAGTTTGTATAGAAAAGAAAACACTATGTTTTTGATTCATGTCATGACCCCTTAGTTTTCTCCTGTGACCCCTCTGTGGGTCCTGAACCCTAGTCTGAGAACCAGTGATTTTCGATTCTTGGTTGAAAACTAATAATAATAACACAAGCCCACGTGCCACTTTGCCCTTCACAAACATACATAGTTTCAATGTTTTTGTGCTATTTGTCCAGTAGCAACAAGCGATACCAAACGGCAGTGTTTGAAGTCGAGGGACTTCAATACCCAGAATGCCCTGCAGGGTGCTCTACATCAGTGAGGTTTTTGTTCCATGCTCAACCAAAGGAGTCATCGTCAGAGAGCCGACTGAAGAAGACCTCCAGACTGTGTCGCAGTTCCTTGAACGGCGTGTTTGTTCGCTGCTGTTTAGAAGACAGATTGAATTATTTTTGTTTGTCGCTTCCTGTGTTCGTACAGGAGGCTGCAGCCGAGTCTGATAACTGGGAGATTACCGCACGACAAGAGTTGTGGAAGTGTTCGATGTTTATCCTTAAAAGTGGGCCACAAAGATCAATTATTTCCAATATCAATTTCCTGGTACAGTATCTGCTTGTCAGTGTGATATTGAGGCTTGTTGGTATTGCTGTGTCGCTTTCTTAAGAGAAACTCGCTATAGACGTGGGTGAATACACGCTTTCACTTACGTCACCAGAAATTTTAATTTTATGTAATTTTATCATTTAATAGGCAGGTAGAAACATTATTTGGGTGAACCTGTGTATTTTTAGCCAGCCTGGATGCTAACATTAGCTACTTGGCAACGGGTCATGGAAGTTAAATAAAACTAAACTGAGAAAATATCATTTTATATTTGAAATAATCAGCGGTGGAACTTAACAAAGTACATTTACTTCTGTATATGGCTCTCACCGACAGCCCCGATATAAATACATGTTGATCTGATATAGTTTTACCCAAAGTACTACCCCAGATTAAAGTACCCAAATGTTTAGTTATTAGAATTAGCACAACGTTAAACATCTCACAGCAGTAAAATCCAACATGACCTCGTCACGACGGCAGTTTTTTCATTGGGCTCGTATGGAATCGAAAGTAAAACCACTTTGCTCTGCTCCTATTTGTTTTATGGCAAATCCAGTTTGTTGAGAAGAGCTCACTCTGGAAATATTCGACTTTTTCCACAGCGAGGTTGGCGGAGTCTCCGTCAATGTCAGAAAATGGAGGAAAATAGCTCATTTATCCGACCGTCAATAACAGCGACAAAGATATTCAATTTAAGATTCGAAAAACTGAAAAGAAAAATCTCCATAGAAACTGAAATCAGAGGATATTTTTACAGTCTTGGTATTTAAATGGTATAAAAATAGTTGCTGATTCGTCAACCTTGAACGCTCCCCCCTCGATGCCGGCAGCGATCGATGTGACGTCCCGTGCCGTCTGCAGCCCCTTCGAACGCAGCTCCGTCACGTCAGTCTCAGAGGCCATGAATGTAACGACAGGTGTCGCACGGACATTTTCACCCCCACGCAAGGTTTGACTCTACGAACCGAACGGCAGCGGTCCGGCGGAGGGGGGGGGGGGAGGGGGAGAGGGGGGGTGAGGACGGTCTCTTGACAGCGGCAGCTCGCACTCAGCAAGATTTTAAGCTCTTAAGGATCAATGGCTCGATGTCGGCTGGGGAACGAGACTCACGCGAAAGACGGGGTCACGAACGAGAAAGGCATCCTCCACGTGCAACACGGCCGCGAGCCCACGGACGGCGTGGCCCCGTGGGGGAGGGGGGGGGGGGGGACTTTAAAAGGCTTGTTGTTGTTGTTGTTGTTTTTTTCAGCTGCGTTTTACACGATGCTGGAGAAACACGTTGGGGGGGGGTATTCGGGAGACGGAGCTTCCTGAGCCGCGGCTTCCTTACAGATCGTGGAATCGGCTGTTTGTCGTGCGTTTATCTCCGTACCCGAGCTCTGCTTGAAATGCAAAATAGATGTCTGAGTGCACTGATATGTAATGTCCCCTCATAACCTGGCTCCTGATGAGGCTCTTGTTTATTTCACTTGACATGCAGGTGCATTTATTTGGGACTTGATGATTAATTTATGTGCGGTGTGATCCAGCAAAAGAGCGAGCGAGCGAGCGAGCGAGAGAGAGAGAGAGGAGGGTTGCGTGTAGAATAAGAAAAGTAAATGAGCGAACGGGGATTATCTGATATTTGATTTAGTATTATTCAAGTCACCCAATTCATTTGTCAGTCATTCAACACACTCTGCTGTAAGTTTTATGCTAATGCAATAAAAGTATAAAGTTACCTCGACCTCGAAACTGCTGAAAACCAGACCCAAGGATAATAAGCGTGCTTTAAACGCACCCTTCCTGTATTTACTATAAGTAGTAGGGATGCTAATGGCTAATGCTATCAAGACAGCAGGGGCGGTCCAACTTCTAGTTCCGGTGCAGTAAACAAGAGAAACAGACAAGTTAGCACGACTTTCAGTGAAACGCGCGGGCGACTCTCACGCTGAGCTGAAAATGAAACTGGAATTCAAACGGAAAAACTGGGGAAAAAAAAAAAAAAAGTTACGTAACCTCAGTTCTATGAGCGAGGCCGGCCCGCGGCTCCCGGTGGGGCAGGAGCAACAAAACATCATCTTCCCCCTCCACTGTATACGCGGATAACGCGATTGTGTTGAAGTACACGGCCGGACTAACCTTCGCCACGCGCGCACGTCGTGCCGCGTCTCTTCGTCGTCTGTCGGCCGCGGCCCCCGTTTGACACCACGGCCTCCCCGGGCTTCGCTTCGACCTTGACCTCGTACTGCGGATTGTAACGTCCCTGTTCTTCAGGTTGGGCATTAAAAAAAAAAAAGAAAGAAAAAGGGGCTTAAAAAACCGAAGAAGAGATACAGCAGAGTATAAAGGATGCACAAACCTGTAGCTACTTTTGTTTTCTCGGGGGGGAAAAAAAATACATACAAAAAAAAAAAGAAAACCTCAAGGTTCTTTTATTTTGCTGTGCACAGGACTTTCGTGAAAACAGACAAAGGTCAAATCTGTTATTTTCCCTCAGAGAAAGTAAAGGGGGCTCATATATTTTCCCTGCCCGAATCCCAGAATGAATCATCATAGTCAGGCTGCCGTGGGTGACAGCGTGTGCAGTTCAGTGCCCAGATTTACATTTAAATGAAACCAAATGGCTGTACATTCAGAAATGATATACAGTAATGATGATGGTAATAAAAGCAAAGTCCTCTTTCATATTGGGACCGGCTCCGACTTGTGGGATTGCTGTCGTTCGGGGACTTTGCAGGTACGGCCCGGTGAGTTATGCCTTTGCTATGTCAAGACTATTACCTTCACATCTCAACGAGTGGATTCATCAGCATTCTGCCTAAGAGGCTTAATGTAGTCGGCAATCAGCCCCGCAGCTCGACGGGATCTCGACGGGAGCTCGACGGGATCTCTTCTGTCCGCTCCGTGGCTGAAAAAAGGCACTCGAGACGTTCGGCTCTCTGCAAGCTACCGCGTGCACCGCATCAATCTGTCGGTTCAGGCGGGTTCCAATGCATTCGGTCCGTGTGGGGGCGGGGTCACCTGGGAACGACATCTACCTTCCATCCCCCCCCCCCCCCCGCCCACCCGAGCAGGGAAGAATCATCAAAAAGAAAGAGGGCAAACACAGCTGAGTCACTTTTGTGGCGTATTAACTGATTCACGTGGAAAAACATTGAAGTTGCACCAATCAGTATTTTTGGTGTCTGTATTGGATCAAATGACTTTACATAACGAGGAAGGAGTCGCCATTACCACCTGATTCTGATAGATAGATAGATAGATAGATAGACAAGACTTTAATAATCCCACAGTGGGGAAATTTAGCCGTCACCGCAGCATAGAAACACAGTTACGGAAAAAAGGTGCACACAATAAGGAAAAATTACAAATACGTATACAATAAATAAGATAGATACAAATATTTTTTTTCGAAACAGTAAGACCGATGAATAAATACACACACACGTTCCCTCTGAAGCGTTTTAACTTCTTTTAGCTCATTGTTTTGGTTTTACAGCCCGTAACTTTTTGCTGCTTTTTGTTTAC
This sequence comes from Embiotoca jacksoni, assembly GCF_022577435.1. Taxonomy (NCBI): domain Eukaryota; kingdom Metazoa; phylum Chordata; class Actinopteri; family Embiotocidae; genus Embiotoca; species Embiotoca jacksoni. The sequence goes on along the minus strand of NW_027185389.1, from coordinate 1,894,827 downwards.
CACTCATGAAATCATTGCACTTGTAGCAGAAGGCAGCTGTTCGTAAAGCTGTAATGAAAACAACTTAAGGCCAAAAACGACAGAAGAAATTAGCAGCTAGCTGGTGAAACATAATGAAATAGCGAGCGTCTGAAAAAGGCGGATATTTCTGGCCTGGCTCCGTCAGACCTTCAGTTTTTTTGCGCTGTGATTGTAAGTCTGGAGTTTGCTCAGCTACTCTAAAGGGCCGACCAATCAGCGACCAGCGTCGGTGACTAAATGCTAAGACATTGTCGGGAAGTGTTTTTATTTTTTTTCTAAATGTAGTTGCAGCTGTGATGGATTTTCGGTGCAGATGGTGGTGAATGCCGATTGGTTAAAGATGCTCCGATAGTTGAATTACCACCAACAAACAATTACAGGCAGCTGACCAATTTCAGGCATTTTTTAATATTTTTTGGTCAGAATTACTTTTTTCAATCTGAAATTACTATTTAATTAAAGGGATACTCCAACAATTTTACGCAGTTTACCTTGGTTCGGGTTAGAGATTTAAAATTTTTTGTTTGGTGGGCAGCAATGTTGGAAAGATGTCTTTCAGCTGCATTATGGGAATTGTAGGATCTGGTGTTGTTTTGGGGCGCTATTCATAATGCAGAAGTACACATCAGGACATCTCAGCCCGTACCGATTCTTTTGTTAATATGTCTCGAACAAATTCAGAAATCTTTTGGTAAAATGACTTTATTCTCGGCCCGTGTACGCAATCACCGAGATATTATTCCTCGGAAAGCGAGCATATGTTTTGTGTGTTTTCTTGCTTCGTACCGCCGCATCCAATTGTATTTATTTATTCATTTTGCCGAAGGTTTCATGAATTTATTTGCCGATTCATGTTAACCCGAGGTCTACGCGCAGTAGGATGCAACGACTGGAAACGATTCCCTACGGAGTGAATAAGCCAGACCGACATACTCACGCAAGTGAATTTTGGGGTCTGGAAACACCTGACTTGGACTTGATGGAATCCAAAATAGAGCTAAAAAGGAGAGCGAGTGTTGGACTCGTCATTGTAGCCCAAAAAAAAATGCTAACATATCTTCACAAATATGCAACTCTTTGCTTCACGCGTTACCCATAGCAGCTTTAGAAGTTGATAATGGGACGGTAGGTGTTGTGAAATGCTCGTCGTTAGTCCTCAATTATTTTTTTTTATTTATTTTTTTTAAATTGCTTGAGTCACGACGGCTCAATCCGTCCCGGGACGAAGACCAGTCGCCGTCCGTCCGGCTTAATCTGAAGGGGGGACGGCAATCAGGGCGGGGCGAGAAGGGCCTCGCTCAGTCACGCCGCTAAATCATATAACAAAGCTGCAGATACCCTTCATCCATCTGAGTCAGCTGATTCAATCAGTCGCGCTCTCGGCGCCACACGTCTTCATTCCCCGAGTCCTCGACGGTGGCCGAGCAGGTTTCTCTTCCTCTTCTTTCTGTTTTTTTTTTTCCTTAAATATGGCAATCTTCGGTCTGAGCTGTGAGTAATACATGTGGACACGGCATATTTTTCTTTCTTTCTTTTTTTGTTGTTGTTGTTATTTTTTTTTTAGCACTCGCAAAGGAACTTCCCCCGAGGATGGGAAAAACTCTCGGGATTTAAAATGCGGTAGGAGGAGAATTCGCTCTACTGTGTAATTATGACGAAAAAATACACTTCAGAAGGGTAAACTGGCTTTAAAAGAAAACAAAAGAAAAGAGCCACAGACAAGGTGTAATATTTCTGCATTAAGGTTTCAAGGCCGCATATTTTGGTTTTTTTTTCTTCTTCTTTTTTACACAAATTAACAGCAGCAATGACCAAGTCATAATTCAAGAGGAAATATCCATGTAATATTAATGCGACGTAAATAATGGATAAGAGATATGTAAAGAAATCTCCTTACCACACAGACAATAAGTAATAAAGCGATAAACAAGGCTTCCCTTGCATATTTATAGCTTTTAAATGAACGTCACCTGTGTTCCGTACGATTTGAAGATTCCTACGCCCCGTTCTAAATAAACACATATTCATTGCTGCAAAAAAAAAAAAAAATACAATTAATCACGCTCGCGCAGTGGATGCAATTACTCCAAGGATAACACCATCTTTATGAAACAGCAGCGCTAATGTCTGGCGTGTTGTTGTCTTTTTTTTTTTTTATTCATCTGGCCTTTTGCTGCGGAGTCGGTTTGCTGGCGCCACGTTTGACGCCGTAAAATACTCCAAATTTAGAGGCGTCAGGTTGTGCGGGGCTCCGTGAACCGTCACCGTATCCGTCTTTACAGATGGTGTGCACCAGATGAGCTTTTTACAAGGCTGCTTTTACGATAGCGTCCTATTTAGTAAAAAAAAAAACCTCCCAGCAGCCATAAGGCCTTCACACACACACACACACACACACACACACACACACACACACACACACACATAAACACACACAGTGCTGTGTACATTTGTATTTATATTACGTCGCCGGGCCTTATTTCTGATAGCATCGGGCAGTGAGCTTCTATAGAATCGGAGTCAAGTGAGAAGCGAAGGCTCGCCTCTTATCAGGTCGGGAGAGAATTCAATATTGTTATCGAAAAACGTGTCCCGTTTGATGTATGGGTCACGGCCGGAATCTGTGTCAGCCGATCTGGAGTAAATGGCCTTTTGAATGACTGGAGCTTTTGAAGTGAATCCCTCATATAGTCTACCCCGCCGGAGCCGAGGTGAAGGAGTGTCATTATTCTGTATATTGCATTGCCACAACCGCGTCGTTTTTGCTTTTATTTGCCAGCGCTGGCACGGTCACGTGGATGACGGCGTCGGTCCAGGTGACCAGTTCGGGTGGGGGCTTTTAACTTCCAATTCTTTAACGTCAATCCACGGTGTGACAGACGGATGGATTGAAAACACTGTTTCTCCCAGCCGCACCGTGTGCAAAATAAATATACAAAACAAGAAAAGCATAAATATGCAAAGACAGGAAAAACAACAATAATATTTTTATGTATTAATAATTTGGTCCTGACTGAAGTGTTTCAAATACTACCGAGTGGATTGCTATGAAATTGTATACACGTTCATGTTCCCCAGAGTTTGAATGACTTACATTTCCTCTGTAACATCAAAATATTGACTCGACGGACCGACATGGGATTTTGCATGAATCATGAATGAATACAGGAACGAGCCCGGCGGTCCGCCGGCGACGTCGGACCCAGAAATCTTCTAATAGCCTCGAAGTTCACAAGCTGTGACGGGTTTGCCGAAGTTTACGGAGAAGATTGTGGACATTAAAGGTCCATTTTAAGGGCGTTAAGCTAATACGTCGTCGTTTTCGACACGTAGAGTTTGTCTTCGTAACTCAGATAACCGCCTACGTCTGAGGGAAATGTTGATCTTCCCAACGGCCTCGTCTTTTTCCCGGTATGTAGGTCTTTATTTTCACCTACAGTACATACTACATCGACGTTAGCGTCTTGTTATCGATTCGTTACGTTGGACGCAGCGCGGTTGAGACGAAGACAAAGAATGAAGGACGAGTTTTTGGGTTGACTGAGAAAGGAAGCCAGGTTGGTAACCCCGGCAACGTGAGCTGGCTCCGGGGAAAACGCCGGTAGTTATTGAAAAAAACCTCTCCGATACATAGATCACAGGTATTTTTCCCTCGGACGCCTGATGTATGGCCCTTCGATGGGCCGACACCTCCCCAACCCCCCCACCCTCCTCCACCCTCCCCTCCGCCGGTTCTCTGCTGCTGCTCTACCTACTTTCGTGGCCTTGGGTCAGCTGTTCAAACATGTCCTCTGTTGATCCATGGTGCGGCAAGCGGTGCCTACCGGGGACCGAGGCGGCCGCTGAAGGACAAGTCGTGATGAATGGACTGCCGAGGCGGGCCGGTCCCAGCTCGCCGTGTCCCGTTGCCCGCCCGGAGGTCCTGGCGGCCTCGCTGCCGGTTAGTCATCGGGACCCTGCTGTTCCTGAGCGGCGGTTTGACGGCTGCTGCGGAAAGGGCCGAGTTTAAAAAGTAGGTTTTTATTTTAACAGATGATTGGTGCGTGGACGCTTTTGTCCGGTAATGACCTTCAACGGGATGGACGCAGCTTCGTGAAAACAGTTAAACAGATTTCATTTCCTTTTTAAATGTCGTCATGTTAAAGCCGCCGGTCGACTGCATTGCACGAGCTGATATATTCAGAGTTTCTGTGTTTACTGTCTGACTGACCTGTCGTGTTTTTTGTTTTTTTTGTCGTAGAAAAATCTGAATAACCATAAAGTATTGTTATTTTTAGAGAACAGATGTCCTATAGTGCTGAACTTGATTCGTCAAACAATCCCTTTTTTAATTGAATATAATTATGATTATCATAAGTTCTCAATCCATCTTTTTAAATGCCAAGATTTGATGTTTTATAGCATTAATTGCACGCTTGACTATCTAAATAAGACATCACCTTGGGCTCTGGGAAATAGTCATTGACATCCTTCACAATTTCTTGCCCCCTTTTTTTTTTTTATTATAGAATTTGGAGCTCCAGCAGCTTAGTCACATATGGATGACACAACAAAACAAACAGCAAGAATAAACAGCATGGGCGGGGGGTGGGCGAAATACTCTTTATCTTCTGAAGTGAATCACAAAATCCCCAAAATATTTTTTTTCCAAATAAAAAAAAAAAAGAAAGAAGCGAAACTCAACCTCAAGGTCGCAGTTGCGGCACCTGTCAATCTGTTGTAAAAATAACAGCGTATACAAACTCCAAGCTTAAAAAAATGAAAAATCGTGTCAGTAATTTGAAAGAAGTCTGGAAGTCCTACGAGGTAACGCATCTTAAAACCGTGTGCATCTGAAGATCACGTTTTCTGTGTTTTTGACCACCTCCAAAAATAGGAAGAAATTAAAAAAAAAGATCAGTAATCACATACAAAATTGTTGGTAAAATTTGTAACATTTTAAGAAAACCCTAGAACAGAAAAAAAGAGGTGCACACTAATCTACAGGAGCCATTTATAAACCGTAAGAACAGGGGAAGGAGTCAAACGGTTAAATATTATATAAGCCCGGTGAGTAGCTCTCCCAGCATGCACCTGTCCAACAGAAGACGGGGCCGCTCTGTGTCACCTTGTCTGTAGCTGCGTTCGGCCTCGCACACTCTTTAACCGCAGTGTGATGCCCAGAACAATAAGAAGATAAGCTGAGTTACCAGATCTGTACGCAGAGAAACTAATAAGGATCATTTAAGGTGAGAATATTTCCTCTCGGCGCACCTTTAACAATAACTCACCGTGTGCCTGTAAGTGATTATTCAAACATTTTCTTATAGATGCTGCATCTTCACACATTTGTAAATACTTTGCAATGAACACACAAAAAAAAAGGGGAGGGGGGAATCCATCTGTGCAAAAAAAAATGTTTTTTCATATTCCAGAACAGTTTGTGCCTTACAGGTGCGGAGCGAAGAAAAAGCCTCAAACATCACTTATTCACTCGTTATATTCACCTACAAAACACTCGTCTGCAGCTCTTAATATGTCATCGAGCAGCTTTTCGGGAAAACTCCAATCTGATCTGCAAAATAACGACTCGACCGACTCCGAGAAACACCGTCGTCACGGAGTGACCTGAACTTTTGGTTGATTGGACACGTGGGCTTGATTGCTCCAAATATTTTGGTGAACAAACCTGAAAATTGAAAGGTTCTCCGCCGCCTGTTTAATCGGTGTTGGTGGAGCTTTAATAGCTTAATTTAGATTTGATTTAAAAATGTGTGGTTAGTTGATGAGCCCACAGCGATGATGTTGATGAGCATCATGACCTATGAATAACCCAGATTGGTGCAGCAGCGGCGGGTTTAGGTGCGAAGCGTTGTGGGGCACCGACCTGTTAGACTATTCAGAGTGGAAGGGATACTTATGTATTTCTTATATATATTGATTCAAATTCATATAAAATATAACGCACACTAATTTATTTATTAAAATTGATTTGACACCTGCCTGTTAGATGTATCAGCCCTTATTAAAAACATGTATTTGGTTCCTATGTGAATAGAGGACTGAGTGTGAGTTCAGCTTTTGTGCATCACGTGACCTGAGGCTCCTCTCTGATTGGTTACTTCGGATCGTCACGCACAGTCCCACTTTCGTCGGTAGCGTGATCTGATCTTTGTAAGACATCAGAGGGCACAAAGTTCGCAAAATCTTCATCAAATGGAAATATTCAAGTAAAGTACAAGTACCTCAAAAGTGTACTTAACTACAGTAGGCTGTGTACTAAGTTACTTCACGCCACATCATTTTTTTTTGGACCTTGTTAGATAGGCATTATTAAAGCTTTAGATTAATCAAAAAAAATTCCCAAATTTCACGCTCCTTAATTTCACTGCCATACGTGTGGTAATGAAAGTAAAGTTGTAAAAAAAAAAAAAAAAGAAAAAAGGAATTTAAATTTAGTGGGGAAAAAATGTAGTAAAAATAAAGTGCTAAGCAGCCATATTTTGGAGAATCACCGTCTTATTTGTGAAGAAAGGGGCACCGCTGTGAGATGGCGGCCGTCAATACCCCTTCCCCCCTCGCGTGGTCTCATTGCTTTCTGCTTTATTGCTCCACAAAAGCATTTAAATAAAATTATATGGCGGTATATTGATGCTTTAAAAAAAAAAAAAAAAAAAAAAAAAAGCCACACATGCATTTTTTTTATATTTTCGAAAGCTCCCCAGCTTCACTTTCGTCCCTCGAAGGGCACCTCCTTGACCGGGCCCTCCCCGCTTTATGGTCTATCTGCTCTCGACAAGTCTGTTTCGCTCACTTGGCCACGTGAGCCACGCGTCTCGTATAACATCGCTCATCGCAAGCGTCGAGCGGGATTGACGAGCGATCGGAAAGCAGCCTCCTGACGGTCGCCGGGACGGTGGTGGATGGTGGGGGGGTTGGAGGGTTGGGGGGGGGGGGGGTGTAATATGGAAAATACATTTTAAAAAGAGGCTGTCACCGTGGCGGGAGACATCAGGCGTTAGTTTGCCGTGCGCGCTGATGGGTTTCGGCACATTTCAAGATAGACTTCTTGGGCAGGAAAATGAGGTAGCCGTGTTTTGATGATAGCAGACAGCTGCTGCTATCTCCTCTGAGTTTCCCCGAGCTGGAAGGTGATGAAACACCTGGCATGTTTTCCTCCCTCCAACCTTTTTGCTGGCTCTTCACAACAGATTTTTTTTTTTTTTTTTTTTTTGTCTGCCTTATTCATCGGTGACTAATGCATTACTTTTGGAGTTTTACCATATGAAGGCAGTTTTCACTGTGTTTTAATGAGTTTGAATGGGGGAGGGGGGAGAGGGGGGGGTGAACCTGTAGGCTATTTCACGTTGACTTTAAGAGGACCCGACAGCCGACTTGCGACCCCCGGTAAAGAATCTTTGAATATGAAAAACCGTACTCCTGCTCTTGCGTTGTCTCGGCCCGGCCGCTGGTTCCCTCATGCGCCTCGGGCATCCTCCTACTTCCTTCCTTTTCATGCTCGCAATTTTTCCTCTTTTGAAACTCATTTTGGCTTTTGATACAATCTGGAGAGTTCTCCGGGGTCAGCGCCGCCGCGGATTACTCAACCCTCCCATGTAAACCGAACATGTATTCATCTCAACCTTTTGGGCCGCGTTTTGCTTCTTTGCTGATTTGCTTGTGCCCACACAGCATCCTGGGAACAAAACAAAAAAAGAAAAAAAGAAGTTTTCTTTTGTTGCAGTTGTATTTATTTATTTATTTTTTTGAAGCTGCGTTAGGGTGAGTTAGAATTAATAGCTGTTACGAAACAACGTGGCGTGCAACTGAATCGCTCGCCCTGAAGCCGCTGCTTGTTTGGGAACGTCTCGCGTCGGCCGCCGGTGCCGGAATGATTCAGTGGACCGGCTTCCTACGGTTTGTGACATAAAAATGACGTCCGGAGGAAACGCTGTCTGAAGACATTCTTTCTCTAATTAAAAGATCAGAAGGGAGCTGTGCTTCGGTCTTGATGGCGAATGAAGAGATTCCCCCTGACCGTCACTTTTGACATGAAATTCAGTGTTACGCTTGAATAAGGATCTTTTATTTAGATATGATCTCATTGTGTGGAGTACCCGGGACATTATAAAGGAGGTTTAGCTGTATATGTATCATTACATCCATAAATGAAGAAGGTCAGGGACTCTTCCGTTTGCAAAGAACTTCTAGTTGTAACTGCAGCTCCATTCGGACTGCGACAACATTATTTAACGTTAACATTTAATAAAATACTTTTGAATGGGATTTTAAACTTTGCCGTGGTGGCAAAGTGTGAAATAGACGCCGGTCCACTAAAACAAAACGTGAGAGCAATAGGTAGAAAAGTGCCTCTGTTGCTGGACCTTGGTCAAATGATCACATGTCACGTGACATTTACGTGCGTGTAGGTTTCACGCTTTCAAAATGTGTAACTTTCACGCCTCGGCGGCCCAAAGTGCGGCTGTGTCACATTTCGCCGTAGTGGACCAGCGTGTCTATTTCACGCTTTGCCGTGACACTGGGTTGATATGAAGCAGTAAATATATCTTCATTTAGACCCTTTAAAACAGAAACGAGTTGAAATCTTAAAAGTTCACCCCTTTGAACTGTTTGAAATCAGAACACATTTACACGCAGATCAGTACATTCAATTTCCAATTGTGACGAGTCTTTCTCAAGTTTACTTTGCAATGATGAACTTAAAATACTGTAACGTGTTTTTAAATATATGGTTTTAATGTCTGTGTCCTCTTGAAGAGCTATCATACTTTTTTAAAAAATTTTTTTAACAACACTCAAAGCATACTGGGAAACTGAAAATGGTGTTTACGCCAGAAGAGAAATTCTAAATGACAACCGGAGTGAAATAAATCTACGAAGATGACTGCAGCTCTAATTGTCTAAAACACTGAACCTCTCCTTTATTCACGAGATCAGATCAAATCTTAAAATGTACAACACTCGACATAAAGCATCGTTCAGATCCGTCTCTTCGGCGCCGCGGTAAATACCCGTCCACTGACGTAGGAGTAATCGCACGCCTGCTATAAGCAACTTTCCTTGGTCTTTGGGAATGACAATTTAATGTCATGCTCTCAGCAGAAGGACTCACACTGAGATAAGAGTCGTCTCTTCTCGTCAAACCCCTTCCATGCTGAGGGCATGTGAAATCCATATCCGCTCCACGAGCCCAAAAGAATCTTCTGCAAAGTAACATAAATCACCTCCCAACACTGGAAAGCTTTTAACGTCACCCGCCGGCAGGTTCGAGGATTCACTCTTCGCCATTAGTGCGAACGCCGAGACGGAGCAGGACTTCGGGAACGGAGCGCTTTTCCAAACATGATTAGTAGGCAGACGCACTTATTTATTAACCGCATCCGTGATGTTTTGCAGCACTATGAATTTTAAATGAAGACTAATTAATGCAAAAATCAATGATTGGCGCTGACAAATCCATCAAACAAATAGAGCCATTTAGTTTGAACAAACAGTGGGATATTAAGTCTGGGTTTCGAATGCCGGAAAGCTTTTTCTGTAGTTCAAAAGAAGCTGAACAGGTGGCGGGGGGGGTGGGGGGGGTGGAGGGTGTGTGTGTGTGTGTGTGTGTGTGTGAGGGGGGGGGGGGGGGAGACATGTCAGGAAATAAACCCCGGTCATAAAATGTCACTACTGATTTGCTTTAGAAAAAGAGCCCGCTACCACGGCGACGGTAGGGTAACTCAATAGATGGCTGCGCTGTATGCAGTCTGTGTGGAATAAATTGAAGCAGTCCATCACTACTTTAAGTCTTTGAGTAATGAGTAGCCCTCAGGGCCTGTATGGGAAATCAGAACGGTAACTGCAGACAAAAACAGGTTCAGGAAAAAAAAAAAGAAAAAAAAAAAAGTACAAAAATCATTCGATGTTTTTGTTGCAGTTCGGCTGCGTTCAAAATATTCCACGTTCGGTCCCGCCACGGGGGGGGAGGAGGGAAGACTCGTCCTTCAGTTCGAAACGCAGTTGTAAAAAGGCACAAGTGGAAAAAAAAAATAATATGACAAGTACTCAGCCACGCATCGCATTAAGGTCGAGAATTAAAAAAAAGAGAAAAAGCCATAATGGATTACATAAAATATAAAGTATAAAACCTTAAATCCATGTCAGTTCTTTTTCTAATCCCTCATGAGCTGCTGCTGCTGCTGCTTAAGTAACATCAAGTGCGACAGAGTACACTGCTGCACTTACTCTAAAAGCCAGCATTGATTCAAAGAGTCTCTTTTCTAGTGATGACAAAAGAAATTGGCTCTTTATCGAAAACTTCCGCGTTGTTGTTTTTTTTTTTTTTTTTTTTAGCACCTCAACAATCGCCCGTGGCCGCACTCCGGGGGAATGTATTTTGCGTTTCCAACCCCAAACCTTAAAGATGAGAGAAATGTTGACACCAAAAGCCACGAATGGCAGTTTTGTTTTTTATAAAAAAAAAGAAATGAGAAAAGACTCCATAAACCGTCTCGACTGCTCGAAGTCGGACGTGATTCTCGTTTGTTGCCATCTGGTCCGAAAAACATCAGTGAATCGCACAAACGCCTGCAGACTCCAGACAATTGACCAACTGGTGGAAAAACTAATTGCTTTAGTTGCCTTCAGTACGCTGCTCTAACCTCGCGTAATTTAACAAAAGAGTGCACAGCGAAGGAGGTCCGGCTATCTCGCTTACCCTCCGCTGCCTCCGTCCCCCGAGCGGCTCCGCTATTGATAGTTCTACGTCGTTTGCGCGGCGCTCACTTGGAAGAACGGGCGTAATTGAATCTCCATTTGCGAGGCAACACCAATCAATGGGAGGGGAGGGGGAGGGGGGGGGGTGATTGCTTAAGAGTTTACATTTAATGGTGTGGACAGCCACGCATTGCATTAAGGGAAATCACGTTTTTTTTTTTGTTTTGGTTTTTTTTCAATTACACCGCTGCGTCCTTCAAGGCGCCGTCGGTTGCATCACCCGTTAGCTGTTACAAAGTGTTACATCATCATGTTTTTATGATTTTTGGCGCGCGGGGTCGGGCTAAATGAGATGTGGCTTAATGAAAATGATGAAATTAGTCGAGTGTAGAAAACAGCAGGACACAAAGTCCGTCCTCGGAGGAGAAAAAAACAAAACAACAACAACGTAAACTTCTGGCTCTTTTAATTATGTTCGGTTCTGCCGCTCTTGTAAAATAGATTGGAGGCCGAGCAGTAACTTGGTGTCGTGTGGAAACATTAAGGAGGGCACACAAGTGATTCAGACGATTCCTAAGCCTGTAAATGATGACGCCATTGTGACTTTATCCAGATTACTTTTTAAGACTTCAGAAAGATCTTTCCAAGATACGCATGTAACGCATTACGCAATGAAATGGCTCTATAGAAAAGAGGCTCCTGATCACCTTCGATTTTACACAATGATTACCGGTAATAACTGAGTCCATTTCATTCACTAGTAAAGGCAGTGAAGCTGAGTTTAAAGAGTACAAAAAGCTATTAAGTTGACGAAGGAATTACATGAACATTGTCTTTACTATCAAATGTAAACCAGGTGATTAGCTTTTGTTTTTCAGAGGTCACTTTGCAAACAAGAGAAGTCTGCCGAAGCAATTTGTGTAGATGAAAAAAACAACAACTGTAAAACAGTCCATGAAAATGAGCTTTCTTTGGTTTTATGCTATAAATCGAGTCACGACCCACCGAAGTGTCACTTACGTAATTGCGGGCTGTTGTTTTGAAGAATTTGGATCGTTGCCATCTTGTTTTATTTTAAGCCAGAAGTGACCACGTTGGAAGAGATCTGACTAAGAAGCTAAGGACACTACTGCCTCTAACCTTGTACTGGAAACATGACTGCACCCTCGGCATGTCTATCCAACCAGGCACGCCCCCCCCCAATAAACCTCTTTGAGCCCTAATTTCTAATTCATGATAGACTTATTGAACCAAGAACAATCAGAAAACTGATCAGAAGGAGTGAATTTAGCCAATGACACCACAATGATTGGTGGAAAACATTTAATGTCTTTGTATTTTGTGAGAGAAGTTGATGTTGTTTGAATGGAAGTCTACTGAAGCCAGAGGTTGTTTGGAGCCAGCCCCTGGTGGCCTTCAGTGGTATTACACTTTCAGGCACTTTTCGCCTGGAGACGACCTCTATTTTTATACACAGTCTACGCTATAAATACATTTTTTTTGGACCGAACGAAGGCTCAGAATTGTCTTACCGTTGAGTTCAAGCTTAATAAAACACTGAATCCTACATTTCCCATAATGCAATGCAAAGGAATGACATCTTCTACCGGACGCGCTCTCCCTGGTGGAGGTGCATCCCCACGTCTTGTTTGAAATGTAGGCGTTTCTGTCGAAGACAAAAACCTCTATGCTCAATCTAATGCTGATGACATCACTATGACATCATCAGCACTTTCATTACTTCGTGTTCAAGCAGCTGGAAATGAGAAAAGTTCCCATTTGGGAACGTTACACTCCGAAATTCCCAATTGCTCCTGAACGCACCACTGTACAAGCGTCTTTCTTTTTTCACAGACTGAACTGTTTCCCCTTGATGAGCAAAAGCGAACATGATGAGTGCCCGTTTAATGTAGTGTCCGCTGCAGGTCTCCGCTTTCATCGCTGTTTACGGTTTTGACTTTGAGTTATATTTCGCGAGGCTGATGAAGGCTCCCATGTCCAGACAGCCGGTGGAGGAGATCTCACACGATGGTCTAATTTGATAAATGGCATATCCGTCTGTTGTTTGGCTCAGAGCGGCTCTGGTATTTATCGCTGATAAATGTTACTTCGAAGGGATTGTCCCGTGGTCAAAGGACTCTTTTTGCCGTGTTTGTCGTAATCAGTTCTCTGCTTCTAAATGTAGTGAACCGTGTTTACAGGAGGAAGACGGGAGCTTTAAATGTCAGCCGGAGAGACGGGCTTAGGAATCCCTGCCCCCGTTTTTTTTTTTTTGGCAAGGACATCTTGTGTGGCACTCTTTGGCAAGACGGGCGACTTGAAGAAGTAATTGCTTTTTAGCATCGGCGGTTTTTTTTTTTTTTTTTTTAAAGCCAGAGCGAATGTAAATACAATAAAATGAGATTCTGATGGTGGTCTGAGGATGCGGAGGAGGAGGGGGTGAAAAGTAATAAGAAGAAATGATATCACTGGGGAGAACAAAGTGCAGTGATTACATTTATTTCCACTGGCCTATTACTGGAGCAATGGGGGAAAACGAGCGCTGAGCTTTCTGTTTTTGCAGTAGGCCACCGGCCGTTAAGAGCCCACAGGCCTTTTTTTTTTTATTCATGACGTGTCAGGAAAAAAAACAGCTCGCTTTTACCGTCGTCCGCTGAGAGTTCTCTGGATGATTTAGGCTGAATTCATTTACGGGGAAAAGCATTTTTATGCTTCTAAATTTCGATTCTGGTATTAAATATCTAAATGTATGCCTGTGGACGATAGATGTTGCAGCTATTACTGTAAATTACCCCCTTTTTCCTGTTATCGGATCCGCCGGTGGGATGGACACTTGTCATCTATTAGCTCGTTGTTATTCACTCCCTGAAATAGACTGAAATAAACGGATGGGCATGAAGAGCCTAAATGTACAGACGGACCACCGCTTTAGAGTGGCCAGAGAGTACAGGGAAGTTCACGTTGGTTTACAACAGTTGTTTTGTTATTACACATTTCTTTTTTCTTTTTTTAAATTCTGCTGTCTTCTTTATTATAGACCTTTTATAAAAGTTGAGGAAACGTAAAAAAAATAAAAATGCAGCCACCAGCTGCAAAGCTTTTTGGAGTTTAGTCAACTAACGGGTTGAAGTTGAGGTAAAAAAAACATTTCAAGTGAAAAGGACAGGTTCTCCCAACAAAGAATTTGCACTTCTGGTCATGTATTTTGTTGAATCAATCAGTACACAAAGTTTCTAGTATATTACATTTATTAAGTCTTCTTAACTTAAGCACGAGTTGACCATAATAGTAATTTTAAATTGTAAAAACTTAAGATAGCACTTTGGCTAAACTTCTCAACCCAAGTCAACATAACACTGAGAGTTGACTGCACTCCAAAAAGCTTCGCAGCTGGTTATAGTATTTTTTTTGTTTTTTTTCAAGTTTTCTCAACTTTTATAAAAAGTCTTTATTAAAGAAAACGCAAAAATAATAATAATAAAAAAATGGACTGTTTAATAACAAATTACAAACAACTGTTGTAAACCAAGTTTTCTCAACTTTTTTTTTTAAACTGTGCTTTCTATCATTTCTGTATTCTTCGGGTAGAGTTAGGGTTTGGATTAGCTTTTGATTAAAAAAAAAGAAAAGAAAAATGTTGGTGTTAATCTTCCTGAAATTCATTTTTTAGATTTGAGGCCCCAAACACTGATGATTAATTAAATGTTTGTGCACCGTAATGAGCAAAGCCATCACAGCCTCTCCGACATTTATCATCCGATCATTTCCAGGTGTTCGCGCCGGTGTCCTTTATTAGCCACCGTCGCCTCTCGCTCTCTCTCTCTCTCTCTCTCTCTCTCTCGGGTGGCCGTCGCCGTGGCGGCGTCCTGACTGGCAGACATGATGGATACCCCTCCATTATCAGGGCGTGCTTCCCTGCCCCTCATCCTGTGGGACTCAGCCGCCGCGACATTTATTAATCGACTGCTGATAATTCCTAATAAAACAGCAGCAGTTGCAAGGCTGCACCGCTGAGATCTGGTGCGCAAGACATGATGCATTACCATGCCAATGCCCCCCCCTCCCCCCCCTCCTTCTCCACACCCCCTTGACATGAAACTAGTATTATCTTATGGACTGCAAGCCTGGTGTTTTTGTTGTTGTTGTTTTTTCTGAAGTTGCAGCTGTAAGATTGGACAGCTGCATTGTACATCAGTGTGACATGACTTTTCTTGGATGGTCCGATTACAGGCTGCAGTCACTTATCTCACAGCCGCTGCAGATGCTTCAAATGTGGAGGCCATGCCAGTACCAGTTTTTTTTTTTAGGTTTTATTTTTTTTAATTAATTATTTTGGCACCGTTTTGCTTCTCTTGAGAGATTTTTCTCAAGTAAGGGATTTTCAAAGGCATGATGGATTTTAGTGCCCTGTGTTGTGGCTATTATACGTTCCCTAAAGTTCCTCTCCTTGGCATTAATTAAACCTAAAAAAAAAAAAAAACTCATCTCTGTTCATCTAAATTATATACTTAAAAGTTTTCCCAAAGACGAAAAAAAAGAAAATCCCCTCATGCCTTAAAGATGCTTCGAAAGCAATTCCACACCTTTTCCTTTTTTCAGTGTGTGAGAATCGACAAATAAGCAAAATAGTTCCCGCCCCCACTCTTCAAACGGATGGGATTCAGGTTCTGAATCTGTTTTAAAGATTTTTTTAGAACGTCATGGCATTTCCAGACTGTTAATCCTCGTCCATGGCGTCGACTGCTTGTAGCCCCGTGATACGTCTTGTAGCATAAAAAAAAGCTCAAAAACGTATTTTTCAAGTCTATAAGTTGATAGATTGAAACAGCTTCGTTTGCTGGAAGCAACGGTCCAAAACCCCCAAAGACAACTACGACGGTCTCTGAAAACAAGAAAAAGTGGCAAATATTTACATCACAGAAGCTAGAACCAGAGCAGATTTGATATTTTTGCTTGAAAAAAACCAGAAACTGATGTAAACGAATAAGTGTCACAATTTCACCTTTCATTAGTTTTCGTTTGTCATATTGCTCGATATATGACGAGTTCAGTTACGGAAAAGGCACTTTTTCAGAATCCTATCTAGGAATGCGGAAATCTTCATAAAGAACCTGAGAACTTTAGTAGTTCCTGGCAGTGTTAAAGGTACTAAAAGGTACTCAAGGTCCAGGAACCACTGGCCTTTGCTCCCCGGAAGTAACACGATACGAGGTACTTTGCAATTTTGTGCAATTTGCACCAAGCTAAGTAAACCGAGCTGTCTTTCCTTTCGCTCCGTTAGCGTACAGTGAACAACGCAAACAGGAAAAGGAGTTCGTTTGTGGATCGGATTCTAATTTTAGTTCCTGGTCTCATTCGTTTCTTGGGAACTATTTTAGTCCAAAAGGGGCATTAGTGATTCGAAGGATGCAAAACGTTCAAACCAGGAGTCGACCATTAAGTCCCTGAACATTAAAACAACCTGAAGACATCAAGTCTTCGCTCACTCGGGTCTTTTAAATTCTCTCTTTCTGTAAACTTCCCCGTCTTCGAGTCTTAATGTAGCACAGTAGTCTACTTGGGACAGATTGGGTTGACGGTGCCTCTCGCTGTGAGAACCAGCCTGCGGGTTATCGTACCTTCCCCCGGGTGTAGCAACAGTTTAGGGGTCAGTTTGTCCGCTCTGGCTCCTGATCAGCGGGGGGGGGGGGATTTCAGCTTTTTTTTTTTTGTGCTCATATTTCCAAACCGGCGGGCCTACAACTACTCCTACTACTACTTTACCACCTTTCCTGTCAGCCTCAATGTCATGATGCTCCAGGACCCGCTGCCCTTTATATCGCCGCCGAGAGGCTTACCGGCACACCCACTAAAGACTCCCGTCCTTCTGTCCGGCGAAAACGAGCATCCTTACGACTGACTGATTCTATACGCACGCAGAATATTACACTTCGCACTTCCCTTTGAGTCGTCGGTGTTTGCTGCTGCCGCTGCCGCCGTTTTGTGCGTGGTGCTAAAGTGCATGACGCGCAATCAAAGAAGGGGAGCCCGCTTTAATGTTTCGCCAACGGAGTTCCGTTTCACAGCTCCCGCGCTGCCAAACGGTAGACGCGGAAGGCAAAGTACACAAGACGGGCCGGCAGCCAAGGCGAAGGGAAAGGAAAGGGCTTTTCATTAGTCTAATACTCCTCCTGTGCATTGGCTGCTTTATTATCGCTCCCGTTTCCTTTTACCGGCGAGACGGCCGGAGGCAGCGCCGGGGAGCTGTAAGCGCAACCTCTTGACCTCAGATTTAAATGATTTGAAATACCCCTCTCCCACCATCCCTCAGAGCCGCGATAAATGACGCAGATTTACGACCGCGTTTCTCCGCGTCTCGGCACATTTGTCGCCCGCCGGCCGCGGACGACTCGACAAAATGTTTTGGAAACAGACATTTCGGGACGTTTTTTTTTTTTGCCGTTTGAGTTCCGTCTTAATACGACGGATTAAAAAAAAAAAAAAAGATGAAAGAGAAAGCCGTGCCAGCTGCTGCGTCCAAATCGACTCGTAATCTCGGCGGCCGCTCGCCAGTCACTCCCCGGTGTAACTCCTGTCACGGCTCCGGCCACGCTGTGGGATCTGAATGATGAGAGCGATGTTTTTTTCTAATGGTATTTTGTGGCGAGTTAAAAGTGAGCTGCGGTCGCTCGTTGCTCTCTGCAGACTTTGCAGCCCTGACAAGTGAAGAAAAATGAGGCTGTAATTTTCTCAGCGGTGCAAATTTAGTTCACCGCCGTTGTCATCGGTTTGCACGCGTGCCAGTTCAGGGAACCCCCGGTTATAACGGGCGTCTGAACGGAATGAAGCCCGCTGCCTTTCACAGCTGTCGGCATCAACGACGCGCTTTGACCGTTTGAGAGCTTCCTGTAACGGGTTTGTCAGACTGATAGTGATATTTAGGGGTGGGCGTTTCAAGCAAAACTACTATTCGAAATTCGCTTGTAACTTTTTGATCTTTAATCGAGTATCCCCCCCCCCCCCCAACCCCTCCCCTCTGATGACGCGTGCTTAGCGGCGAAAGGCTCGTAACGCTAGCTTCACCTGCACGGTCGTCGTTTATTTATGTTTTGAAGGAGTTCCGCGACACGGCTGTGGTTTGACGTTGCACGTTTCCCAATGTTGCCGACCGGGACATTTAATACCGGGGCAGCTTAGCGTGCTGTGTTTTTTTCTTCTCCAGATGTTATTTAATGCCGACTTTTCGCCGTTTTACCGCCACCTTCTGACGGGTTTAACGCATTACAACCAGGCGCCGGTAAAAAAAAAAAACAAAAAAAAAAAAACGGGGGAATACAAGGAAGTACGATAGTCGCATGTGCTAATCGATTTTTGTAGATTATAATGACTATTTGAATATTCAAAGTTCCTGCCTCGTCCCCTGGTTAAAATTGCGTCAGTAGCGTGAAACTTCAGAGGGCATCGAAGGGAGTTATAAGGAGAACTATTTCAATTTAATTCAGTGAAAGAGATGTCACTCTTTCTGGTGGAGTGAAATCTTTGTTGATGCCGAAAATAGGTTTTGTGGCCAAGTCTGGTAAACCCCAACGGACGAGACAAGAGGTGGGGAAGAGTAGCTATTATTGAGCCTCTTACTGTTGTTGCTAAGTGGACAAACCAAGTCTGGCCATTAGAGTTCTCACGGTTACGGATAAGGTTGTGCCCCTCATTAAATATTAATAAAATGCCTGTGCTAGCTGTGGCTGGAGTCTCCAGAGTCAAAAGCAAATGCATTACCTTTCTTTTAGCCAGGCTGTACAACCAGATATATTACATTGTTCCCCCCCCCCAAAAAAAAAAAAATTAAATGATGTACTGCATCATTTTAAATACATATATAAAATGGAAAATGATAATCAAATGCTCTGTAGCGTAACATTTCTCGGTGGTATGTTGTGTGGTTCTTGGACGGTGATTGACAGTGTCAGATTTTTTTTTTGTGCTTATTATTTGTTTTGATTGACTTTTAATGAACACAATTTCCCACATGGCCAACGGCAGGACGTTGAAGTGGAAAAATACACAGCTCCAGGACAGTACTGTGATTTTACATATGAAAACAGCAAGCGATGGTACGCAATGTCAACGCGTGTAGGTGTTATTTCTTATGCGAATGGACTTTTTATTTAACGTAATGAACTTCATTTTCTAATTCCTTGAAAGGTTGCCTTGACATGCGGATGGAAAACTCAAAGACTTTCTTTTACTTCTTCAGAAGCACTCATGAATGGAAAACCCCTTCAGAGTTTACATTGAGAAACAGAAGATAGTGAAACGGTGGCTTTTACTCGAAGGTCACATCAGGACTTCAGGGCTCCTTCTCTATAAACCCTTTTGTGTCATTGTTAAGCCTTTTAAGTCCTTCAGGGTAATTGTTGGAATTTCCACCGGAACAAAAAAGGCTAAAATGATTTACTTTTGATCTCTGTAGATAAGAAGACATTTGAACTCCAACAAAGTTCCCCGTCACCAGGCCCAGAGTCAGGTTTTGAAAAAGAAATGATGTTTATACTTCCTGCTGATCAAACCTTGACACTGATACGATTGGCGGCTCTTCGTCGAACAGACTGTGCGTTAGTGACAGATACAGAACTGGTCCTGGTACAGCAAGGAGTCTCCCCCCCCCCCCCCCCCCTCCTGAGAGCTACTTTAACAAAATGAAAGTGTCCCGAGAGCTTTAAAGGATTCCCAAATATACTTGTCTGGCCCGCCCATCTAGGAAACACTGCAAATGGTTCGAACCTTCCGCGATCTACAAGAAGAAGGGGACCCGGTTCTGAACTGTGGGTCGGAGACCCTTCGGGTACAGGGACGTAGCTAGCTCCAGGTCTTCTACGTCCTAATATCCTGCCACTGTTGTGGTCCTCAGACTTATTCTTTTATACCTACTACGTGACCACAATATCAACTTTGCCTGTTTTCTAACCGACTCTTTAAAAAAAAAAAAAAAAAAAGTGCTTCTTTTCTCTGCTCCTGTTGAGCTCTGGCTAAAACAAAGAGATTAATTGTGCCTCCAGAGCAGCTCTGCCTCTGAGAAATATTTAGATACCTGAAACTCTAATCTGCGATTAAGTGCTTTGTGAACAAAAACAAAAAAAAATACCCCCCAAAAAACCCGTAGAGTCGGGTGATTCTGGTATTAATTAAGTCAATGATGTCAAAGCATTTTCGGAGGTGGAGAAAGTAATCTCTTTTTCACTGGAATTGCTCAACATGTAATTAACATGCACTGTGGGCAGACAACTTTCTGTGATATAGCTGTTCTGAGATATTCCCCTTCTTAAGACAATTGAAGGAGTTTAATTGTTAAGATAAACACTACGAGAGGAAAAAAGAACCCTCCTCTCATGTTGCTTTGATGGATTGGACTCTGCGTTATTGGCTTATGCGTTTTGCCTAAATGGTTCTTTTAACTTTTTATCGCTAATCCAGGAACAGTTGCTCCTAATTAACTCTATTATCGGCCGCTTTGTGCGGTACACACCGTTCTCTGGCTCTGCAAGAATCAGGGGGGAAAAAAAAAAAATCAATTAAAGGGGGGCGATAGGGATCTGTGTACCTCCAAAAGCACAAAAGGCTAAGGTCCAATCCCTGAGGCCGGGGTTGGCGGGCGTTGTGTTTTTTTTTTTAATGCAGCATCTCTGGGTTTTCAAATTTCCACCGCCTGCAGATCTGGAAAAGGCGGAGCGTCGTATCCTCGCTGAAGATGATGTCTAAATGGATGTTCTTCTCGGGTCTGAGGGAAAAGGGAAGTGGCCGAGTCGAGCAATTAAGGCTGCAAAACTGCAGAGAGCCCCCCTCCCCCATCCGCCGCAATCGAGCGCGAATACATTTCTTCAACTTCTACACCCCCCCCGAAGAATTACAGCTTGATTGCGGGACCCCCCCTCCCCCTCCCACCACCACCTATTTTTGCGACGCCACCTTCTCCGCTGAGTGGAACTCCCATTCCTCTTTCGGCAATCGACAGGAAGGAGAACGGTGCAAGTTATGTCTACTTAACCATATTATAGCCTTAGGCGGCGGGTGATGGAGGGAGTGGGGGGGGGGGGGGAATAAAAGGGGTTCTGTTTGGTTCCCGCCGTCGTTATCTTTAATAGATGAAAGTGCACCGGACGTGTGGATTTTCGAAGCGGGGGTCGAGGAGAGGTGGGTCGGGTCCGCCGGTGTTTTCGGGCGGTGGAGCGATGACGGGCGCGCGGCAGACAAGAAACCAAAAAAAAAAAAAAAAAAGGGGGCACCTCAACCGCTCGGCGCTTTCGGTTTCATCTTTTCCTTTTGTTGCTTTTCACATCAGCTCTTTTAATAGACCGTAATAAATAACCGTCTCTGCGTGCGCCGTAGCGCCGAGGTGAATCGCTTCGATCCAATAAAAAAAAAAAAAAAAGTGGGAGCTTTGTTTTTTCATTGGCTGTGTGAATTAATTTGGTATTATAACGCATTTGACCTTTTCTTTTATTGCCGCACAAATCTGTCCATTGAATTCCGATGTACTTAGTTGTACCCCCCCCCCTACACTCCCCCTTCCCCAGAGTCCTCCGAACATGAAATGCTAAAAATCCATGTTCCTGGTTGTGTTCATGTAGGCGTGCTCTAAGATTAGATAAGATAAAAGAAGACTTTTATTAATCTTGCAGTGGGAAACTTTAGTTGTCACAACAGCTAAAGAGTAAAGGCAGGACAGATAAGTACGCAGAAAGAACAAATTACAGATACAATAAAAAAAAAAGAATCGGATAAAAGAGAAAGTATTTTTTTTTTTTTTTGAAAAATGGTTAAAAAAAAAAAGCCCACGTTGTGAACATATACACACACAAAGAAGCTATTTTACCCAAATAAATGAAACCCATTTCAACCTATACGGTGAAATGTTAAGAAAAACATTATTAATTGTAAATTTCCCGGGATATATTGTATATAAGAGCTGCCACCAACATGGCGCCATCTTTTAAATTAAAAAAAAAAAAAAAAAAAAAAAAAAAAAAAAGGCCGACTGTAAGTACTGCTATGTGCTAAAAGGTGCATATCCTTACGGGGCACGCGTTGTGGAAGTCACCGTGACTAACGAATCAAAATCCAGAAAAACAAACTCGCCGCTCCAAATAATCATTCTGCCCTTTAATTCTGCTTTTGTAGATGGCGCCATCTAACAGCTTTCGAAAATAAAATAAAAAAAACAAGACCTCGGGAAGTGAATTAATGTGAACATAACCTTGAAAACAGCGAAAGCTCCACACGCCCATTTAATTTTACTTTCCGCACCAACCTCGAGATGAATTCCTCCTTTACAATTCAACCTTTTTCGCACGTAAGCTTTCCCGCCTGCACCGGCGAAATCCATCAGCGCCCCCCCACCCCACCCCCCCCCCACCCCCCGCGCCGTAACGCCTATCATTTCAATGTGTCACATACAGGAAGGAGGGCGATACATAACCGTTACCTGCCACGCCGGGACGCCGTTCATCACTCAGCGCGAGGACTGCGAGCCGTTCATTCTTTCTCTGCATCTCATGAAAAAAAAAAAAATAAATAAAAATACCCAAATAAATAAAATGCGAACGCGTCCCTCCGTGTCCCCGGAGGCTGAAGGAGGGAAATTAACGCTGATGAAATGGCGGGGGGAAGGGAGGCGCCGGCTTGGTTTTGTGAATGCGCAGGTCAGTGAACGGGGCCTGTAGGGGACGGTACCTTTTCGTCTCAGGACGCTCGTCCAATTCGCCCCCCTCGACCGCCCCCCCCCCTCCGTATTAAACGAAGCGTTTCCACGTGCGGCGCCGGTACAACGCCTGGTTGTTTTCTCCGTCCACATTGTGCTCGGCGTTTCCTCCCTTATTTCCTCACGTACGGAGAGAAGAAAAAAAAAAACAAAAAAACGTACGATAAGAAAGCGGGCACCGTCGGTATCAAAGTAATTATCCCTCCATTTAGGTTATTGTTGGCCGGCGTCTCGGCGGAGATGTCAATGAATGAAATGTAATTAAGTTGTTGGTGTCTGGATGATGTTTCCATATCGGATATCAGATTTTTCTGTTGCTTTCCGTCTCTTGTTTATGAGGATAATAACTTGTCCCGTCTGTTTTAATCCAGCGATTTGTAGCCGTAAACAACCTGCTGTGCAAGTCGACAGAAAAGATCCGCCGTCGAACTTCCGCGATAAATGAAAGAAGATTAAGTTATTTCGCGGCTCCGTCAGAGAGCTCCTTAGCTGTGAGATGGTACCAATTACATTTTCAAAGACGGAAGGATTAAGAAAACTTTTAGCAGAAAGGAAAGGAAGAGTCGTGTTTTGAAAATTTGCGACACTTATTACTTCCAAGCTTTCGCCAGTGTGAGCGTTTTGAGCTGAGAGACAGATTAAAGTATGGACTTGATAAAGCAGAAGAAAATTAACCCTTTGGGCCTAATTAACATTTTCTAGATTAGCATAACGTTCTCCGCTGGGATGTCACTTCCTCTTCAGCGCTTTTCTTTTTTTTTTTTTTTTTTTGAAACATCAAAGCCGAATCGGCTCCGAAGATATCCCAAGCCTCCCAATTTAGCGAGGCGGATGCGGACCCCCGGTGGACCACCACCGGAGAAAATCAGTGAGGGGATAATGAGGTTGAGGGAGGTGTCAAAAGGCTCGGGAAGGTCCTGCTCTGGGAGATTATTACTGTCACGTCCCTTCTTCAACAGCTGCCCGCTGAAAACTCGTCCGTCGGCCGGCGAGGCCTGGACAGAGTTTGGCGTTACGGGCCCTCGTCTGTTTTCTCTTTCGAAGGACCGCTCTGCGTCGCGAACCTTTCAACGGCGTCGTCGCGTCATCAGCTTACAATGTTTAACAGTCGGATTCCCGCCGACGCTGAACGTACGTAGCTACGGTGCCGCTTCGCCTAACTGGTAAGTTACCGGCGTGGCCCTGACGGCGTCGGACGCCAGCTGGTCATCCACATCCGACATGATGTCGCCGGATTGATTCATCAATGCGACACCGGTCGCCGATGGGAAAGCGGCTTCACCCCCCCCCCCTCCCCGAAACTCAGAGAAAAAGCCTTTTTTTTTTTTACGTCAGTTAATATAATTTTTTTAAATTTCTTTTTACCATATTCCCTCATGAAATTACAAGTAATACCATTACCACAAATTTAGTGCCACACACTAAACTTGGGGCTTTGAGGAGGCCCCCAGGGCTGGGGGGGGGTGTCGGGGGGGCCCTGGCACTGGCCCGTGTTACCTGCTTAAATATGGGTATACGTAATTACTGTTGGCAAGGACCACCTCCCTGTTGAATTCTCTATTTTTATTCCTCCAACTTTCATTGTAAGCAGATTCAGAGCCATTTGCATCCCTTAAGTATGGAGATGTAGCAAAGAGGCTTTTAGCTTAGCTTAGTTTAGCAGGAAGATCGGAAGCAAAGCAAAACTACTAGCCTGGCTAGTTTAAAAAAAAAAAAAAGAAAAGTAAATAGCTCATCTTAGCCTATCTCAGCAGAAGGACTGGGTGCCAAGACAAAAACTGCTATATATATATTTTTTAAGTGCCTTCCATCAGGACATGTTAAGGACACTAATTACAACAAAGTTTCCTGTTTGTTTCAATCTGCGAACAAAAAGTAATGAAAAAAAAAAATGCAGTTTTTGGTTGAATTTGCTAAACTAAGATAATCTGCCTAAAATGTAGATGAGTCCAAAACTTACAAACTTTTTCAGGATGAGGTTTGTCTGTAATTATTGTGCGAACCTGCGGACGTGTACGGCGAGATGAGGATATCCTCACAGACTGGAAAGTCTCGCGTATCCGTGTGTTGAGATTTGTATGATTTGAAGAAGTGAAAGTTTAGATGCACGTTTCAGCTGTGGGTTTTTACAAAAAAAAAAATACCTGAACAGGCTTCCTAAGTTGTGTCACTGTTACTTCCGACTGGGTTTGTGAACGGCTAACTTCCCCTTTTGTGTGCACGGAAACTCTCCCGCCTTTAAAAACCTCCGGGTTATGAGATTTGGTCTCCTGACATCGCCCATCGCCTTCCCCGTGTTGATTCCGATAATAACCGACCGGAGTGTGTGCTGCTTTTTTTGTTTTGTTTTGTTTTGTTATATCCGCTCCATTTAGTCATTCATCCGTAGACGTGTTGACATGAAACATCGCTTTTTTTTTTTTTTTGGGCTGCAGATTTTAAAGCTTAGTCATTTGGGATCGCGTCAGCTACATGTTCTCATTTGGTTAAAATCCCAGATGTTGAGGCCGGGCAGGCGGCCAAAAGTCAAAAAATAAATAAATAAAATGGAAAAAGAATCCCAGCGCAAACAGCAGTTCAAAAGCTCGGTCTTAAAAACATGAAAAAAAAAGAAGAAAAGAGCACATAAAAACTAAACGGAGGTTTGATTTTGCTGCGTGTTCGTATTAATATGAGACAACTTGGATTCATCCTCCAGCAGATTGTTGACTCAAGCAGTTGTTTTTTTTTCCCCCCGAATAAAGTCTGAGGCGTCAGGTGAAACTTTGTTAGCCTCCCGGTTCTTCTCGGCAGGTGCCCCCCTTGATTGCTCGGCGCCCGCATACGAGCCGAGGCAACGCAGACGAGTGGATCTAATTGAGGCTGCGCGGTGCCTGTATGTCAGCGAGCCAGCACTATACCCACTGACTCCTGGCGATATTAATATCCCGGCACTTCCCCTTATTTATTTAGCTCATCCTCTTATTATATTCCCTGGGCCGAGACCTTATTGCTCATCCACCCCTCCCCCTCCACCACCCCCGTCTCCCTCCCTTCCATTCTCCCCCCCAGCCAATGTGACTGTTGGCTGGCTGGCCTTGACACGTTGACGCCGGGCTGTTGATAAGGCTCGTCTGTGGACATCCGCAGATTTCGTGTGTGTGTGTGTGTGTGTGTGTGTGTGTGTGTGTGTGTGTGTGTGTGTGTGTGTGCGCGGTTGTTACCCATCTCCAAGGTGAGAGATGCACCTTGGAGCTGCCAAGTCGAGGTCAACCTGATTGGTTGACGGGAGGTTGGATGCGAAGCCGGCATCGAACGGGAGGGCGATGCTCGGTTCGCCCGGTCCAGCTTTCGAACCGAGACGAGTAATCAGCCCCCAACGGGAATTTAAAAGTGGCGTCTCCTCCAGGTACACTATTGATGTAATTAGTCACCGAGGGGAAAATATCTCGTGTAATTACCTCTGCGGTGCGAAGCCGCGCTCGGGATCAGTTTCTTGAATCGGTTCGCCTCAAATAAGACGCACAAAAGCATCATCATGATATCGTGCCATGACTAGAAAGTCTTTTTTTTTTTTTTTTTTTTTTTTTCTCACATTAATGCATGAAGTGCTCCACCGTGCCAGTTTGAAACATAATTTGCTGTTTGAATTCATTAAGAGAGAAGAGGAACACCGCCCCCCTTCCAAACAAAAAAACAAAAAAACAGCGTTGCCAGAGCCAAACACATTGACGGATGTGTCATTTTGGCTTATTTGACGAGTTAATTGAAAGCTTGCACTCCGTCCTCGCCGAGATTAAGTGCCGCAAACGACGGGTTACCGTCAATGAACGGGACAAATGCACCAGACGCTCACTTAACTGGAAAATCAGTCATCAGGGCTGCGAAAGGAAATTGTTCCAATGGAAGAACGCCGTTCACATAATGCTGTCATGTGCTCCATTGGCTTAATTCGATTCACATGTAACTAATTCATTATAATGCAAAACAGCCTGCAGTTATCTGCTGTTGACTCAGTGAACATTCTGTATCAAATTTGGGGCTGAATTATCATGTACGGTCATTTTCAGAGAGTTTTCGAAAGAGTGCCGGTTGAGGAAAATCTACATAACAGAAATCTGCGCGAGGTAGACATACGTTACGAAAAGGTGTCGAGATGTAATATTTTTCAGCCTACAGCGGTTGTTGATGTTTCTTTCTCTTGTTTCCTTGAGTGCTTCTGAAGTCAATTTACTATACGCCCCCCCACCCTCCACCAAGAGCTAGGCATTGCTCCTCCGGCAAAAACGTATGGAGCGCTCCACGGAGAGCCGGCGCAACTGACAGTCTTCCGATTGGCAGCCCGGCACACAAACCCATTACAGCCGTCAGTCTGGCACTGGTGAAATCCATTATATGATCACCAAGATCAATCCATAAGGTAGCTTTTTTTTTTTTTTTTTTTTTTTGGATGTCTGCATTTGAAGCGGCCCAAGGTGGCGATGGATGATTTTCAGCCTCCGGTTTTTCAGGAAACCTGTTTGAAATTGTCCCCATCAGTAGTTCTGCATGGGTCCAGTACTATACCGGTTCAAGAGATGGCGAATTCATTACGGGCCCCCCCAACAGACAAATAGCTGTCCCCCCCCCCTTAATCGAACGACTCCATTACACATCGCACCCTTGAACATAAACATATTTTCTTCCCGGGGATGTATTGACACGACGTGATAGATTGCCGATGAAAAGCTGCCATCCATCAAGCGCCAGTAACGAGTCCCCGTGTTGCTGTAGGGAACGAAGTACACGGACTATTTTTCTCAGGCTTTTTTAAATGAGCGTGCTCATTGGAGGCAGGACGGGTCATTAGTTTTCCCAAATATCAGACGCACTCCCCGCGTTCTATTTTTTGGCGTTTTGCTGCAGTATATATATATATATATATATATATATATATATACGATAACTCACACGGTAATGTAATTGAGCTGTGATGTACTGCGTGTTGACTCCACTGATTTAATGAGCTGTCAACCTCCATAAAGACACATCAAGAATCCCTCCCCTGCTTCCCCGCGTAAAAGCTTCAAAATCAGATGTGGTCACATTAAGTGTGGGTTTCTGACATTATCCCGTCACTTCACATTGTTCCACAACGTAGAAAGGAACCTTTCAACAAAAAAAAACCCAACCAACAACCCCATTGTCCAACACTAAACGGCGGGGAATCGCTCACTGGAGATGACTAAGAATCCAACGAGCATCGCTCCGCTCGTCTTGATGGCTTTTCGCAAGAATTGCCGTGCCAACCATAATCATTAACATTGAAATACCCCCGATCACGGAGTGTGGAAAGCCTATCAGACCCCCCCCCCCCCCCGCCACCCCCCTCTCCCCCTCCGGTCCTCCCCCCACAAACGCGCAGCAAAACAACCGGTCGTGGCTTCTCGTCCGCGCTCTTGTCTAATGATCCTTACGCAAATGAGCTAATGGGGATCCGGGCGCGATACCGCTCGTCCTACCTCCCGGCTTCATCGCCCGTAGCTAATTGTCACAAGCCCTAATGACCGCCTGAAATTAGCGAAATAGAGTCCGGACGACATGTGTGTTGTGCTCAGACACGAGACGAGGTTGTGGACGGTCGATTTTCAAACAAGAGGAACCGTCTTGCAAGAACGCTTGCCGCGCGATTCCGCCCAATTGTTTTCGCGCCGACGTCAAACTTTCCCCCCTTTTGACGCGATGCAAATTCCACTTTGATTATTTCCATTTGATATCGTATTTCTCAACAGATAGCAGCTCAACACCCCCCCTCCCTCCCTCCCCCCGCCCCCTCCCCCTTTGTTTCCAGCCTGGATCATCACCTTTTTTTTTTTGTGTTACGCACTCAACCAGAACTTGTTGCTATGTATTCAGTTTGCAGAGCTGGTCAGCCGCACGCTCGGAAAAAGCAATAGCAGTTATTTGTATTTGTTTGGGGTCCCTGTCCCATTTTCTGGCACACTGAACCAGAACCGAACCAATATGGTCCATCGCCAGGTGCCAACCCGATGTTTTTCTGTGACTGGAGCGCAATTCGATACGGTGCCTTTCATAGAAGGGGGCTTCATTCTTTTCTCAGATCAGTGGGATCTATGGGAGATTTCTTCTTCACCTTATTTCATACTCGGCGGCGTCGGGGGTGGCAAATGAGGATAATGTGCAATATTGCAAGAAGAATTTGTCACACCTGGCTTATCAAGACGAGAGCGAGACGACGTGATTGAAATGATAATCACAGCGCCACCAGTTTGACTTCAGAAACAGGCAAAGGTATTGTTTTCTGTGAGCCAAGGTTATTGTCAATCAATCACTCAATCATTTTGTTGAAAATAAAATAGGAAGATGGTTTAAACAGGTTTGAATAAGGAGAGTCCATTAAAAAGAAACACGATTCATGTGAGAATGCAACAGAAAAACAAAAAGGCGAGAAATCGTGTTCAAAAGAGGGAGAAAGTAGAAGACCGATAACAAAGAAAAGAGTTCCTTCACAATCCTCGGTGTCCACGATCGATATCCTAGTTTTCTCCCCCAAAAAAAGAAACAAGGACATAATACACAAAAACAAACTAACACATAACGGAGGAATCACAATTCATCACGAATCCGTCACATATATCCGTCCAGTATTTGATTTCGTAAGATTTTTTTTGTTGTTTTGATAAAGTGCCACAAGTTTTCAACACATGACTGCAGTCGTTCCACGGAGCAACTTCCCTTTTGTTTTGGCGGCCCACCTGAAAGTAATCCCGTCATTAATTATAAAATTAGCTTCAAAAATACTTATTTTTTCTTGGGGGGGGGGGGGCTGTTTGATTGACAGGCCTGTGGTACAGTCAGGTACAGCTATCGGTGGGCGGGACGTAGTATAGTTTTGGTTTCCAATCCCCCTCCCTCTCCCAAATACGGTCACTTCCTGCTCCAAACCACTGGATCTCTGCCGTTTCTAACCGCTGCAGCGGAGATGGCGTTAAAGGAAACATTTGGAGTGGCGTCGTCTGTTGGCCACGAATGCTAACACCAAACACAAAGAGAAAGAGGAAATGAGAGGCGCAGACCAACGAAATCAGTCCTCCTCCTGCACTTTGGTGTGCCAATTAGCATATGATAATTAGTTATGGACAATTGGCCTCCTGGATGGTTTCATTAAAAAGTATCACACTGGGACCTCATTAGCGCGCTAATATAAGGGGAACGGTTAGACCTGTTTTACTCCGGTGGAGTTTAAACCGGAGCGGCTTGATCAAGGCCTCGAGATGTTTGATGTCTATAACACAAAAAAACGAACAAAAAAAAAAAAAAACCGGGGGAAGTCAAGTGGTGCGTTTCATTTGTTCATGTTTTATTTTTTATTTTTTTTATGAATCCCTGAGCATTATGTAAAAGTGTTTACCGACTGTTCATCGTGTGCTCGATATCCCCGGGTGTGTAATTATTCACGGTGAATTGACTGATTGCAGCCACCTTGATGAGCCGGGAGAAGACGACGACGACAACATTTGAAAAAACAAAAGAAAAAAACAAAAAAAAAGGTGCTAATTTGAAAGAAGTCAAACATAATGCCTCCGAATCCCCCCGCTGCTTTTAGCAACTGTCATTGACGGGAAAGGTTACCGTCGCTCGCTGCCGGTTGAGGGGTCGGGGGGGGGGGGGGGGGGGGGGGGGGGGGGGATACGGAGGAGGGGGATGGGGGGGTCTCCCTGGATCTTATCAGAGCGGCCCCCATCCACCGTGGCGTTCCACTTCCCCGCCCTTCTCCTCCCCGGGTCTCCGCTGAAGCCTCTTGACAGCTCCAGGTTGTTTCACAGTAAACCGGAGGAGAGGGCTGCGCTAGGAGCCACGCTGCGAGGATAAAGAGCAAAACAGGAAGGGGGGAGGGCGGCGGGGTGGGGGGGGGGGGCGCACTCTATCTGCTTTTGATGAACTGATCTATGCCAGTGCTTCGGGGGAGGGAGGAGCCATTGTAGGGGGAGAGGGAGGCCGGGGGGGCACCGCTTTCCCCCGCTGCCAAACAAATGCTTTCACGTAGAAAGAGAAGCCGGGGAACCGAGATGGAGACGGTGTTCGGGAGGACTTTCCTAACAAGATTTTGTTTCATAACATAAAAAAAATAAGAAAAAAAAGGGGGAGAGCCGAGCAGCGCGATGAATTATTGATATGAACTCGACGGTGACTCGCCACAGATCAGGGCGCAAAAGTTCAGCGCTGCAAATCCCTGACAGCGCTCATTATAAAGACCGAGCCAGCTGCAAGCAATATGCCCCTCAGTACTTTTGTCGCCGTCCTCGAAGGAATAACTCTTCAGATCTTATTGGGTGCCAGATGGTAACACCAGCGTGACAACAGGTGTCAAAAGCTAAAGCTGCTAGGATAAGGAAAAAATAAATAAAAAAAAAAACACTCAACCCTGTAGTGCAAATTGCTCGACAAAAAGAAGAAAAAAAAATCTGAAAACGGACTGTATAATCGCACTTGGCGAGCGGTGATTTCCTCGGAGATTTAAAGGCCTTCGATGAAGCCGCGTGGCGTTTCGGGAAAATCCTCGTGTATCTTACCTTTCCGGGAAGAAAAATGGTTTATGTAAAAAAAAAAAACAACAACACTCTTTTTACTTCATTTTCCTGTGCCCCCCCCCCACCCCCCCCACAGTGCCATCGATGTTGTAAACTACTTTGCTCGCAGCTATTTGGATCTCCTTGAGACTTATTTATGATTTACTTTTGTTTTCTTTTTTTAACCAAACGCAAAGCGCCCGCCCACGAGGCACCCCTAACTAATAACCACATTCTCCGTGATGAAAGCTAACTGATAACTCGGTCGCAACGAACCCCGGAGTCCCGCCAAGATCTGAGCGTCACGAGGCAATCCCGATCGATCGCGTGTACGTTTCAGATCATTGTCTGTGCTTATTGAAGGGACCGACTTGTAATCGTCTGACCTTCATTACCGTCGGACGTTGTTTTGTTCTTTGTGCAGCTGGAGTCAGACGTGATAAAGCTCAGGGAGTCGCCGAGGGGGAAAACGGGGAATGTGGGAGCCTGAAAAGTGAAGGCAGCGCTGACGGAAAGCGCAACACAATCATCCATAAAGTGCAAGTGCTGCACACGGAGTAAGAAATGGTTTCCAGAGCAGCACGTAATGAAAGTCATGAATAAAAAAAACTCTGTCACTGTGATGCTGCATATACAACATCTATAGTGTGTAATTATATCTATCTATCTATCTATCTATCTATCTATCTATCTATCTATCTATCTATCTATCTATCTATCTATCTATCTATCCTTCCTTCCTTCCTTCCTTCCTTCCTTCCTTCCTTCCTAAAGCAGTTTGAAGGGGATGTTCAGGTCTTGCAAAATCTTACCAAAGCATTGAATTCAATTTCTTCTTCTTCTTCTTCTTCAAAAAAGAGCTTTTGAATGTAATAAAGAATATTTATTTCTTCCTCTAGACAGTAACATTAGTGAAGCATTTTGTTTTGGTGATTGTTGGCTGATGGGAGGTGTTACACCTCTAAAGTAAAAAGAGGGATCGTTGTGGCAGTGCATTGTGGTGCAGGGAGGTGTTACATTAATAGATAGATATTGAATGGTGTTGTAAGTGGAAAGTCCCAAATTTAACTCTAAAGTAGACTCTATAGTTATCAGGGTTTGGTCCTCATAAACCAAACCTGGTTTTAGGTTTGTGGGGACCGGAAAGGTCCTCATAAACCGAGACAAACTTTAGTCCACAACTGCTAGTTTTTATATTTGTGGACATGAAAGAAAAATTATTTGTTTTTGTCTTCTTTGCCACCAGTCAGCTTACGTTTTTTTTTTGTCCCGAAGGACTTCGCTGTAGTAATGTTGAATTTAGCTTGGTGGACTCTACAGTTACCCGGGTATGGTCCACGTAAACCAAACCCGTTCTTTTGGTTTATGGGGACCAGAAAGGTCCTCATAGGTCTTAAAGGTCTTTCCTTAAAAAAAGTATTTTTTCAGAGCGGGTATTTAGATTTTCTACCCCACTGCAACACACGCCCGATGTACTTGACAGTCAAACATGCACCCCTATTAACCTCTCTTCCTGTGGCTTCCTGAAAGGGAAAGGGAGCCTCCGATCGCCGATCAGACCGAGGAACGTGAAGGAGCCATTAAGATATAATTAAAGT
The DNA here is from genome assembly GCF_022577435.1 of Embiotoca jacksoni. Taxonomy (NCBI): domain Eukaryota; kingdom Metazoa; phylum Chordata; class Actinopteri; family Embiotocidae; genus Embiotoca; species Embiotoca jacksoni. Next base: position 1,862,227 of record NW_027185389.1, on the reverse strand, counting down.
TTCATTCCCAGCCAACATGCAACCTGCTCACCACGAGCAGACTTTCCAAAAGCTCCTTGGAGAGAAAGGAGCTGCTCTGTGATCGTCTAAATGGGCTTTTCTTGTTTGCTAAAAATCCTCCCGCGCTTAGGTGCTTTCGGCTTCGGAAAGATTTTGTGCAGAGGTGTTGGTACGTGCAAAACCCTCACATCTTGGCGCTTTTTGTTTTATCTAATTGTTTTTACTCGTGGTCCTTTTTTTTTTTCAAGCTTCGAGCCGTTTCAAAAATTTGGATCCTTTTGAGTAGGTTTTTCTTGCCAGTCGGATGAAGCCCACAACGGGCTTTATGTCTTTTCTTTGGACCGTCTGAAACGGTATCCCTACTCATCTGAAATATAGCCCATGCTTTATACCCCAGAACCTCGAGGCTCCCTGAAAACTACCCTGGTTTCTAAGCATTCAGAGTCCCAAGGCAGCGACCAGATTTTTTTTTCATATTTTTCATCAAAGTATTATTTAGTCTCGTATAGTGCTTCTCGCAGACGGTTGCTGCGCCATATGTACATTACTTTGACTGTATCACGTAGATTAAATCACCAAGCAATCTGACACTTTCTAACTTGCACCAATAAACCAAATCCCACATGAGAGTCTCAAATTATCATACAGATTGAAGTGATTTCCGGTCTGTGATCCTTGTGATTTCCAGCACGTAAAAAGCTGGAGGCAGGGAGGCCCTGGCTACCTTGAATAGCGGCTGATGGGCTAAAAGGATGCAGGAGCCCGCTGGGCGAGAAACCCAGCGAGCTCCTGGACTTCAGCCTTAAATGGATTTTTTTATTCGGTGGTCTGGGCGATGCGCGCGGCGGCGGCGGCAGTTATGCAAGGATCACCGGCGGTCACCGACCACATGTTTCGGACATCGGAGGCAATGAATAACTAATGAGGCCCGGAATCGCTTCATCCTCAATATTACAGGGAAGATAATGAGTTTTTGTGATTATAGTATGGAAGTTTCAAGACTTGTGAACATTTTTCCAACTGGTTGCCTTTCGGTTGTGGATACCGACAGGCTCGGCTCATTACGATAAAATAGCAAAAATATGTCACCAGGGAACAAGTCAACATGTTCATAGAAAGGCTTTAAGGTTTCAGTGTTCAGTGAATAGTGTCGAAGTCAAGGTATCGACATACGAACAGTTGAATGATCCCCATCACCCACCGACCAAATTACTTTGGCATTTAATGGATTTTTAGATGTTAAAAAAAAAAAAAAAAAGTAAATTATTTTCATTGTTTCCCTCGTTTCTGATTCGTTATCTTTTCAGACCTCATTCGATGGTTTCTTCCCACCGATTGGTCCGAAGTGCTGCCGTCGTCTATAAATGACCTGTTTTTTGCGCTCCTGTGTTAAGCCCGTATTGTTGTTGCGTGTCTCTCATCGTTCTCAATCCGAAGGCCTCTGCTTTGATAAACAGAAAGAAATACTGCAGCGGTGAAATAGCTAAATGTAACTTTACCAGAAGGAGAGAATATATATTATACATCACTGTGGCTGTTACAGGAACAGAGTATCTGCAGATATTTATGAGCACTGCGAGATTTGGTGATGCATGACATCTGCAGAGTGCATCTACATTTTTTTTTTTTTTTTTTTTTTTCAAGGGATGGTGTCCCGTAGGAGACAAGCCCCTAAAAATGTTTCGGCCCAAAACTCGTATCCGTCCCCGCCACCGGGGGGCCGCGCCGTAGCGCGAACATGCTCCAGTTAAGTGAATCTGACATCGAGTCTGTCGTCGTGTACAGTAAAGTCACTTTTAGCTCACCTTGACGCGAAAAAAAGACGTTTGCTTGGGATTTGTCCCAGTGGAATTAATCCGCCTCTGTCCGTCCCTTTTGTCCCCCCGCGGTGATAATATAATGAAGAACGAGACGCCGACAATATTTTGACATTCATCTGTGTGGCTGTAATCAACACTGAATCAATATCTCATCTGTTATCGTTTCATTCACCTCCCCCCCCCCCCCCCACCACCACCACCTCTCCGCTGATGGGTCGGTCTCGGCTGCCGCATCGGTCTTTTTTTTTTTTTTTTTTATCAAAGCCGTCGTGCTCCCCTAGATCTCTATCCGCCGAAACCCTGAGCCGACGGGAGATGCCCTTGGTGACACATAAAGGCAAAAATCACGGCTATGAATCACTTAAAGCGACGGACTGAAATTTGTGTGCCCCCCCCAAACCAGCCAGGTTAAAATTTGAACGAGTTGAGTCCCCGTGACCAACGTCCTCCCTCTCTTCTCTTGTTTTTTTTGTTCTTGTTTTTTTTTCCTCTCTTCTCTTTATTACTCTGATGGCCGTCCAGCTCTGCGGCAGCTCGGCTCCCCGAAGACGACGGCGGAGAGACAGGGCCGAGGCGGAGGCAGCAATTAAACGGCCATGCTTGGCGTATTTATTTCCTGCAGCGATTACAAGCAGGGCGTCCTTCGGATTCGTATTTCTTTTTTCCTCCCAGTCCTCCGGGCCTGGAATCCCCTGACAGTAATTTAGACGAAGCGTGTACCCCCGACCCCTCCCACCCAGTCAAACACTTCCCCCCTCCTCCCCACTTTCCATCCATCCTTAAAAAACGGGGTGCCCAGTCGTGTGGGGGTGCAACACGTTGACTTCATTTCACACAGTCTTGAACAGGCAGCAGACGAGTATTTTATTTTTTTTCCGAGACACGGGGAGCTATTGGACATGATTTACGAAACTTCTTGCCAAGAAAGCCGATGACACAAAAAGCCCCCCGACTTCATTCAGAGCACTCCGAAGATTAAGTGCTCCCAATTTCGGTGCCATCCCCGTTCCCACTTGTCGAGCATTGTCGAACGAGAGGGGAGGGCTCTCGCTCGCCCTCGTTGTAGTGTAGCTTTTTTGGCTCCCTTTGTTGGTATTCGAAGGCTCCGCTGTGGAATTATTTACTCGCACTTTAATTCCTACTTCTGTGAAAAACGGTTCCAACTCACGCCAGCGTTTTTTTTTTTCTCTCTTTTCTTTTTCATGTTTGTTCGTCCTGATGGAACGAGTTATAAATCTGATACAAGGATGCGCAGCGTTTTTTTAATTTATTTATTTATTATTTTTTTTTTACTTCTGTCCTTGTAACAGCACGTTACAGCTATGAAGACATCATGTTAAATTAGAAATGCTTTTAAAAGGCTGGTGGGGGCGGAAACGCGCTTCCGTCAGCCAATTCACACAGCTCCCGTTTCTTTGATTTATGTCTTGACTCTTTTACATATGCACATAATTAATCCTTCTTTCGCGACCTCTCGCCTGAGGTAACTGGGTGTTTTATTTATTTTTATAATCCGTGCAAACGCCAGACTTTTCACTCTTGACACCCGTGACAGTCTTTTCTCCAGCGTATTCTTCTCAAACAGGAAGCAAGACAAGTGTCTCCTCTGCACTATTTTTTCAGGTCTATTTCTAATGCTGCTAATCTCCTTCTTAGATGGAATGTGAGAATATTTGTCTTCTCTCTGAAGCTGCGGAGCTGATCTGGGATCATCGTGGCCTTTCAAGTTATGAATTAAACACTCGTGGGATTTAGTGAGTCGGCACTTTAAGTTTGAGACACTTAATGCCCGATTTAGTGGGAAGTCTTGGTAGACTGGTGACTGTGGATGACCGCTGCTCTTCTTTTATTGTTTGAACATGAGACAGCCAGATATCTTCCAGTTTTATCAGCCTTAACCTGACCACCAGCTGAGCCCGCGCCTCCCTGTGTTTACTCAGGAAGCCACGTTAAAACGGCCCGCCGCCTTCCTTTTATGTTAATAGTGAGAGCGATCGCAATAATAGCTTCAGTATTTGAAACGGCAGTCGCCGTCGGGACCACAACGAGTGGCTAGCTAATTAGACAAGCTTCTTCTTAGCACCTCATTTTGCACCTTTGACAAAGTTAGATAGGAGCGTGTCAAGTGGAAATGAAATGGAGAATTGCTCATTAAAAAGCGAACCCAGTCGGAGGGAACGTGGCTACAATACAACTAATTCACTTGAGGGCTTAATGGAGGACTTAATCAAGCCGCCTCGCCGACACAAGCACGTTGACATGGGCGCCTTCGCCGTCGCCGCTGTAACTGTGAGACGAGTGTCTAAAATAAACAACTGGTGCTTACTTTTGGCAGAAAGAAAAGGTTTGAGAAAAACAGCACTTTAAACCTTTCAGTGCAGATTTAAAGTCCTTCTTTTTTTTTTTTTGAAGAAAGACATTTAATTACTCGGAGCGTCCATGTGGTGTAATAACCGCCCGCTGTTCAAACAACTAAGCGGAGCCTCCTCAGCCTTCCCCACAATGAAAGCTGCTGACGCCGCAGCTTTGCTCCCATCTCGTAGTCTTCTCTGCCCTCCATCTCTCTTGATCAGGAAGCTAAGAAAAAAAAAAATCCTGCGAAGTTATGCAATTTTTGGGTTTCCAGAGCCCTACAGCGGAGAGGACAGCCAAGTAAATCTGACAGTAAATGACCGGGGGAGGCAGAAAACCAGGAGGAAGCCATGAAGTCTCGCATTAATCTGGATGGTAGCCCCGACTCCCAGGATGCATTGCATCAAACGAAGCGGACAAGCGGAAGTTTGTTTTTCGATTTATTTTTCATCATATTGACAGTTTTACTTGCGATGAAGCAAAAGCAGTTTTATTATTCCAGGCTGGAACTTCCTTACCCGAAAATAACCGAACGTATTTTGTCCGCATTTGTTTGTCGATCTCACGTCAACGGAAGTTAGTCCTTCCTCTCCGGCGTAAAGACGCCTGACGGTAAGACGAGCCTTGCCCATCCTCCTCGACGGATAAGTGAAGAGCCTCGTTCAACACGTTCGACCTTCAGAAAGTCTTTGGCTCATTTACCCGTGGTCGAGAACGTACCGGAGAGCCTTTCAAAGTCAATTGAGTTTCCACTAAAGAGTTAGGCGAGTCCTGCTCCCGGCTCAATCTCCAAGGCTATTTTTATCCATCCGACTGACAGATCAAGTGGCACTGATCAGCACACCTGCTTCTCTGTGCATGAGGGGGAGAGGGAGCAAAAAAAAAAAAAAAAAAAACTGGAGCTCATACATCAATGTGTCACCGGGCAGGACCGGCCAGGACCGTCCCATCGGGCCCTCGGGGGAGCGAGCTCCCGCCGCCTGGTCGTGACCCCACATCCAGACTGGGGTCCGTCCTCAATGCCGCAATAAATATCTACGAATGAAACAGCCGCCGGCTCGAGCAGTCTTTTATTAGAATTTTAACGGGGAGTAAAGAACAAAACAAAACAAAAAAAACCGTCGACAGGTAGTAGTTTTGATATGATGACGCTCCCCCTGCAAAAACATATTTCCACAAACCCGTGCCGAGTATCTTCTCACCGACTCTCAACTTGTCGGTACACTTCTACCACCTCCTCTCCGCTCCGCTCGGTTCGCTCGTACTTGAGAGGACTCGAGAGTTTGTCTGACATGCAGTATTTACGGCGGAGCGCTGGCCCGTCAGAGTGTTTTGGAGTGGGGCCGTGATGATGATGGGAACACCAGGGCTTTTATAAGGGCGGCGGCCGCCGGCCTCGACCGGCCAATTCTTTGGAAAAAAAGTGATACGACGGTGTTGCAGTGCGCGGCGGTCTGACAGATTGGGAGAGACTCCTGGCTCAGGTGAAGCCTCCTGATTGGGGCTGCGCTGTTTCCAAAGATGGCGTGCTGCAAACGTAACGACGGACAGGGCGAGGCGGAGCAGCGAAGGGGTCGCTCGTTCCGACGCCTTCCTACAATAACCGCCGTCCACTCCTGAACGCGTCGTTTTTAGCACCTGAGATTTTATAAATGTGGAGTAATTAGTCAGTCTTGAGTTGCCACTGACATGTTACTGATGTGTTTTTTTTTTTTTCTCGTTCTTTCTTTGCCGCCGTGAACCGATTCGTCCATCAGGTGAGTGAAGAGCCTCCCGGACTATTTCTTGCGACTCTTTCGCTTCACTCATTTGCTCGGCTTTAAAAAGCCGTCTTTTTACTTTTTTTTTGTGTGTTTTTTTTTACAATTTGAGTCAGTCTTGTGGCATTGTCAGATGGCTCTAGTTGATATGTAGGAAAAAAAACAAATTCTCGTTTCATCCCGACAGCTCCGGAGCGCCGCACAAAAGAGTAATCTGATCGAAACTGCCGGAATTAACCTTTTTACAGGGAACGGCGGATTTTTTGTTTTTTTTACCCCGTCGTTATTCTGTCACTCAAACGAGCACGAAGTGATACTGCTTTGATCGCTGTGGGCGATATTCCTCAGACTTGTTGCAGGTAAACCCCCCCCCCCCCCCGCCGCGGGTCGCCGCGTCCTCGTGTTGTTGTGTTTTCGCCGCGACACGTCGCACTAATAATCGCCGCCGCCCGAGCGGACCCAAAGAATACATTGCGAGACAGCCGGGCGGGCGCCCGGGGAGGAACCTGCTCGGCGGCGGTTGAGTACATTACGTGTTACTGAAAGAGTCGACGTGCACCTCGAGGCCCGTCGGGGTCGGTCGGCGACGGGACTCGGGAGGAAATCCGCGGCTTTACAATATTCCCGCGGTCGTGCGGCGTTTTCCCCGTCGCTGACGGGACTTGCGTCGAATCCTGATCCGGTGTTGTCCGCGGAAATAAACCCGGAGTTAAACCAGTTTAAGAAGCTTCAATTGTGTTTGTTTTAGTGGAAGGGTAAATACCGGTGGCTCGTGAGGCTGCTGTGTGTGTGTGTGTGTGTGTGAGAGTATATTTTAGCCAGCAAGCTAAACTGTCACCGCCAAACACCGGCACAGATTTCCGATTACTCCGAGAAGAACGGAGCAGCGTATTGGCTTTTCTTTTTTCTTTTTCTCCCCGCGTGGAGGATTTGCCTCATAGAGACGCTTTGATGAATGTCTTGACACATCTGTGACCATTATTTTAGAGCACTCCAGAAAAATCAATAGTGTTTGCGCTCCGGCATGCCCGAGGCAATGATATCCATGAATGCTTTATTTACCTCCTTATGCGTGAAGATTTGAGAGGGGGGGGGCTCAGTGTTGACTAATGAATGAACTGCCCTGCCAAAAAGACTCCAGCTACGGGGGCCGCAAGAGAGTATCTAATCACCTCCGAATGTCACTCTGGATGTCTCCCATTCATATTCCGTTCACCTCGCCGCACTCATCAATAATAGGTAAGGAGCGAGCGCGGCGGCGAGGAAGGATGTGTGTCCCGATTGCCCCGACGAGGGCCCGTGGAGGCCCGGAGGCGAGGATGGTCGCTCGCTTTTTTTTTTTTTCTCCCTCCCCCCCCCGTTTCTCCCGAGTTAATGAGGCAGATGTCAGTTAGGCCAAAATGGAGCTTCCTCCTCGGTGCATTGGAGTTTAGAACCGAATCAGGGACTCACCTCCATAATTGGCACCTGATGTGTCGGATGAGCTCGGCACGCTGACATTCATTACACTTAATAATGCACTCTAGGGCTTCGCGTTGCCTCTCTATCTCTAACCAGCTGTCTGCTCACAACCCTTAATGCCATTAGGCCTCAAAGCCCGGGGTGTCAAGCATCGCTTCTGACAACGAGTCCTTTTTTTTTTTCTTTCCGCGAGCTATCTCGTTCACCTGGACTGTACCTTCCGCCCATCACTCGGAGGAGCGATTGCACTTTTCGAAGAAGGAGGTACGATTATGGCTGGGGGGGGGCTGTCACGTGGGGCAGCGTCGACACAAGCCTTATCTGGCTGAACCTCCCTTGTCATCAGGTGCGCGCCGGATGCTGCTCGCCAACCGGGGCCCGGCGGACCGATGTCCCTGCCGGGACGCCGTCGCAATGTGCCGAATCCTGAACACTCCTGGTGGACCCCGGCCCTGTCCGCTCCAATCAGGCTTGAGTTCCCCCGGTAGTGCTGCGTGTGCAGGAAGCTTGTCTGGAGAGAGCAAAAGCTCCTTCAGCTCAAAGATCACAGGCTTTGGCTCTGCTGGAAGAAATAAAAAAAATAAAAAAAACACACACAACCATCTCCGATTCTGCCCCTTCCACAGTTTCCTGCCGGGGCGCGGCGAGAGGATACCGTGCTAATAGCATTACTTGTCACAGTTTACTTTTTTTGTTTTTTTGTTTCACCTGCTGGATGCATAAAGCACAGTGTGTGTGTGTGTGTGTGTGTGTGTGTGTGTGTGTGTCCCTCGCTGCATATTCATGAAACAAAATGTGAATTTTCCTTTTTTTTTTTTTTATATCGTTAATGAGTCGGGAATTTTCCGTCTTGAATTTGTAAGTCAAGAGGGCAGAAGTTGGAGCTCCTCCCACTGGATCTGAGGGAAGAGGAAATAAGTTCAGACATTCAAATAAAGTCCAAAAAGGGCAGGAAGAGTCGGCAGTTAGAGATTTACCGGTTGCCCGTTAACTAACCTTTGACCTTCTCCTCCTGCAATTTAAGTAAAAAAAAAAGAAAAAGATGCTCGAAATGCTAACGAAAAGGCGCCGCGATGCCAATCCGTGTTCCTCGCAGTTTGGCATCGCTTGGAAAGTAAATATCTCGCAAATAAATATCATTAGTCTCCCCTTGCGCGGTGTAATAACATCACAAAGCTGCCCGTTTGAAATATGTAAATGACGCGACGAGGACCGAGCTCGCCCGAAAACGCTCCGGGAGTCAGCGGGGGAGAGACGGGGGAGAGACGGGGGAGACAGCCGGCCTCTTTGTGTCCGTATGTCTGAACGCAGCGTGAGACTCCTCTCGCAGCTGCACGAGCCGAAAGCTTCGGGAGTCCGACGGCAGACACTCGATTCGTTGTGATGCCGCTGGGGGAGCGGGGGGGGAGGGGGGTATTTACAGAAACAGGTGTTGCGACTCCGTCGATGTGCAATTTCGCAACACAAATAGAAATCGCCTAGAAATGAAAATAGAAATGACCTCAGGTGAAAGTCGTCGCCGGCGATAACGCCCCCCCCCAGCTTAAAGCGAGTTCTGCCGGCCCGTTGAGAATCGCATGCACCTCGGGCGACCGCGAGGGAAGGTGAAGGGGAAAACTACCAGACAATCGCCTCATAAAACTCGTTCATCAAACGTGTTTGCAAACAACTTTCACCGGATGAAATAGAGCAACAAATTAGCCTCCATTGGAGGTCTTTGGGCCTGTACCTGCAATTTGTTTTGTATCCCCGTGGTATTTTGGTTTCGACAAAAAGATGTTGGTCGCGCACTCTGTAAGTCTGCTGCATGGGGGGGTTCAATTCTTTGCGGATTGTCTTGCTACGATCCACCTCTTTTATTTCAAACACGGTCAAATATTTGTTTATCGCACGTACGACAAAAAAAATATTGATTTATTGAACAAAGCTGGAAGTGACGCGGTTATTGTCGACTCAGCCGAATACAAAGAACGTGGCGACTCAAACCGAGTGAAATTAAAAGGCGTCCAATTATATTCATTCAGCCTTTTGTATAATGATGCTTTCAGCTATAAGAGCACTGCATTAATGCAAGACCTCAATCATTTCTATTTTTCTGTTTGTGCACACGATCACGCGGAAGCTTTTTTTTTTTTTTTATGTTCGACCATCAACAAGCGTTTGAGTTTATAGCCGCGAAAAAAAAAAAAAAAAAAAAACGTTACAAAGAAGGATTTTATGGGTTTAATCGGAACCGATTTATTTCAATCTGGGGCCCTCTCGGAGAGAAAACGCCTCGCATTACAATGATGCATTATGTATTTATTCATTAGCGAGCGGGGGAGTTAAATGATAGTTGAAGCGTCTTGTGGCGGGAGGATCGTTGGGGGGCGGGGGGGAATCAGATTTGTTTTTTTTGGGTGTTTTTTTTTCTTCCCTGTCTCTGATATTGAACGGCGCAATAAAGGCTGTCAGCAAATTCTGGGCAAAGTGGAGCAGCTGAGACAAAGGAGAGATGAGAGGCGTAGATAATGAGTGGTGTTGTTTTATTCATCCGGCAGAACGAATGCTGACCAGTGTTTGTTTGTGTTGAACTCATTGTGTTCGCAGTCAGAACTGCGAATCTGCGAGTGTGTAATTAATTCCCTTCTGACTGCCAGCCAAGCGTTCAAATGTACAGGGAGGGGGGGGAAAAAATCACAAAAAAAATCAAGTCTGGTTTACACTGTCAACACAGTACTGAACACAACAGTTGTTTTCGGTGACTCTCTGAGCCCCCCCTCCCCTCCACCACCACCACCACCACCACCACCTTCGGAACAAATAATTATCTTCAACTTTGCATTCAAACAAAACAATGAAAAAAAGTTTTTGCTTCTCTTTATTCCTTACAGCAAATGGTGATCGCAATTATATCCAGTTCAGCTTATTTTTCATATTAATAATAATCGGCAAGTGCAAGTAGAATAATCTATATTCACAATCATTACGCGGCTCTCTGCTTGTTTTGAGACCCAAAAATAGATTTTTTTTTTTTTTTTTGATTAAAGTTTAAAAGGGCCGACTGTGCAACATTTCCTGCCAGCTCTTCTGTAACAGTCCCCCGATGTAAAATGATCTCGGCGGCGCTGTGCTTCACCCAGATTAAACATTTTATGTTCCACACGCACAATTGGAAAAAAAAAAAAAAAAAAAACAGCAGCTAAACGCCGTTTCACATCAATACCCGTCGTCCTCGCGGAGACGGATCGTCCCGAGTCGTCCTCGGAGAGAACAAAGTTCCTATGAAAGAGGCCGGCAGAGAGAAACATCCCGGCGTTTTGACTTTGAGTCTGCGTTTGCTTGATGTTAAGCTCAATAAAATACGTTGCGCGCCGGGTTCGTTTTCACCTGTTTTTTTTCTCCCTGCTCGCAGCAAAGCACTTTTTACAACAAATCTTTGGGCTTTTTTTTTTTTTTTTTTTTTATGGATCAATTCAACATCCAAAGAACTCTCGACTGACTTGTGGACTTTTGGGGTCTTTTTTTTAATTTTGTTATTTTATTTTTTTTTAGCTAAGTTGTAGCAACCGGTGGCGCCGGGCAGGATGTCATTTCAACACCCGTTCGACTCGGTCGCTTTATTCTTCAACGTTACAAAGGTTCATTTGTTGTAGTCAGCGTCTTTGTACATTAACGTGTTTTGTCGTATTCTCGTGGCGTCTTATCCGACTGCGTTTACGGTCTCTATCCACGCACGGCAGCTTACGTGGCAACACATTTTTTTATATAGTCGTAGCTGTCGTTTTTTCTCTTTTTGCTGCGTGTTGGATGTTCCTTCTGATTGTTATCACTTTCTGAAAACTCTCAATAAAAATATGAATCATTTAAAAGTGACGGAGGGCATGCTGGGAAATTGGAGGGAAGGAGCCCAAAAAAAACAAACCAAAAAAAACCCCTGCATTGCACCGGGTCCAATTACAGCACATCGTCTACTGCGCAAGTTAGTGAGCGAGCAACGCTGATTCATATTGTTGTGCGCAAACGTTACGACACAACGCCGCCGTAAAACTCGTGATGAATTATTCTATTGTGCGTCATAACGTTTGAGTGAACGCAGCCCAAAAATAAAATGTGCTGTTGTCTCGATTTGATTTTTAAGAATGGGTATTGAAAATAAAACAATAAAAGTACTGTGGCTGCCTGCCCTGGTAACAACTCTTGTCGGATGGATTGCCACCACAGTGCTAGAGCCCCCCTACCCCACCTCCACCTCCACCCCCACCCGGCCTGTTCTATGCCCATTTCTATTCCATGTATTTGAAACACAAGAAAATCCGACAGAGTTTGTAAAACATCAAATTCCATCTGTTTTACAATTTCCACCCCCCAAAAAAGTCTGTATTTCTAATTCAAGCAGGCACAATAAAGGTCGAGGAAGTAAATCTCAACCGAAATGGATCGATCCATCATTTTTGGGTGATGTAAAGGTTAACTAGCACAAAACTGCCTCTGTAATTTATATTCCAGCGGGCTGCATTCTGCTAAACACCGAAGCAAAGAACCTCTTTAGCACCGAGCGCGTCACCGAAGCCAAGAAACAACCACGCAGATTTTTCCCGCCGACCCTTTTAATAAAAGCAAGATCGACGCGTTTGGAAAAAGCTGCAGCGCTCGTTCTTTTGTCCTTCGTGCAACATGAAGGTGCTCTTTGTGTGTTTTGCAGTCTTGTACTGCACGGGACCGAGCAGCCGTCGCCCCTCCGTGTACTTCCGCCCTCTCCGTTAAACTCGGCAAAGGAGCGGCGTCTTTTCAAGTCTGCCGAATGTGGGTCACACAAAGCGGCTCCGCTTGTGGTCTCCGAGGTCTTCCTGCTCTGCATAAATAACAGCACATCAGTAGCGACTTCAAACGAGCTGCGCGGGACCCGAGACGAGGCTTCGCTGTGCCTACAACGCCGGTGTAGACTTTCTTGTTTTCTCGATTACTCCGGCTTGTTTTTTTGTTTTTTTTGGACACTCGCAGAATCCCCTAAATTGTTGATAACGGTTCCCCCTAAAAAGTAAATAATGAAATAAATCTGGACTTTTCTCTGAATACATATACCGTCTATCGCATTTCTGGTCTGACAGCATCAGCCGAACCCGCCGTCCACTCTCCCCCCCCCCCCCCTCCCTCGCTCATACTGCCTCCATCTCCGGGAGCCTTTCAGCAGCTTGTCTACGGGAGATAATAGGGCCGCCGGTGGAGAGGTAATGTTGAATAAGTGGGGTTCCTCTCCTGCCTCTTGTTAAGTGTCAGTGAAAAGAAGTAAAAACCTTTTGGCGAGGCTGTCCACGCCAACCTGAGGCGAGCCTATATTTTTTTTTTATTAAGGCCTTTTAAAGCCCCGTCTCGAGAACATCTTTGTCTGCCACGCTACAGAGAGCCTCACTCTTTAAACGGCCCTTTAAAAGACAGTTTCAGGCACACATTGTTCATCACTGCATTGCTGCCACTCTTCACGCCGTTAAGTGGGGGAGCGGACCCGCCGGTTGAAGGTCAGAGATGACAAGTTCAAGATGGATTTTTTTTTTTTTTTTTTTTTTTGCACAGGGAAGTTTGCTGTTTTTTTATGGTGGACGGATCTCGGTGAGCTCAGACCTGCACGGAAACACTGCGGCGATGCAGAACGCTGTTTACTGCGATATTACATTTCCACATTAACAGGCCACAGATGTTTGAAGTTTTACTGATGCAAATATCCTTTTCAGATCAAAGACCTCCTGTTGCAGTTAAATAGAAAAATTTAGCTGAACTCGAACACCTTTGGCTTCGAGTTTATCGAAAGTAAAAGTTTTTCTTTCGTTCTTGGATATCATGGAAAATTGCAGAGCTACGTCGCCGTCTCTATCTTGGTTTTTTGTGGAGCCAGAAGTGACCATAGGTGGATGAGATGAAGCGGGTGGATCTTGTTGTCAACCCTGCGGGACATTAGGCCCGCCTCTACCCATTCCGTAAACCTGACTGAACCAGCGACATGTCAATCAAACGGACACGCCCCCCCAAATGTCGCGAAGAGGCCAAAATATATTATTTATGGTTTCATTTACAAAAGGCTGAGAGCTCCTAACGGATCTGTCTTCTGCGGGGGTTTTTTTTAAATCTTGTAGCAGGAAATATTATTCTGCCGGTTATCGGCGACACATTTGTTACATCCGCCCGTCGCTACTATTTAATATTTAAAACCAACTATGCCCTGTGGATAAGCTGCACACGTAGTCTGACTCACCAGTTGCAGCAATGTCGGTATAAAACCCGACATTGGCCGACTATCTCGGTGTTTGTCCTCCTTTCCGTTCTGCTATCTGTGTGTTACCATTAGAACCTCCGAGCGGTCAGATTAAGATTTGTATCGTTTAATAAGGGAGGTGTGCTTTGGGTCCTCTCGGTCTTTTGCTGGGATTTAGCCATTTTCAATTTCAGGGTTCGCCTCCCGACACGCAGGTTTCCCTCCGCGATGCTATTTTGCAAATTTTACCGTGGTTGCATCCCGAGCTTAAGCGCTGCCCAAGACGATTGTGATTAGTTTAAGGAAATGCAAACAAGCCAGAGCGTGTTTTGTTTTTTTGTTTTTTTTTCCCTTATAGCAGAACGATATATGGGTGAAGCCAAACTTTTCTGTTAATGCTGGCACAGCTCGGCGGAGACAGCTGTGGCCTATATGAGACTACATGAATTGTGACATAGGAAGCACTTAACACTACAACTTGGCTAAGTTTAGAAATTGAACATCTGTTGCAACTGGCGTCAGGTTTTACGCTTGTTGAGTGTCCCCCCCTCACCCCCACCCCCCAGCTTCGGTTAATGTCACACTCCTATACAAGTTTATATGAAGTTTAGATGAAGATTGTGGTTGGAGTTAGCTATAAAGAAAATAAGAAGAAATGTCTCCTTTAGCATGTGTAGTTGAGCTTGTAATACAATCCCATTTCCTCCCCAAAAAAGTTGGGACGCTATGCAGGATGTAGATGTTTTCATTCATCAGACCTACAGGACGGTGAGCTCGGGCCCAGAGAAGGCGCTGGTGTGTCTGGATCTTTGTTTATATCCGTTTTTTTCTTTGCATGGTAGAGTTTTAACCAGCATTTGTGGATGCAGCGACAAAATGTGTTCACAGACCAATGGTTTTCAGAAGTGTTCCTGAGCCCATGCAGTGATTTCTACTATTTGCCCCACGCAGTCTTTCACAGTGTTGAACCTCTCCCCATCTTCACCGCTGAGACTCTGCCTCTCTGAAATGCTCTTTTTTTATACCCAATAATGTTTCTGATCTGTTGCCAATTAACCTAATTAATGAGATTTCCCACAAGCTGTTTTTTTTTTTTTTTTTTTTTTGCATTGCACAACTTTTCCAGTCTTTTGTTGCGCCTACGTTTTTGAGATATGTCGCTGGCATCGAATCCAAAACGAGCATGTATTTTTTATAAAACACAAAAATGTATTCTTCAACAATTGATATGGTGTCCGTTAAATATGGGTTTACATGATTTGCAAATCATTCTGTTTTTATTTCCACTTTACACAGCGTCCCAACTTTTTGGGAAACAGGGTTGTAAATATAATCAGGATTTTAGGTTGCCGGGAACCGATATTGTCTGGAAGACAAACAAAATTTGTGAATGTATTGTAGATAAATTCAGCACATACCAAAGATGTGATAACCTGATAGTGTCCGAATGAACCGAAGTGAGCTCATCTCGGAGCAGTTAAGATAATTAAATGCTTAGTAAATTGACTGGTAGGATGCGAAGGAGACGTCAAACAACTTCGACAACCATGCGATTTTGTATATGGGAATAAAACACCACGTAATAAATATGTTCAAAGACAGGATATTGTCTCATAACAGGGTTGCTAGTGGGCATTTGTGTTGATATATCCATGAAGAGAAGACGTTAAACACTCCTCTTTTATGTCGTTTTTGGCTCCATTGGCAGTTTTTTGAGATACTGTTTCTCTTACACTGCTCTAATTGTGAGGTCAGTGTGAGTGAACACTTCTCACCTTGTCCCTTTGACAGTTTGGGCATTATAATGATAATAATAATATAATATATATATAAAAAAAAAAAAGAAGAAGCTTGCCTGTTTCGTTTGAGATGCACTCCCAGACACTCTTTCTGTGTCTGTCATTCAATTCTGCGCTGACTTTGCACTCCTCCGTCGGAGAGCGGAGACATCGACAGATCCGCTGGAGAGATCAGGGCGCTCAGACTGCCTTCCGCTTTCTCTCGCGTCAGCTTTTTTTTTTTTTTTTTCTCTCTCTCTCTCCACTCTGCGGCGTTAAAGCAGAGCGGGATTCTCCTTTTCCTTTGAAACGGCGCGTTGGGAGGGCTTGAACTCAGCCTGGCGCTCAGAAGAACGGGCAAGGTCAGGAGCATTCACCGGCACGTGACGACACACACACACACACACGTGACGACACACACACACACACACACATCCCCCCCCCTTCCGCCCCCCAATTCCTAATTAGCATTGATCACCGGCCCTTTTGTAAATGCTGCTGGCTGCCAATTATCAATGATTACGCACCATTAGCTGCTGGGAAGGTGACGAGGGTCGAGGCCAGCCCTTTTTCTTGCTGGACATTATTCTGTAGGAGTCTGTTTGGTCGCAATGGAAAAAAAAAGAAAAGAAAAACACACATATTTACGATAATGAGCGTTTTACGAGCATTGGGCCAGCGATACAGCTGCAAGAGCAACGGCGTGTCACTCGTTGTGATCTGTGACGATGAGATCTCACTGTAACAACCCCGGGTTAAAAGTCTGAGAACGAAGCGAGCCCGTCAGACTCGTAATGAAAGAGCTTATCTAAAAGCGCGACTACAAATTTACTCGTGCATTCAAATGATGCCTTAAGAAAAATTGAAACATTCATTTTCTTGCTTTTTTTTGCAATGTAAATATTTTATTGCATTTTCAGTTGCAGCAGACAAAGAAGAAAAGCAACTATTCATCATCGCAATATGAATATTCACACACAGCATATATGAAATAATCCTTATGGCAGACGATGGTGAGAAATATCTTCAGATTTCATTGCTCATGGGTCTGTTATATATCAAGAATTAATGAATAGAACACAACATTTTTCATATTTTTGTAGTGCTCTATTTCTGTTTAAAATTGTAACTATTCTACTTCTTGTGTTTCCTGTTTTGACATTTAAAGTTTTCATGTCACCTTAATTTAAAGAGCAACTCACCACCAGCTATTTCAGCCAATTCGATTTTAAAATCCTAAATTCTTTTATTTTCATGAATGAATGGAGTGATTGTAACTCTTGATTGATGTAAAACTGAACCTGGTGTTGCCGCTGCATCCTAACGTCCGTAGACCTCGGGTTGATTTTAAAACATTTGGAGGAACCAATTGGTATTGATGTCTTCTGAACACTATCCCACCGTCGCTATTATTGGAACTACTTAAACATCATCACACTAAGCGACCCCCACTGGTCACCGATTGGTCTGTACTTTAGAGTATCTTAGTGAACGTTAAATCAAATACTTATTCCAGACCTATATAAGTACAGTGAAAACTGAAGCTGTGAGCAGTATGTGGGTGGGCCAGACTCATTTAAACATATTAAAAATGACTGAAATAAGTAGTATTGTTTTGTTTTTGTACAAAAAAAAAAAAAAAAGAAATCCTAATATTGTTTTGATTAGTAAATCAGGAGGATGGAGAAAAAAAAAAGGAAATAGGAAATAATTTATGGTCATAAATCAAAGACCATAAATGATTTGTTTAAAATTAATTTTATTCAATAACGTTTCATCCGGAATCCCAGTTGGTTACTCTCCATCTTCAGTATTGGCCCAAAACTGTGTTCAGTTCTGTGTTCAGAGCTGTTTGAAATCTTCGATTAGTGTTAGCTTAATGAGGGTTTAGCAGACACACAAGCAGAGACAGTCAAGATGGACCGAATCAAAGATGTAAACGAGCGGTAACGAGATATAGAGCACTGTAAACTACAAGCTTCTAAACAGCGAGGGGGAAATAAAAATAATAACACTTTACTTCACTGGGACCCGGAATCAATCGATAACGTAATAAAGCGACTGCACATGTAATTTACTAGGTGGATTTTGTGTTGTGTTACGCTTTAAAGACATGACAGCGAAACAGCAGTGTTCTTTCGAGAAAAAAAAAAAAAAAAGAAAAGTAAACGAGATCCGCCCCACAGAGCGGCAGCAGGAGCTTTGATAGGCCAACTGTTGCTGTCTGTTGCATGCTGCTGCCGCCTTCTGCTGCGCATAAAAACAGGCAGCAAGAGTCAAAGTCAGGGTCAGGGCTGAGCAGCTGGCCAGTCAGACCACCTATAAAACGGGTTGATCTGCCAATCAGGTGATTAAATTTAACTGAAAACTTTTTAATTTCACTGCCTTGCACATATATCGTAATTACAGCCGCATTCATTTTTTTTTTTACCTGCTGAAAACTTGTATATAGTTGATAAGCAGTAGCTAACAACTGCCTATAAACAAAGTAAAATGAAGAATAACATTAACATAATTTGAAAGTTGTTTCTGTCCCATGCAATTCTAATATGTACTCTACTTTTTTGTTCTGTTTTTGGTCTCCTCCATCCACTATGGGAAATATCAACCAAAACAATGAGTGGAAAGAGGCTAAAATGCTCCGACACTAAAATCCCCAGGGTAACTGCATAAATGCCTGATAATTAATGCGTTTTTATGGGTTCTCCTTTCGTGTTACACGTTTTTTTTTTTTGTTAATACAAGGGCTAATACAAAAAAATTCTAAAGTATTATCAAATAAATGATTAAAGATTTGAATGGCCTAAACTGTTCTGAAAAAAACAAGATATAGCATGAATGACTAGCCCCAACATTGACCAAGATATGAGCTTAAAAGTGAAGGTATTGAAGTTACCCTGAAAATCGCCGAGGGTTCATAAGATTAATTTGGTGCACCTTTAAATACTGACGTCTCATCGCTGAGACACTTGTAAACCTCGTTTTTGGAGTTTTGGAGCTAAAGAAACCCAGTGAAAGCTCATAGAGATTTGCATTTGTCCAATATGAAGCTGCTGAGACGGGCAACCGTTGGTCATCTCTTCTCTTTCTGGACAGAGTTCAAATCACATCTCTCCCGAGCAATATGCCTGTTCAGCCTCGCCACACTACAACGAGCAAAGCGACAAAAATTGAGCCGGCGTTGCCAGGCGACAGTAGTATTTGCCTTTTCCTGTGTGCTTAATTTTCCTCGATCTGCTTGGATTCCAGTTCGTGTTTTGCAGTGTGGAGAAAGTAGCGGCAATAGTTAGTTCTTTTCTTTCCTACACACATCTGAGATTTCTCCCCCGTCTGAATTTTTTTGTCCGACCACTGGCGCGAAACCGCCGCTTTCATTCCGAGGGATCGTGATCAAAACTTCGACGTCAGCCATTGAAGTTTCAGAATTATGTTCTGCTGTCAAACTGTGCTGGAAAATATCTTTTATCATTTACATGAGACATCAAAAACTAAGAACAATCTGCCTGCAAAAAAAACCCCACTACGTAACTGTTTTTATTTGATTGGTGGGTTGTTTTGGGGTGGACTTCTCCTTTTAAAGATCTCCTCATCATATTGGGGATAGTTGCATCTTTGACAGGCTTTTTTTGTTCTTTTCTTTTTTAATCGACATAAAACCAGGGTGGCTATCCAATTGTAAATGGCACACATTTAAGTAATGAGCTTAAAAACATTTGCTTATCTCCGTTACTGCTGAATACAGATAGCGCTTGCCCCCAGTTAAGAATGCATCACGGAGCTGTGGAGGAGGGAAGAAGAAGATAAATAAATAGTGGAAGCAGAAGGCAAACGGGGGGATTTGAAACTCATTTGCATTGCACAATTGATTTCTCGCAACTACCCCTGTCCGCAATGTCAGTCATTCCCCTCTTTTGAGTTTTAATTAAATCCCCGACTGAGTTTCTGTTCGAAATTCTGATTCGAAGCGGCGGTCAATAGCAAGGAAAGTGTCCAAAGATTGGGCCCCACCATTCACTAAATCAATTCCAACAATGCTCCCAGGGCCCGGCCGCCTCCGCAGAGGGAGTCGGCTACACAATGGGTGTCAGAGGAGATAATATCTACCCCCTTGTAACCATCCCATCCCTGCTGGGGTTTGGAGGTGCAGGGGGGGGGAGTGGGGGAGAGTGGGGGAGTGGGGATTTTACCACAGGGCCTATCAGCTCTTTTCCTCCTCATGATACCATCTCATTTTACCAAATTATAATGTGATGCCGCTCATAATGGGCGGTAATGAAGATTGAATTATCCGCATTCTAATGGATATGTGGAAGAACGCGGCCGATGCACCCGACGCCAGAATCGCTGCTCCGCGTCGCACGGTAACATGTCATTAACACGGTATATCCACGCTTATTACATCACGCCCTTAAGTATTTGCTGTTCACGTAAATACATTTTTTTAAAAAGCAGATGAAATCAGATTAATGCAAAACCCTCCTGCCAATCTCCTCGTAATAATACTCCACACTAAAAAAAAGATGTGCGTGAACCTCTCGATGATGATGATGATGATGAAGAAGCGTGGAAGACAAATACGAGGGCGCGGTAGCCGATACGAAAAAAAAAAAGACCTGGCGAAGGACCCAGGTGCCCGCTTCCCCACGCCCATTTAATAACACGGAGAGGCCGGGGCAACAGCTTTCATTTTATACATCCCGCATTCCTTCACACGGCGAAGTCATCTGTCAGAGATGATAAACTCCAATTTGGCGAGGGGTCAAGTGAAATATTAACAAGGGCCCTCCAGCAAAACCAGCCCCAATCAATTACAAA
Organism: Embiotoca jacksoni; assembly: GCF_022577435.1. Lineage (NCBI taxonomy): Eukaryota > Metazoa > Chordata > Actinopteri > Embiotocidae > Embiotoca > Embiotoca jacksoni. Next base: position 1,842,012 of record NW_027185389.1, on the reverse strand, counting down.
ATGATATATTCATAAATCAATGGGACGGAGCTGACAGCTGAAAAAGAAGAAATGTTTCGTTGCAGTGAGATTGGCATGTCGGCTTCCGGTGCAAATGAAGATTTTTCCTTTTCATCTCGGGTTCTTTATGTTTCGTGGCGACGTTTCCTTTTTTTTTTTTCCCCTCTGATTTACCTCCAGATGGGACATTGCTGAGTGCAGCGGCACATTGTTTCCTGAATGAGACACCCAGTATATGTGCTGCTGAACAATCTCCTTCAGTCATCGTCAACATGATCTCTTTAGGGTTTGTTTCCACAGTGAATTCAAGTGAGACTATTTACCTTTTGGAAGCAGGAAAAGCATCATCTTTCACTTGGAAAATGATAAGTTGAAATTAAAAGTTTTCCAAAAATACCAAACCCTTTATCAATTCGATACATTCGAGGGTTTTTGCAAGTTTGTTTGGTGATTTTACAAGGGTTTTAACAAAATGTCTCGAGACTGCTCCTGTTGCGCGGGAACTGTGCGCGGCGTGGTAACAAAAAAAAAAATCAAGCCTTTGGTTGCTTTACCTGTGCATATGTACAATCTAAAGACATTAAATGCGCATTGGAGACATTTGTGATAATTCGGGGGTTTAGACATAAAAAACTTCAGCTGAGCCGAAGCGGGACGCATCACCGTGTGGAACCTATCTGTGATGGTCCGAGAAGAACGGCGGTTCGATGCACCCTGAGTTTTTTCTTTTTTTTTCCCCTGCGCAGTATAAGGCAGGGTGTTAAATAAGATTTATCAGAGCCGCCTCAGCTCGGGTTTAGAGGCCATCTCCCCTGAATCCCACTGTGCCCCTCCTTCGCCCCCCCCCCCTCCCCCCCGTCAGCCCGGCTTGTAAATAAATCAGCCCCAACCGTATGGCTCTCGACTTTTTGAGAGATTCAATTTACCTCACGACCGCTGAGCCCGCTAGTGCACTTTTCCCTCACATCGGGAGACAGCTGCAAGCTGGACAATTAGACTTTAAAGGGGGAGGGAGTGGGGGGAGGTGAAGGGGGTGGGGGAGCTTATGCAGAGTGAGACTTGAGTTTGACAAGTTCCAGCATCCGCCCTCACCCTCTGTTTGACAGGGGGAAATGAGTTGGAATTGGAGCTTTGTCAGCGCAGTCACAGTTGGTAATTAGTTTCTGGCCTTTTCAATTGAAATGTGCCAGAGAGAGACGGCGCAGGTAAAAACGCTTTAAGGCATTTGGCCACGGCTGAAACGGTGATCAAAGCCGTCCGGGGCGTTCTCCTTTTTTTTTTTCTGAAAAGGGCCGCGGACCTTTTCGCATTTTCAAAACGAGGCGCGACTGTCTCGGTTTAAGGCAGATAATGTCTCCGTTGGCATTTCACATCATTTAAATGTCACGTGCTATAAATGGACGTTCCACTCTCTATCTGGACAAAACTCATTGCCAATAAACTTTTTTCTTGAGTCAACGTAGTGCACACTTGATTTATGATATAATGTCTCCTAACTGGGGCGCACACTGGTCTTTTTTAGTCCCATGATTCAACGGAATTTTGTGTTCATGTCCTTGTCAAGTTTATATAGGTATATATACGTTTGAGTCGCCAGCACTATTTCCAGTGGTTGTGGTGGTGGTTGCTAGGGGCAAGTAGATTAAATGAAGGAATACAAATTTAGCATTGCACTTTTACTACATGGTCGAACTCTAAAAAAAAAAATCTAAATCTTTGCAACAGACCGAGCGGCAACTGGCAGTGACGTCACCCGCTGGTTTGTGAACGTCCGTTATGAAGCCTCGAGTTTTGGATTTTGGCCGCCGCCATCTTCTTAGTTCGGAGCGGTTTGGAGCAGGAAGTGACCATATTTGGACAAGTTGGGGGCGAGTGGTGGATCTGATTGGATACTACGTCCCGCCCACGGATAGCTGTGACCTGACTGTACCACAGGCCTGTCAATCAAACAGACAAGCCCCCAAAAATGTGGCTTTTTGAACCATTACAACTAATTTATCCACATTTTTGACAGAGATTTGGGTGGCTCATGCCAGTGGTTGCTAATGTTGCCTGGAGGCGACTCGGGTCTGGTGTCTGTAACTTCATCCCTCCCCAGAGCCTTTATACGACTTCTTTTCACATATGCAGTCGTATTTTTTTTCCTGAGGCCTGCAAACAGACATTTTAACATTTTCCTTTAAAGTCCTTTAAAGAAACGTGCCAATTTCAGAGTTGCTATTTACAACAACTGAATCTCACAGTCTTGTCTACCATGTTTGTGCCATCGTTCTGCTGCCATCTCTTGTTCTGGCACTCGAAGATGATGTCCCCATTGTTAATCCCTCCCTCGGTACAAAGCTCCGATTAGCTTGATTGATTTTTTTTTTTTTTTTACCACCCACGGAAGCAGCCTTCAGTGCATGCTAAAAATTAAGTTGCACTTCATGAACAAAGCCCTTCTTCTAAACTGAAAATCCAACAGTTTCTAGTTTTGAAATGTTCTTTTATTTCTGACAGTCAGATGTGAAGCCCTCCTGTCATGTTTGTGTAAACTGCGCAAAGATAAAATAAGCAAAGCAATGCTATGATCAGATAAACTAATCACCAGGTGGCAATCTTTTCACCTTAATTTCACTAAGAAAGTGAATGTAATCATTTTCTACTCATCATAGTAGAATATTTAAGAAAAGAATATGATTTTATCTGAAATGATCTGATAAAAAATAAAAATACAGTTGGCTACTTTTGGTATACAGTTCCTGTTTCACATTTTAATAAGCAGCAGAAAACATTGGACGTTCGCAGGAATTACATCGACAGGTTCGTCACTCGAGCTTCATCCAGTTTAGCATGCGTTTGAATGTCTTTTTGAGGGACCACGCCGAAGACGAAAAGTCCCAAAGACGAGCCAGAAGTGAAACTGGCTGCAGCGTACAGGCATGTAGGAGTCGGTCCACGGAAGACGCGAAAGTCTCTGCTCGTGCTCGTGCTCGTAGACTTCAATGCATTCGAAGCAAAACAGTTCGGTTTCTCTGCTGCGGATGCGACAGCCATCGAATCGAAGCAGAGACTCAGAGCTCGAACTTCAGAACTCCCCGTTTCATTTCGAGCACAGCTCGCCAGCACAACACAAACAACCTGTCACCGCTCTAATAACGCTCTGACCGCACCGTTCCCTTCGCCTTCGCAGACGAAGCATTAAAAAAAAAAAAAAATTGACTTTTCGAGTCTTTCATTATCATCTCTCTAAAACAAATTACTAGGAGCCAGAAATTAATTTGGCTACAAACCGCGCTCCTCAAACATCTTGGCACATCAGAGGAACATTAGAGCGTAAAGTGGAGTTTAATTTGTTGTTACAAGATTACATAACAAAGCAAGTTCTTCTTTTGAATGCTCGTTGTTGGAATCGAAACAACCTGCCGAGCACGTCCATCCCGGTCCCGTCTTATTTTCCTGCATGCCGCGGGATTAATTTCTAATCTGATGATCCTGCGATACATAAAGGCAAGGTTAGCTCAGCTGCGGCGCGATTCGCGGCGATGATCGATTTTTTTTGTTGGTTTTTTTGTAGCAAAATGGAAATCGCTGTCATCAGTATTTACGGCGACAACATTTCTACAGTGGCTCAAAGTTTAATAAAAAAAAAAAAAGGGGGGGCCGATTGATTCGGCGGTACTGTGAGGATTAGGACTGGAGACGCCCCATGTTTATGCATGAGACCCAAATATGATGCTGATGAGCCCTCGGCGCACCGGTCGAACCGCCGCTATCCGTTTCCGAGTGCTCGTAATGCTAATAAGCCGTTTCTCTGTACTTTAATGCAAATTGTTTTTATTATTTTTTTGGGGGGGGGGCATGAAGAAACATGACTGACTAAATCGTTGTATTTACCGCGGTGATTACCTTCAGTGGGGTTCTTTTGGAAATCAGTGATGTGCATCAGCGATTCCTTGGCAGAGCACTTTTTTTTTTCCAGGGAACCCCAGCATGTTCGATATTTGATCAATTAGTCAACTGAATTCAATCATTTTCTGAATAAGTTGTCTAAAATGTATAAACGAAAACAACTTTGAATAAATGTAATTATTATAACATTTAGTGGTTTTCTTCAGAAATCCCCACGTTGTATGATTTTTTGTTTGAAAATGTGCCTTTTATTTAAAGATGTCACTTTCTTACATCACAATGTTACTTTTTATTTAACGATGTCCCTTTTTACATCATAACTTCTTTTAATAGTGGCCCTGTTTATCAATGTTTCATAATTAAACTTTCTAAGTTTTGCAATAATATTTTTTATTTTATAACTTCAAAATTGTCTAATGATGTCATCATGGAACTTTTTTTATTTCATGATGACACTTTATTTTACAAGTTTATTTTATTGTGGCACTTTTTTATTTCACATATTTTATTATTAATGACAATATGAAAAAAAAATTGCTTTTGAAAAAAAAAAAACATCATTCTTTGATTAACAACGGACAGAAAAATACTGGGTCCAATTATTTCACACGTTGAGATATTTCATAAAAAGTTGATATATTTTACACAATCTAATCATCCAAAAACTTTCACGTGATGTCATTTTTATTCAGTCAATACTGAACACTTTGGTGATTTCACATTCACATTCACAGTCGGTTTTTTTTTTTCTCCTTGTTTGTGTGTTAATCAACACCTAACTGAGCTGCTGATGCCGACAGAATTTTCAGCAGCTGTACGCGGAGCGACGAAGCCTGAGCTCGGCGGTGTGATTGAAACGGCTCACCGACCGAAGACAACACCTGAATGCATGTTAATGCGGCGCTCTCGCTCTCTCCTCGTCTGCCCGGCGATCGTCCGGGATTTCACAGGCTTTCATACATCAACGTGTGGACAAGGAAAATATGCTGAGCTCAGATAAGATCTGACGGGGGGGGGGGGAACACTGTAAGTGGAGACTCTGTGACGGGTGTAGACTCTCTGAAAGGAGCTTAAGATGCTTTGGTTGCATGTTCAATCCCGTCTATTCTGTATGAGTCGCGCGTTATCTGGGCCCGAGCACCGAGCAGTTATTATTATTCTGGTTATTTAAGATAAATTTGCCTATTTGGCGGCTTTAACACACCCGAAAACTCATGAAACTTGCAACGCGTGTCGGACGTGACGAAAACGTAGGTATTTTTGTGGTTTCGCGTGTGGCTCGCTAGCGCCCCCTCCCCTAAACTGCAGCCCCCACTGCTAGTTTCAGCTACATGCAAAACAATTCGGTGGACATGTGCACCACACTTAGATACACCAAAAAGTCTCTCGGCACCGCGACCTCAACTAAACAGGAAGTCGGCTATTCTGAATGATTGATAGATGTTTTTTCGCCATGAAACAGGAAGCTGATGTTTTAGGTCAAGGTGATGCTCCAAACTTCACACATGCACTTGCATCAGGCGTGGTAAACTCCACGGCCGCGTCCACCCCCGACCCGCTGGCTCCCTCTCTTTTTTCTGATAAGGCTGTTTGTTAACGGTGTCGCTTGGCTTCATGTTGACATTTACAGCCGGTGTTGGTCGACCGTTAATGGGATCGTCAATGATGGACTAAACTAGCTTCCGGGGAAACTGCACATGTTAACTTACTCGCATTGTAAAAAATGTTGCACAGTCAGCGTGAGTAAATCTGTTCTCAGACATCTCCATCTTTTGAAAGCCTGAGCCGCTCTTTTGCTTTTCTCACCAGGAAAATATTCGAGAGTCGATCATGAGTCTCATAAACCTTGAGTTTTCTCTGTCCAATAGGAATCTGGAGTATGGGTCAAATCTTCTCTCATTTCATTTGTAAGTCCGTATCGTAGTGGTGCTACATGGTGTGATAAAGTACTATGTATAGGATAATTTATCCCGCTGATGGAAAAAAAAACACAAAAAAAACTCTAATATTAACAAGTCCCTAAATGACAATCTTGAAAACACAGTAATCAATTGCAAGGAAGTTAACACAAGTCTTAGAGTTTTTTTGCAAACAAAGTTTTTCCCCTTGACTTACGTTTTTTTAAATAATTTTTCAACAACAAAACCACATAGAACTTTGCAAATTGTGTCACAATTTACAAAAAAAACAGCTTAACTTAATTCAAGAGATACTATCGTCTTATTTTTGAGACAGAAGAATGAGACTCGTCTGATCTTGTACCTATATGGTTAAATTACGACTTTTTTTAAGGTGAGGATGATGTCGTCAGCATAGAACGATGAACACGTGGTTGCGGTTTGATTCTGGTCATGGTTGAAAGACACCAGTTTTGTCGGGAAAACCGGAAATAAACATTTCATCCACCGTAACCTCCTCCCTCTTTAGACTTTGTAGTTCTATTACGACGTCACTCGACATCCACCTTTGGCCACCAGGGGGCTTCCCCCCCCCCCCTGGAATGTGAACAGATGTTTGCGTATTCGTTGAAACGACTTGTGATGCTGTTCTTGGGAGATTTTCTCATTTTTGAAGCCACATTTTCGTATGTTTTAGAGTCATTTTGGCAGAAAGGTTCTAAGTTCCAACTTTTGCCAGATTTGTTTTCCGATTTTAATTTTTTTTACCTCTGACTTTGTGTTCAGGTACGTGCAGTCAAGATTTAGGCTTTTGGACTTTCTTTCACGAGCAGAATATTTCCCATCACACAATAATAATTGTGAAGCTGTCAGGCTCTGACGTTAATTTATTCTCAACGAGCTGTGGTAAATATTACATGTATCACTGTATAAACAGCGGAGGACTTTTTCTGAGGATTTTGTTTTCTTCAACTTTGCAGACGTAATGCGAAGTATCGGGTAACACAGAGCAGCAAAACCAAGCATTTATTAATTTTGAAAAAAATGATGAGATAGATAGCGAAAGGGGGAAAAAAAAAAAACAAGTTTTATTATATTTCTTCTGTAGCGTCATTGTCACTGGAGGATATTGTGATATTCCATGTTTAATAAACAGCTGATTTCAATCCATAAGAAGGAGTTTCAAATTATAAAATGGGATCTGACTCTCTCTCTCTCTCTCTCTCTCTCTCTCTGTTGCCCTTTCTGGGAAGTGCAGCGGCCTGTCAATAACTGTCAGAGCTCTGTCTCAGTCAATCAGGCCTGTAAGGCTGTTTGGGTCTCTAGTGTAACAGGGGGTGGAGGTTGACGGGGTGGAGGGGGTGGGGGTGGGTGATCTAACAGAAACAACCTATAACTGACACAGCTCCAGATCTATGCGCTGTAATCACCGGGGTGTGGGAGGGGGGGGGGGGCACCTCTCAAACTGCAGCCTCCGCTTGCTGCCTGTCAGTGGACACATGTGCCGTGTAATTGCTTTTCATACCGGTTCAACCTTTTCAAATTGATTACGGGCCCTCGTGTAAGAGGCTTCACGGAGGACGGGTTGAGGGGGAATGTTGCTCCACGATGTCATGCTACAAAATGTGGATCTGTAAACAATGTGGGCCCGGCCGCTTGCCATTGAGTCATCACCCGCGAGGGGGAGTGTGTGGGGGGGAGGGGGAGTGGGGGGGGGCTCTTTTGTTTTGGCAGACCACCTAGCACACGTGAGAAAAAATTTATAGAAAATGGTTTTGCCGCTCAAAGAGTTATTTTCTTCTCAACAACTGAGCAGAAGCAGCGTGGACATATGACCTTGTGGTGCCACCCTCCTGTATGGGTACCTGTGTGTGTGTGTGTGTGTGTGTGTGTGTGTGTGTGTGCAGCTAATGATGATCTTGGACAATGACTTTTTGTAATTTTAATAATAGATAATAATGAACCGTTGAGTAAAACACGGCAGAGGACACGCCGACGATCCGCAGCGTTATTAAGGAGCCGTAATAGGATTAGCATTTGTCTTTATGGCCGTGATTGAGATTGAATTTAGGTCAACGACCTACGATTCCTACTTTTGTAATTATAATTAAGCAAAAAAAAAAAAAAAAGGAGGTTTTGCGATTATCCTCGCAGCCACCTGGGCTGAGCAACTTTCTCCTTTCATGTCGTTTCACTTGAGCTTAAAAAAAAAGAAAAGAACATTCATGCTTTGAATCCAACGTGCTCCAATGTGTTTGATAGCGCCGTAGAAAAAAAAAAGAAGGTATTTCTTGTCTATATATGTGACTGTGTATGTTGTTGTATAGCGCTCAACTAAACACTAAAGAAAAGTCATTCTTTAGGTCGCTGAAGGCGTACACATGGCCGGAGGCCCGAGCGGATTGATTGCAAACTTGTTGGGCACCAGTTGGCAACAACGACATTCAATATCAACCAATGAGGGTCCTGTTTTATTGCTGTTTCACCGTGAATACGCGTCGATGGTAATTTTGGAGTCGATGCGATGCTCGAGGGGGTGGGGAGGGGGTGGGCGGTGGAAACGATCGACACGTTCTCGTTGTCACGGCGTCAAATACTGATGTTTTATCTGACTCGATCTGATTGGAAACCCGAGTACATTACGTCCCGCCCACCGCTAGCTGTAACCTGACTGCCCCGCAGGCCTGTCAATCAAACAGACACACCCCTTCAAAAACACAGCTTTTTGAGGCTTATTTTTTAATTAATGACGAGACTAATAAGAAGGCGCGACTTGAGCTAACAACACCTCGATAACTCGTGGAGAAATTTTTAGTGAGGGAGGTTGAATTGGGAGTCAATGGAGCTGGAGGTTGTTTTTCTTTTTTTAGCCAACCTCTAGTGGCAGTCGGTGGTATTGCAGTTTAAGTCACTTCCGCATCGACCCCGAAGCTACGTCCGCTCTTATATACGGTCTGCGACTCGAACGCAGCAAATTAGTGGCGTCTTCCCGCCCACAACTGTTTTGGAGCTAAAATGTGATCGCTTTGACGGAAACATTTTTAAGTATGTAAACGAATGTTATTTTTTGATGGATTACGGCAGCTTTCTCCAACCAAGTGTTGTTGACTCTCCTAGCGCGCTGGAATAAATCAAAACCGGCAGCTGCCAAAATCCAGAAGCGCTTGAGGAAAAAAAAAAAGTAGAGCACACACACACACACACACACACACACACACACACTCAGCTCAGCATGCAACATTACTGGTCCTTCGAGCTTTGAATCAGATTTATCTTACGGGTTCACGTCGAGGTTAGTGCGAGAGTAAATGTCATTGAATTTATCCAAGTGTTTCACAAATGATACTGTGTGTGTGTGTGTGTGTGTGTGTGTGTGTGTGTGTGTGTGTGTGTGATTGCCACTGTCCTTTCAGTGTCTCCGGCACCTACGTTCAGGAGTTCACTCGGCGGCCTCTCCGTGCCGCCGTGTTCAGAGCTCTTTTGCTGTATTTCTGTGCAGCTGCTCTCTCTCCTGGAGTGTCAAGGATTAGTCTGACATCTCCTGACTCCCTGCCTTTCAAATGAGGACTCCTGCTGCAAAGCTGAGAGGGTGCTCACCATGTAGAACCAATACTCACACACACACACACACACACACACACACACACACACACACACACACACACACACACACACACACACACACCTATCTCTCAGCTCCTGACCAAAAAAAAATTAAAAAAAAAAAAATCCATGAGAAGTCCCCGGTGATCTCACGGATGGGAGGAAGAGTTTGTGCGTGCGCGGTTTTAAAAGGACTTTTTTTGGGGGGGGGCTGTGGAGCGAACACAAAATCACAGATACGGGAAAATATACAATCACCTTGTAGTAAATGTTCAAAGAAGGAAAGCATGTTTGTGCATTTTGAATCGAATAAATTAGAAATCAGGTGCAGATTAAAGTGATCTGTTACATTTGTATATCCCCAATCACCCCAGAGAGGAACATTAGTAGATCAGGGGCGTTTAGCAAACAAGCTTAACAAAATATTTGGCAGTGCAGAACCTCGCAAAACATTTAGCCTGAGTGTTGGCGGGTGAAACAAAATAAGTTGTATAAAAAGGCCTCTTTGTGCATTTTCAACTGCAAAATAATAAATAATTAAAATAATAATACAGGCAGTGTTGTTGATGAGGACCAGTTATGTTTCATAATGTAATTTAGTGGACTAAAGACATTAGTAAATCGTCTGGCAGTGAAAGTAAAAGCCTAAAAAATATCGCTTTTTTTTTTTTTCTTTTTTTTTTCGTGAATGGATTTTTAATCAAATTACGACGCCATCATTTAGAATCGAAATGAATCACGCTGGAAGACTCCCAAAGATTCCTACCCTTGCAGTGTAAGCAGGACGACTGGTCTTCTCGTCTGCGACAGGCAGTAACCCACCGTCACTCATCGGCATCATGGCCGTCGCCATCCCGGTTTTTGTTTTGGTACTGGAAGTGACCATATTTGCGCAGTGGGCGGTGTATCTGAATAAGAATCTGAGGAAAAGTATGCCCCGCCCACATATACTGGCAACCCCAATATAGCCCTTTTTGAGGCCTAATATCTGCTTAATTATGAAATCATTTTCAGATGTGCCACCAGAAAACTGATCAGAAGGAGTGACTTTGGATAAATGACACCATGATGACTTGTGGAAACATTTATTGACATTTCATGAGAAAAGTTGACACCTTTTTTTTTAAAGCGCGTTTGTTGGCGCCAGCCCCTAGTGGCCCATCAGTGGCATTGCACTTTAAGGCACTTCTGCATTGGCTTTGTCCATTTTCTTACATCCAGTTTATGGTGAGCACTTTGTCTTCAAAGGCAGGATGTCGTTGAGAATCCACCAACCTGAGCGCCAACTTCACAAACACTGTCAAAACACTTTTTGGTGTTGTATGCGATGAACATCGCTGCCTCCAGGGGGCCACGACGAGACCCTGTTTGCACAGAAATGGTTTAGCAAGTCACTCTTCTAAAAATCCAAAGCTTGTTTCGTGCCTGATCAACCATTCAAATCTGTACTGTCTCAAACCTTCCTTGCATATCCAAACTGTAACACTCGATGCCCTGGCATGTCTCTAAGAGATCGTTGATTTGACTCTGTTTTTGTCCAACCCCCTCCCCCCCTCCCTTCCTCCTCCCACCTCCCTCCCCCCTGTATGCAGATTGATACCCAGGGCATTTATCAGCTGCAGGTCCACTGCGCCGAGTCCCCGCAGGTGGAAAGCCGTGACTAGGCGGCAAATAAGGGTGAGGGAGCATTTTAGAGGCCGTGTTAAAATTAACCAGCGTAATGAGGAAATAAGTGACTTATCGGCGCCGCGGTCATTTCCTTCATTATGGCGGATATTTATGCGCATCCATCACGGGCGGAGCCGGCAAACACTACAGCTCCAGGTTTATGGAGCGTGGATTGTCACCTTGTTCCAATTATCTGCTACCTTTTTGAATGTGCTGAATGTTCAAGCATTAAGAGAAAAGGACACGGCGCATCATTAGTTGTTGTGCAGTGTAGAAAAAAAAAAAAAAAGTGAAAGGAGAAGCTCGGCTCGGCTCGGCAGCGTCGGACTGTTTTTATTCATCAGAGCAGCAATTAGCTGATTAGAGTGGAGATGTTCAGTGGCGAGGAAGGTGCCGGATGGAGGGGGGGTTTACGTGCCCTACCCATTACATGTGTTAGCATTTTAAATGGACTCGGAGCAGCTTTTTTCTCTTTGGTTGAACAATTTCAGTTTTATGAGCAGGCTTCCATAAAATTTGCAAAAGCAATAAAAAGGTTGTTTCCTGGGTCCGTTGTCAGCACTGGCATTCATGCTTCTGATTCTGACATTCGTTATCGGTAATTAACTGGCTCACGACAAAAAGAGAGAACGATTTCTAATGAATTAAAAATGTTCATCAGAGCTGATACTGGTGGTGCCTGTTTTTAATAAATCCCCTATGGTTCTACGTTCTGATGAATAATGGCAGAGATTAACATGAATTGAAATCCTTTTTTTTTAAGCTTAAAATTAGGATCGCATTGTCAAGATTTGGAAATGTGTCAAGGGTTTTCGAAGTCATTAATAGTAGGTGATTATTATACAAAGTGTTACACAGGGTAACATATAGGGACATCGTTTACAAAGGGTTGAACATTTTTTTAAGGGGAAACTAACTTAAAGTTGTCTCCTGATTCTTCCAATCTCTGGAGTTCTTCTCGAGGAATCTTCTTCCTTTCAGAAGTGTTTTGGTGTTGGTGGAGGATATTCTGGTCTGGTTTTCAGGAGTTGGAGGTCGAGGTTTGTGCGTCGATGGCTTAATTTTTAGTTTCTTTTGTTGTGCTTGTTTTTGCAGTCACATAACGAGTGTCGTTCATCAACTCGAGTAACGTTCACCTGTTGCTCTGTAGCGGAGCAAAGAAACTGACAAATTAGCGCAATTTTTAGTGACGGAAAAATGCGTGAGCGACTCTCACGCTGAGCCGAAATGAAACGGGTGCGCAGGAATTAAGTAAATAAATTGGAGTTACTGGACGTAACTGCAGTTCTATGAGTACGTTCGTATTTAGTTTCTTTTAAGGGGGTACGGGAGGTCCCGTTGGTGGGGCGACCCCGCCCTTCCAAATTAGTGGTAGAAGTAACACTGTAATTACAAAGCCACCAAGTTCACTGAGAGAGGAGGTCGGGGTGGATGGACGGGTCCACAAAACTTTGGACTTTCTCTTTGGAGAAAAGTTTTATTTTCAAACGCAAAGTCAAAATTTCTGTGACGTTCGATAACCTGAAGCATATAATTATCATTGCAATTATGGTGCTTTATTTTAACCCATTATTTTGTGGTACCCTAACCTCACTAAACAGAGGTGAAAAATGTGTACACCTTCCTGTTGCTACTTTACGATTCTGGAAATGCTTATATAGGTTAATAAAGAGGATATATATGGTCATTCAGGTTGGAGGATTTGCTCTAGCGTTGGGAGTCAGTGTCTAAAGTGTTAAAAAGCAGTTTGAAGTTAATGTCCGACAAGATTCAGTGAAGTCGTCATCATCCAGCCAACTGTCAGGATCATTCCAGCCACTCTTCAGTCGAAAAGTTCAACAGTTTCTCGTTTTTACCTTCGCCAGTGTACTTTGGTTTTGACTAATGCTCAGACAAAAGACATTTACAGGCTGTGACGAGCGTCTTTTAGTACTTTCTGACATTTCAGAGACCAAAACATCCAACATTCATCAGAGAAAAGAACGGGCTGAACAATCATAATGAAAGGTATTTTCCTCTTAAGCGCCAATTCAAAAGTTTCCTGCCACAACAGATCAGGACGGGGAGAACGCAGAATACTCCGGAACATGCTGCTTAAATAATAGAGGAAACCATTAAAGCAAAGCTGTGTTCCAGGTTATTTTTTTCTCAATGCAAAACTATTCAGCTGGAAAATCTATTTTTACTTGTAGCTCTTACGCCTGGTTAATGTCGCTGATGACATAATATATCCAGCGAATACAGCTGAAAGAAAGTGAAAGAGATCAGAGCTTTTTGAATATCACCACTCCTAATTTTCCATGGGCGATGTGCTCAGCTACTGCTCTGTATGGAAGCATGTGCATTTATTATGTTTTGCCATGTATTATTCAGATTTATCCTTTAATCTCTCCGCCAGCTACACAGCACTAATTAGATGAAAAAGCACCACAATGAAATATGTCGAGGCTTGACCACCATGCATATTTGATTTTTCACGTTATGATGGTGCACAACATCTTAATCCGCTGACGGTTATGTCGCACAGAAAAATGATATTAGAAAAAAAGTTGTAAAAGATATTGTTTTGTTGTCTGGAGCGGTAATCAGCCTCCTAAACGATCTGCCTCTCCGTTCGCAGGCTTATTTAAAACTGGATTTAATGCTCGTTGTTTTGTTGAAATTGCATTAGCGTTAATAGCAGCCATTATTTATCCTGCACCATTTGTAAAGCCCTCCACTTATTTATTTATTTACTCATGTGGTAACGTTTAAATACTGGCGCAGTTGGTGAAAGAGTCTGTTCTCAACGCCGGCGGTTAAACGGATGATGATCGACGAGCGTGAGAGCGGCGGCGGGTTTTCTCATTAACGGACGCTCGGCGAGAGAAACTTTGCTCTTTCGGAAGAAAAAACAAAAAACACCTCCGAAGTTAAAGTGGAGACTCGACTCAGCGTTGCAGGCGGCGGCCCAGCATGTTCTTTTGAAAGCGATTCTCTCACAGAAAAGGTGTTGAAACCGACGAGACCTTTGTCTCTTCGAAACTCTTCAACGGTTTGCCTTAAATGATCATTCCGTGGAAGATGTCTTCAAAAAAAAAAAAAAAAATCAAATAAAGGGTTTCCCGGTAAAAATAAGTTGAATCTTTTATTTGATGCAGAGGATGTATAATTTATTCAGCAAAGAGATGAAAACAACTTCACTCGTCTTAATAACTCGCCTCCTCGTGGTCATATATCTGCGGACAAAAGAGAGACTGCCGTCCCCGTCCCCCCCGTCCCCCCCCCCGAGAGCAGAAACCTCAAGCGATTCTGCCTGTGATCTCCGAACATGAAGGAATCATCGCAACGTTGACTTCTTCGCAGCACTTTCTTTTTCTTTTTGCCGTTTGCTTTTGAAGTGACAGGGGGTATTCAAACGGTTGTGAGTGTGTTAAATCCTACGAGGTCGGAAGCAGGTTTCGGGAAGGAATTAAACATCTGACGGGAGCCAATTTTACATCAGACGTGCGCACCAAACCGAGTTCCTCAACACAGATAGAAACGATAATGAATTGATTTCATACTGTATACAGTCCCCGAACTCGTCGTCCAGTTCATCCACCAGCAAATCACAACAGGAAATAATCTATTCACCGTCTGAAAATAGATCTGGAGGAGTGTGCAACCTGTCATGCAGTGATTATAGAACAATTGCCGGTGTTAATTCTTTAATGCTTCTCATTATAAAGTCAGACCTGGATATTTGGTGGGTTTTTTTTCCGATTCGTCATTTTCCTGATTTTACAGCAAAATCTCTCCGCGTGACATTAATGTTTAAGCTTTGACATCTAACTTACTGCGTCCCGCCTGACGGACCAGAGGCGGTCCACCGGAGGACGGCGTGTCGGGCTCACGTTTTGCATTGCGTGAAAAGTACACGCGGTGTGATCAGAGTTAAGAAGGAGGTCAATGTGGATGTTCAATTGATAGGACGGTGTTAGAGTTCGTGAGAAAACAAAAGTCGACACGTGTTTCTGTAAGAAAATGACCGACAGAACGTAACATATTTAAGTTAACGTCAGTTAAGGGACTCGCACGACACATGTGACGTTTATTTGTGTAAAATTATGAATTTTAGCCAAAACCTGAATTTTTTTCCAAAGTACATGGTTTTTGATGCGTAAACTTAAGTCACCTTACTTTTTTCGCATAAATGAGGCCAAAACGGATTACCTTTCATTTTGTTTTATTTTTGTTACTATTATTATTTTGTTGTTGTTGTTGTTGTTGTTCACATGTTGCTGATTGTACGTTTTAAGATTTGTTCACATGTAAAAAAAGTTATCCGTGTTCAGGGAGCTCGACGTACGCACAGCGTGAGATTTGAAAATACCATTTGTGGCCCCCAAAGGAAGCTGCCTAAAGGAGGTGCTACTGATCGAAACCTTTCGCTGCACTTACTAATAGAACAGCACGGCGACGCGTGGGCCGACAACAAAACAAATCACACCTGATCTGTTAGTGTTTCCAACGATGTATTCGGTCGTATCGCTACTTTTCACACAAAAAAAAACAAAAATCTCTTGAGTGCTGCGAATGCTTTTACATCAACATATTATTTATTGGAGCTCAACGCGCTACCTAGTGGAGATTTCTTTTATTTATTTTTTTGCACCAGAAAAGATCTGTACGGTCGCAGCCGTGTCAGGTGTTAGTGCCGTGTTGTTGTTTTTTTCCCCCCATCACACAAAGAAAACGGGGTGTAATGGTGGTATGAATAGTGAAAGGTGGCGGCAGTGTGATAGAGACATCCACCCACCCTCCGCTTCCCCCGTATTTGCACCTGCAGCCATTCATTTACCCATTTAACAAGGACAACATTGATTGAGAGAGGTGGGGGACCGAATTGGATTTGACGGTGGGGCGCGGTAGCTTTCATGGGTTTTTTACGACGCTGAATGGCTTAGCTGGAGACGCCTTGATGACGCCGAGGTGTAATTCTGAGAAGGATCCCCGGCGTATGTACGGCAAGAGCACAAACATCCTGTTCCTCATTGTCCCCCCGGCGCCCGCAGGGGCGTCTCTGCGCCGTAACCCAGAGGTGGCGAGCACGGGACGGCAGGTGGGGCCGAGACCAAACGTAAAAAAAAAAAAAAAAACACACATATATATATATATATATATATAAAATATATAAATATATATACAAAGCCACGCTCTCGCAATCTTCTCACATCCGCGTTTCCAAAAACTGCGCCGGCGATCGATGAGCTGCCACCGCGAACAATAGACGTGAACTGGGCCGAAACTGAAAAGCGAGAAGGGAAAAAAAAAAAAAAAAAAAAGCGGGTTAACCTGCCGTGAATTGTCATTAAAGACGGTGGCATGTTGGCGCCGTCACAATGGCTGATGCATTCAGACTTCCACAGCCACTATTTGGATAATCATTCCTCTCCTAATTCCTCTCCACTTGTTCCGCTCCGATTTCATTCATCTGCAAATTGCTCTGAGGAGAAGAGTTTTTGCTCGAAACGGGGGGATGAATGCTTCTCTGTGTACACTTTGCCTTTCTGCAATATGTCAGCTTTTGATGAATTGGTGGGAATTCAAATCGCTGTCCACCGAGCAATCCTTTTTAAATTTGCGAGCGAGTCGGCGTTACACTAAATGCACCTGAATGTGCCCCTCCCCCCCACCCCCTCCTGCTAAACTGCGTATCCAACTGGAAACGACTTTTTCTTTGTTTCCGCCACACTACCTGTTGTTCTTCGAGAAGAAACACGGAAGCATGGTGAGGTAACTGAAATGTCTTCTTTTTTTATTATTATTTATTTATTTGCAGTTGCCACGGGTGACGCTCAACCGGACGCCTTGCCCTCGGCGCAGGGCACCCTGCCGCACTTCATCCAGGAGCCGGAGGACGCCTACATCGTCAAGAGCAACCCGATCAAGCTGCGCTGTCGAGCTGCGCCCGCCTTACAGATCTTCT
Organism: Embiotoca jacksoni; assembly: GCF_022577435.1. Lineage (NCBI taxonomy): Eukaryota > Metazoa > Chordata > Actinopteri > Embiotocidae > Embiotoca > Embiotoca jacksoni. The sequence continues at coordinate 1,825,002 of NW_027185389.1, read as the reverse complement.
TCAAATGCAACGGGGAATGGGTTCACCAGAACGAGCACTTCTCCCAGGAGTACAAAGACCTCAACACTGGTAAAAACTTTTGTTTTGTAACCTCAGTTTTTTTTTTTTTTTTTTTCTCCACAGCCTGTATATATAAAAGTGGAACGTGAGGCGGAAGCTCCTTAAGCTGCAATACCACCGGGTGCCACCAGAGGTCGGCTCCAAATAGCCTCCAGCTCCGTAGACTCCCATTCAACTTGAGTCACAAAGTTCTCAGTTAATATCATTTCTCCACGAGTTATCTCGGTGTTGTCAGCTAAAGTCGCTCCTTCTTATTCGTTTTCTGGCCGTCCATCTGAAAATAATCCCTCATTCATTAGAAAATGAGCTTCAAAACACCGTGTGTTTAGGGGGCGTGTCTGTTTGATTGACGTGCCTGTGGTGCAGTCAGGTAATCGGTGAGCGGGACGTGGTGTCGCCGGGGTTCCCGTCAGATCGAGTCAGATCCTTCCCAGTTCGTTCAAATATGGTCACTTCTGGCTCGGAACGAGCAAAGATGGCGCCGGCCAATAATCCCAACTCCAGGTTCACAAACCAACGGGTGACGTCACCGTCGGTTGCCGCTTGTGTTTTGTCATTGCCGTGAATTTACCTGTGTTACATTTGAAAATGGAAAGGGTTAGGGTTAGAAATGAGCGCATTCAGTTCGGGCATTTTCTTCTACAAGAAATTAGGTGCTCTGTGAATTGTTGTTGTTTATTTTATTTTTTTTGGTAAACAACACTGTGTGTGTCCTTGAGGTGTAACAAATGGCTTTTCTCCCTCATAAAGCATCTGCAAAGCCAGTACGAGCACCGGGGCCGTAGCTGTTATTAAAACACAAACAGCAGCCATGTTTTTTTAAGGTTGCTGAGCACGGTGCATTCAATGAAGAGGTCTCCTCGTACCGCCGTGACTCAAACGTCGTCGTGCTGCATTCCTCTCGCATCAGATTTTACTGAGTTGCAGTTGGAGGTTTTTTTTCGAGTCTCACTCCGGCCCGGTGATTCGGGACGGGGAGAGGTTTTTTTTTTGTGTTTCAAAATTTTCCCCTCTGATTCTTAGAGCCGAAGGTTGTTCGTGTTAGCAATCTGTGGAGCTTCTACTGACTGAATAAGGGAGGGTTTTTTTTCTGAAAAGTAACGTAACGAAGGATCATGTGACAAAGGACATTTTTTTCCCCAAAACAACCCCATCCATGTTGTTTGTCACAAACCCCAACCATGTGTTTTACCAAAAAGTTGAATTTTCCCATAAGTCACGTGGCTTTATGCATGCAGTCGGTTTCATTTTCCTCCACTACAGGAAAAGGTAAAACTGTCACGCCTAGACAGGCCAAGGCGTGACTATTTCACATTTTGATGCCGGCGTGTCTATTTCACATTTTGATGCCGGCGTGTCTATTTCACGTTTTGATGCCGGCGTGTCTATTTCACGTTTTGCTGCGATAGCGGGTTGCAACACAGCAAAGGTGATTTGTCATGAATTTTACCATTTTACTCCGAGTCGGTGACCTTAAAAGATGTTAAGCGATGAAGGAAGAGTATTAGCGAGCTGCGGTCCTTTCAACAGTTAGATCCTTTACTTGAAACCAGTGAGGTCGCAGGTTTTTCATTTTCATTTTTTTCATTCATTTCGTTGTTCTTCACTTAATGCTGACTTTCACCAAGAAGGTGAGAAAAGAGGTTCTCATTGAACGGCGAAAAATGCAACGACTTTTTCAGCAAGCGTGTAACGTTTAATAACACCTTGGAAATCATAACGAGGCCGCTGACTCTTTTTTTTATTCCGTGTGATGGGGAGGTTTTTGTTCTCTCTGTGCATCCGGAGCAGGTGTTACATCACGTATGAATGTGGCATTTTACTCCGCGCGCGGAGACGGCATCGGATCCCGACCGCAGCTTCTTAGATCGACTGTATGGACGAGTATCAGCATGGCCTCGGACGGTTTAAGCCTGAAAGCCGACAAAGGCAGAGCGGCTTCAAGTAACCATCGCGGGGTCAAACAATAGGGTGCAGTGTGCGCTTATTTCAAGCTCTTTGCGGCGCTGGATGGTGGCATGCACAGCACTGCGTACACTCCACCGCTTCGGCACAATTTCACTGGTGGTAAAACTCCATGTTAGCTGCACATTTGATTATTCACTCATCAAATAACATTTTTCGTATTCATAAAACTGCTTCCTTGGAGAGCAGTGAGTCGATGTTACGGGTCACCCTGCCATACACAGCGTGGGCGGAGAGTTTCATTAAATGTCTGGGAGGGAAATAGGAAGACTTAACAATACAGACCCATTAAATTGCAAAAACAAATATTGGTCCTAGTTGGGCAAGTAAACAGCCATCAAAACATCATGGTACCACTGATTTGCACCCGTGTGGGCTCCTCTAGTTTAATGTTGCGAGGCAGCTGGATTCGCGAGATCGTTGAATTACGTAAGAATCCGTCTTTTGTTGGATTTTGTTAAAACTGCGTTCGATAGATTACGCCAGATACCGAGATTTTTATTTGCTGCATTTTGGCAAATATAGGATACAGTATTTTGGGCGCCTGGTGCATACCAGACGCCTAAAAGTTTGGATATTTTCAGCCTGTGCTGCTTTGGTTTTAAAATATCTTTTGTGAGTCCCCCCCCCCCCCCCCCCCCCCCCCCGCCTCGCCTCCCTCCGACTTTATGGAAATGCAAATTCGAAATCACTGGAGAACCCCTTGAGCATTACTTTCCCTCTCTCTACCCGTCTCGGGAGAGCACCTGCTTTATTGGCCTGTTGTTTCTCCCATTAAGCATATTAAATGTTATGCTGGGAGAATTAAAGGGTTTTCTCAGAAGCCTCAATAAACCTGCATCAGTTCTAAATAACCCTAAATTGCACTTCCATGTTGCAGTTCTTTTTTTTTGTTTGTTCTTTTTTCCCCTTGATTTATGCTTCAAGTTGCGCCGTGTTTACTTCTGTGTTCATGATCAGAAATTAAATCGAGGCGGCGTTAAGTAATTCTGGATTTTTGGACCCCGACCCGGGCTAATCACTCAGGAGATACGTGGGGGCCCTCAGGCTAGACCAGCTGGAAACTTTAAAATAATGTGTGCGAGTACTGTTTAAACAAGGTCTAGTCCCAATGAATGTTCGGCTTACGTCTGAAGTGAGCTTCAGGTGGAGTTTTGTTATTTGAAGTGTGAGGGGGAAGCAGTGGCGTGCCATACCAATTAAGTCCCATTAGTTTTTGTCAGGTGGAAGCATGTTGATTAGAGGACCTGGCTGAGGCCTCCAGAAGGGATTTCTGGCAAACAACAAAGCCAATGTGATACCTCGGCTGGAATGCTCTGTGATTAGAGGCTGCTGGAAAAGCTGTCTTTCTCGTATTCATGAAGGTCCCTCCACAGGAAAGAGGCTTTAATTGCTTCTGGAAGTTCATTATAGTGTGATTGCTGTGCTGTGAAATTGTTGTGAGCTTGATAATGGCGAAATGAAATTTGGAACTTCAATTGTTTGCCGTTCTGTGGGTTAAAAACAAAAACACAAGGGAAAGTTCACTGGGTGGTATTCGAACAGCTCACTTCATATTCCGCATCAACATCCAGCAGGAGGGGAAGCAGCTAATCACTGGATTTGACAGATAAGAGCGAGACACTGCATCAAAAGCTCACTCTGCCTCAAGGCTACAGCATGTAGCCGCTGTGTTAACAAAAGGTCAGAGTTAAATCGGAAAAAATGTCTGCTACCAGAATTAAAGTGAGACTTCGGAATCTTTCGTAATAAATAATGCATTGGATTTTTTTTTTTTTTTTTTTCTCTCGCAACTGAATTCATAAGCGGTAAAATACGAATTGTTCAGATCAACACACACAGGAGTGCTACATAAAAAAAAAAAAAAACGTTGTTCTTCTTCTCCACTGGCTCGGTTTGGCTACTGGCTAATGTGAGCACCTTTAAACTTTTCAACTTTAAACTCCAACTTTTCTACCGTAGGCTATTTCCGTATAACTGACATTAAGCTTTATGACTCTTCTCTACGTCAAAGATAAACACACCCAGGGTAGCGTCGTCTCACCTTAAGAAGCATTCTCGCAGAGATTTGTAATAACGTTGGGTCTAAAAGGACGCAAAATGTTACAGCTCGGCAGTTTGTACCTCGGTGTTACCCCACCTTTACGTGTCTACCCGGTTTTCACTGCTGACCCTGCTCGCACAGATAACTAATAGAAAACAACCGGTGCGTCGCGAAAACAGGTGGAACTCCAACTCCAGATTTCTGGTAGTTTGTGGGCAGAAATGGACGTCTGACATCAAATGTTTGGTAAATTGGGTAACGTGCGCGAAAAACCATCACTGTGAAAACTTCAAGTGAATAACAGCGATTCCTTTATCAATATAAATTTTTTTTTTATTTGAGCATTTTAGAGACAACTGTTTTGTTGTTTACTCAATTATATTTCAGCAGAACATTAACGAAGATAATTTAACACACTACCTACCGTGGCCGTACCTAACGGCAGTTTGACAAATCAATATCTGTGGCTCTTATGGTCCGGGACAACAGCAAACATGCACATGATAATATGATTATATGCAATGATAACAAGACCGCTAAAGCATTACTCCAAGTTGTTTACATGAGGACAGAGCTATTAATATTCCTGTTTCCATGCTACAGGAGACATCGTGTGATTAATGGCTAAAACGCCTCCTCCACTGCGTGGCAGTTTCCCTCCAGTGTTCAACCCCACCCCTGATCTTTTTCTGTCGAGATGCTATACTGTATCACAGCATACAGCATCCCTTGTGGCTGTCTTTTGTGCAAACACAGTAATTTAACTGGGCTTTGAGTCATTCCTTTTCAACAAAGGAGGGGGGGGGGGGGTGGACGAGTCACTCTTGGAAACGGCCTCCATATCGCACTAAAACACACGAGAAAAATGTAAAATAATGACGAGTTTAGGGTCACGGTGGACATTTTTACCCGCTGGGAAGGCGCATATCTTATTAATAATAATTAACAGGGACTGCATTTCCTTTTTTTTTTTAGATTTGCCGGTTCCACGGAGCCGTATTGTGCGTGCTGCGATGGGCACACACAGCGCAAAACATTTAATGGAACTGAGCCATTGTTAATGTCGTTAGTTACACCTGTGCTTTTCCTGCCATGAAAAATCCCTGTCGCCTGGATGAGGGAGCTTTAACCGTCATTATTATCGGATTATTGGCGAAAACAATTAACCGTAATGGAGTGACAATGCGGAGCACAGACACGCTTAATCAGAGAATACATGTTTGAATGCAATAACAAATATCCAATTAGGGTTGGAGGTATGAATAGAAGCGTCGTTACCGTGCTTTATTCCCGATGGAAACAAAATTGAAGAAAAATCAGTTTTGTGACACTGCACGGTGAGTCAGAGGCTAGCATGAGGGAGTGACTTTGCTTTTATTTAATTTTTTTTTTTCCCAAGGACCACAGGCATGGCTACCGGGAGAAAACTGAGAACGAAGAGAGTGGACGCATGCTGTGTAGCCACGGCAACGACAGGCTGTTATTCTAACCTCCGGCTAGATGGCTGTTTTAAGTTAGACATTTCGCCGAGATGAGGGGCAAGTGTTGAAGCTCACCATCAGAGGCAAGGTGTGTGGGGGTGGGGGTGAGGGTGGAGGGGGGGGCAGGAAGGGTGGAACTAACACTATGAAGAAGAAACATATTGTAGCTTTAAAAGCATGTAATAGGAAGCTGATTACATTTTGTCAGTCAAAGTGAGTCACATAAAGCTGCGTGACCGATACTAAAAATACAGAATAATTAGAGTTCTTGGCATCCGGAGTTATGTAATCTCATATTTGTTGCGCCAATAGAATAGTTGTGGACTTGATGAGTGAGAAAAAAACTATTTTTTCCGGGTCTTAAAAGTGATGCCAATGCACAAGTGCCATAAAGTGTAATACCACTGAGGGCCAATAGGGGCTAGGTAAAAAAAAAAAAAAATCTCTGGCTCCATGGACTCCCATTCAAAATAACATCAACTTCTCCCATGAAATACAAAGTAAATACTTTTTTTCCACGAGTCAATTTGGTGTCATTTTTCTAAATTCCCTCCTTGTGATTAGTTTTCTGATAGTTCTTCTCAAAATAATTTCAGCATTAATTCGATATTAGGCGTGAAAGAGAGCTAAATTTCAGGGCGTGGCTGGCTTGATTGACATGCCCGTGGTGCAGTAAGGTTTCTGGTATAGGTGGGCGGGGCATAATGTTATCAGTGAGATCTAACCTCTCCTTCCTCCCTTACTTGTCCAAATATGGTCACTTCTGGCTGAAAAACAAACAAGATGGCATCAGTTGAAATGTCAGACTTGAGGCTGCAAAACAGCCATTCAAAACACCAGTGGGTGACATCACGGTGTTTTGCCACTTGCCCTGACCACAACCAGCCACTCCCCCAGCGGTGATGTCACGGTTTACATGAGCACGCATGTACATCCCTACAGCAAGGAAAGTTAGAAAGTTATATTGTACTATATACCACTGTATATCAATGTCAGTCAGTCTGCCATGTACTGTATTTCCAATTTTAATTCGGAGATGTTCACGATATGATAAATCTTAGGGAGCTGGAACCAAAGAATGTTTGACGTCTGACATAAAAAAAATTAAGGCAAGTGATCAATCAATTATCAAAATAATTAAAGATTAATTTTCTGCTAATCAATCTGAGGAATTATCTCAGTCCCAGATTCCAGTTTGATAAACTGGAATTACCCAAAGCCCCGACGCCCTTTAGTAGTTAGCTTTATAGCTTGTGAAGGTGCCGGTATATGGTGAGATCTAGATCCCAAGAGGTCAGTTCGATGACTTCAGAAGAATAATTTTCTGTAGATTTATTTATACTGGATGAATCAAAATGTTTAGATCCTTCACAGAGTACGCGTTTAGTTGTTGTTTTTTAAATCGGAAGTTAAGAGATAAATAAATATAAATTTACTCAGGTAGGTTTTTTATGTAGTTTTCATATCTTGTGAATGTTAAAATGTTTATATTAAAATTAGTGCAGTTTATGTGCTGTTACATTCTGCTGAAGTGTCCTTTTTGATGCAACCACCAGGGGGCACCATAATCAGAGCTCATAGGAACCATTATCACGTGTAAATTTAATGCATCCCCATTAGACATCACTTAAAAGACATTAATAGTTATTCCTCCACTAATAAAGCTAATATGGTGGATTTAGGGCTCACTGAGCTGGTTTCAAGGGACCCTTTAGGAAACGTATTAATAATTCAAAGCATCCATGTATTTTTTATGTGACCGTAGCATCTTTTAAATAATTCTGATAGGATAAATTTCTGTTTCAAGAGACCATCCTGGCGATAATTCTGCAGTATGTGACGCTTTCTCTTCAGCGGTAGTATCGCGAGCATTTTTTTTATACAACCACCGGGGGGCACCAAAGTCTCAAGTTTTGGATCCTATTAACTAAATTAGGTGGGGCTTCAGAAATAGTGCCTTAAAAAAACAACAACAAAAAAACTCGTAATTATCTCTCATACCTGGACTGCGGGCGGTAATTCAGAGGTCTTTGTTTTAATTTGTGTAACATTACTCCCTAGATGCTGAAACGCCGCCTCGTTAATGCCGTTCATTTCCTTCTGCCATCAGTTATGCTCAGCGCAGATCATTTTGAAAGGTAAAATTGATGCGCATTTCATATTCATTAACTAAAATTAGGCCCGCCTTGTTCATCAACATTCCCGCATCAGTTAACTGCCTGCTGTGTCGCCGTCCTCCGCTGACTGACAAGCCCGTCCTGACTTCCTTTTCTCCCCTTAACCCCTCCTTCATTATCCGTGCCACTTCGCTATATCTCCACATTTCCATTGCCATTTTTCCCTCGACTTTGCTCGGGGTCTCCGCCCGCCGATTGGTTACCTCTCGCCACAATCACCCGCACTCGACCGGCCGCCGTGCCGCCGAGGGGCCGACTGATATCTCCTCGCCATCTTCCTCGCCGGCCCCGAGCGGATCAGCAATTAGAAGAGGCTGAGGACGTCCTCGCCGTAGCCGCCCCGGCGTAGGCCCGGCTTCTGTCAGCAGTAAACATGAAGAAACAACAACACAACAACACACAGATAAGGGCGGTCGTAACGGGAAGGCTTTGTCCTGGCTCGGTAATAGACAGCAACATTGTGTATTGGATTAGTCCGGCTAATCAGAGGGGGAGATCAGTGAAGAATTGGAATGTTATTGATTGGGACACGGGGCTCCCTCAATGCCACCAGGAGCACGTGATAGCATCTCTTATTTACCAACTAGCCTGATGAATCACTGGGCGCTGATAAAGCTGACAATGCCCTTGAGCCCTCCCCCGCCCCTCCCACCCCTGCTAAAGTGGGAGGACTGTGTGTATCTGCGTAACAGGCAATCTCGCAGCGCGTGTGTGCATGGATATTGATTGCATTTTTCTTTTATGGATTATTCCAGTCCCATATATAAAAAAAACAACAACCAACAACAACAACAAAAAAAACGATGTCAGCAGCCGTTTGCAGATTACATTTTAGCAAGTTCATTGGTACGTCGCTTTGAAGCCTGATTGTTATCAGAACAAATTAGAGGACGTGCCCATCTTGTGTTTTCATGCTTGTGCGGGATTGTGAACTTCGGGTTTTCCCTCATCTCCTTTGGACCAGCATTCAACAGTCATACTGGGGAGAAATCCATCACAGAGAAAGAAGGAGGAAGGAGGAGAGATGCCCCCCTCTCTCTCTCTCCATTAGCCTCGCTGGGCCAGAATGCAATGAAGCCACGAGGCAATTGGCATTTCGAGCAGGGGTGGGAGGGGGTGGGGGGGGTATGGGGAAGGCTGCAGACGCTCCCCGGTGTGTCCGCAGACGGCTTCGGCTCATGAACAACAATATACTGTATTTATTTGCTCACACAAAAACACCCTTCTGAGATTGAAGTAAACAAGCTCGCAAGCCATTATGAGGGCATGCTGGGAAATGTAGAAGTGGACAAGGGAGGGAAGTGGGGACACCGGAGACACAATATCACAAAACTACCACTGAAATGCACTGAACAGGAGCACAGACGTATAATATATATATATAATATAAATATATATGTGTGAGAGAAGGGAAGGGTTTCAACAGTCCTGGCATTGTAAATTGAATTTCAACACTTCTCTGCAGACACCAGAGTTGGATGAAACACAGAAGATTTTGTTGGACTCTTCCTCATTGATAAAGTTCTCACCAGGTCAGCTATATATATATTACAGCAGCTTAACAATGCGGAGAGATTGCTTCGATTAGATAATCAGAGGGCAGAAATAATAATGATCATTATTTCCTATATTGTCAGGAGCTTTCGCACAGCGATACTCGGTGCAGCTCGACGCAATTATAAGGACATCCCGATGAAGTCTCAAGTAAATGACTCCCCTTTCATCCACCTATTTTCATGCGAACTAAGATGTGCTGAATTACAAAAGCTGACCGGCACTGATGAAATTAGATTAAAACATTTCCACAAAACGGCTTTATGCTAAAAGACTCATGAGTATCTTACAGAAATATGTGATGGTAAAGCATTGTCCAATAAATAATGACAAATGCTTGGAGCTGCTCAGTGTCAGTGTCCTGTACAGCAGAGTGGGGTCTAAATATTATAAAATATCTGTAAAGTATATCCCCACACTGTCACAAATAAACCCTGGATTATAAATCACAAAAAGCAGCCAACTGCCCCAGAAACCCCAGAAACCCCAGAAACAGGCGCCCAAAACAACAGTGTTTACTCAAAACCAATTATCGTCAAACCAATAGAGGAATTTTGACCCCAATACTGATAATAATATCTGAGTTTGGGGAGGTTTTTTTTCAATTATATTTCAGCTGCTATTTAGTATTATGCACAAATCATGATCTTAACAACATCGTAACACGAGATTGTAAAAGTATGACAAGCTCTAATGTACCAAGTCAAGATATTTTACAGTGGAAGTGCCACAATGAAGGTCTAAGTAGCACTCAAAGCTAAATGTGAATGTCAGGAGACAAAACACGTCAACAACTACAGTGTTGTTAAGCGGCAGCAGCGTTTTACAGTTCACCATCTTAGTTTATCATATTTGTATGATATCCAGTAGCTGTTGAGACGTTACACTCAAAACACCAAGAATCTTCCTCGTGGGGATGTTAGGGGTGAAAAGTCTCGTGTTCACCAAAGCCCTGAAGACATATTATCTGGAATTAGATGCGTAATTCATCAAGTATACGTAAAAAAAACAACTAAGAAAAACGTTTCTGTTTTTCTGTTAATCGGGTATAATAATGAAGCTGCCATTTATAGTGAGAGTCAATATGTGACAAATTTATACCCATTGGGCCTCCCTCAGCATGTTAATCCAGCCGGAGTCCTGAACAGGTTTCAGCTGCAAGTCTCTACTGTGTGGATTTGGCCAATATTTATATATTTATATATATATATATATATACTGTGTGGATTTGGCCAATATTTATATGTTTATATATATATATATAATTTTTATATATATATTTATATATATTGCCCCATTTTATGTCTTCAATCTGCACCAAAGATGGCAAAAATGATCTTTCCTGGCTGATTTTCCTTCGGCGTGTCGGGGAATTTTGTATCCTTTTAGCGGCTTCTGAATGATTTGCTTTGCCGTTAAAAACAAAACAAACAGACATCTGCTTTCATTAAAATGATATTCAGTGTATTTATGATGCGTATGATACCAGTCACTTCATCAGAAGACTGTTTGGACACATAATTAGTCGAGTGAATCCGTCTGCCGGAGCTCGGTTGGGTCGGTACAGCTGGTCTAGTTTTTTCTTTTTACAGCCATCTTTCATGCCTCCTCCTCTATTAATAACTCTGTGATATATATCTGAGACATGAGAGCGAGAGAAACATGAAGGGAGCTGTATGAAAAGAATATTACCAAGGCTTAGACCAATATGGGATTAGGGTTTGACTCAACGGTGTTTGGGGTGTCAGGCTGTAAAGCCTGTAATGGATTCTGCCTTTCCCCCCCGCCATAAGAAGAATTTCATTAGTCGGGCTTTCTTTGGGGAGTTTTTAAGTTTCACATGATGATCACAAGAATAAAAACTCCGAAGGAGGAAAATACACAGAGTTCACTCAAAGTTTTCAAAGTTTGGAGAATGCTTGATATTAACTGTTGTTTTTAAGGTTGGGGATGAACGTGGATTTGAATTCTTCAAAGAAAAAAGAAGCTTGATTTCCAATGTAATCTTTTTTTTCATATCTACAGTCAGTCATGTCGACCCAAAAATCTTTTCATATTTGAAATGAAATCCTGTCATCATTTTTGTTTGTTGACTCCTGGCACCAAACACCAATATTAAATAAGAAAGTAAAAAGGACTGAATAAGTTTCCAGGATAATCTGATCTTTTTTTTGTTGTTGTCGTTGTTTGAACAGACACAGTTGTTGTTGTTGTTTTACCTGCTGTTAGCCTTGATGCTAACTTTAAAGCTATTTTTGAAATTTTTCACAGGCTATCAATTCTTTGACATCGATAAAGATTTTTTTAATTTCAAAAAGAGGAAAATTATTTCTTGAGTTCACGTCATGTTCACAGCGAGATATTTCTTCTGTCGAAATTGTTTTTCACCTCCCGTAGGATCTCAGTATTACTCATGTAAACTGTTCATGTTTATTCACTACAAAAAAAAGCTACAGACGCAGCCAGCGGCATACACACCAGCTACTCGTGTGCGTAGCGTTCATGTGAAGTGGAGCGAGTGTAAACGAAACACTTGCGTGTTACCACCTTCAAAAGTTGTTCTAATTGTGCTTGTTTACACCTCCATCAGACACGGAGCAACGTTAGCGCTCATCTGGAGCCGTGTTTCCTGACTAAATTATGAACGTTCGTCCAATATCTACTCCCCTTTTCTGTTCTGTGTTGGATTACTCTGTTTTTCTCGCTGCTTTGCCATAGAAATCCTGGAAGTCTTAAACAAAAATAATGATTGATATTCTCAATTGAGGAGAAGCAGAGTAACACGTTTGGATCGTCATCTTGCCGCTCCACCTTTGAGCTCCTTTGTCCTTGGTCGCCGTTGATATCTTTAAATCTCAAATATCCCAATCGAATGTTCTGCATTTCCATATAAGGAGGCGCGCAGCAGCATAACAAATTAGTTTGACCCCGGTGCAAATTTTCTTCTTGGGCCCCTCTGCTCACCCCAAATGGCCCAAACACATGACATAACACAAATAAAAGGGAGTAAGGTCATTGAGACAATCAACTCACCATTTCCCAGCATGCCTTCTTCCTTCCTTTGTAGACTAAAGCAAACAATTTAATAGGTGTAGGTAACGGGTCGAATTAATATTCATTTTCATTTTTAAAAACATTTCAATAAAAACAAATAAAGATAGATAAATCCAGCTATGACTCGGGACTATAAATGCACGAGGTGGGAAGGTGGTATCGAGACCTATTTTGGAGCCCTTCAACCAGTGGACCCTATCTTTGTCTAGAGAAACCCAGTGAAGAAGAAAAACTCTTTTACAAGCTTGAACAGCAGAGATATTTTACTCAAACCTGCTGCAACTGAATATGAGACTCAGCAATAATAGTAAAGGCTGTAAAAAAAAAAAAAACAAGGAGCTAAAAGGCACCAAAATGCTCCAGCGCAGCTGTTGTTGCAGCTTTAACAAAACACGTAAAACAGCCGCGAAAAGCTCTGATTTGCTCCTCTGCTGTCTGATGAACATACAAAATATTTACACCCTTCAAACATCCCGTCCTCCCGACACGTCAGCTCGATGCCACCCACCGCAACGCAAACCAAAGAATTTCACATGATTGGGATCCACGTCAGCCTCGGGGAGATTAGTGAACCTGAGTGTAGGTGGGTTGTTGTCTTTTCTCTTTCTCTCGGCTAACATCCCCTGAGGTAAACTCCGTCCTATTTCCCGTTGTGCGGCAAAGCCTCAGCATTTCCTCTCTCTCACGGTTGCCATGAAAACCTCACCGAATTCCGGGAAGACGCTCAGCGGGGGGTGCGGGGGAGGAGGGGGTGCCGCTGGGAAAGCTCGCTTTGCAGGGTCTCCCGGGGTGCTGGGTGTAAACCGGTCCCCTCCCACCCATATGTCCGCAACGACGGTGGTGGTGGTGGTGGTGGTTGGAGAGGGGTGGGGGGGGTTGGGAGCCGTCACTCATCCGCGCCGCCTTCTCCTGGCACTTCTCTCATCGTGATTACTGCCTCCAACCTGGGAGTGCGGAGTGGAAAATCAGCATCCACCTGCCTCCGTCACAGAGAGAAACTCTTTATCCTTGTTTGTTCTAAAACAGGAGACGTGTTTATGCTGTTAGGAACTCGCACGTTCTCCTTTATGTGATTTTAATTGAGGCGGTTAAGCCTCCCTTGGAGCAATCTTAACTATTAAGCGCTCGGAGTTGCACGCAAACATGTTTCCGTATAGGACGCCGGTGTTCGATAGTTACCCGGGGAGCAGATGAGTTTGGGCGAGGGGGTGGGGGAGGGGGGGGCCCACCGGCCTTTCTTTTTCAGCATCTGTAGAAGTGTGAATGTTATCTCTGGTGAGCAGTGAGCAGACAAAGCTCTCGTCTTCAGATTCTGCAGAAGCTCCATCACGTGTGTGCGTGTGTGTGTGTGTGTGTGTGTGAGAGTGTGTGTGTGTGTGTGTGTGTGAGAGTGTGTGTGTGTGTGTGTGTGAGGGGACGGTATGTGGTATATGGGTGGGGGGAACATTAATCTGTGTACATATTGTCGTGTGCGGTGTGTGTTTGTGTGGGAGTTAATGTGAAATTATGTGCGCACAGCAGTTCGGCCATCTGTGTGTGTTTGTGTAATTTGTTATTTGCACCGCCTGTATTGGTGCTGCATATGCACACAATGAGGCGAAGTTTTTTTTGTGTCGGGGTGGGTATATGTTGCGTGCGATGATACCGAAGTTGTGTCAGTGTGTTGGTACATATTTCCGCACGTGTTTCTGGTGTGTGTGTGTTTCATCGCGTTGCCTTTGTGTAGTTTTGAAGGTGCATGGAGCGTATTTGCCGGCGTGAGTACACGCGTGTCGATATTTGTGTGTGTGTGTGTGTGTGTGTGTGAAACGCGAAGGCCTGAGTAAAGCAGATAAACCGCCTCACCTGCCAAGCAGGCCCCCCCCCCTTATCCCCCCCCCCCCCCCGGGGGGGTGGTGGTGCTCGTTCTTGTTGTCGGTGTGCGTGTCTTCGTGCGGTCAGGATGGGGGTTACCGGGCGGACGAAGGTGGTCGGACATGACAAACGGTGTGGAGGGGAGGGGGGCGACACCTCACCACCTCTTGAACTACTCACGGGCCTCACCTCGCTTTTCCGCCGGCGAGGCGCGTATATATATATATATATATATCTCCGGTTGGAAAAAAAAAACGTAATGGCCTCTAAAGCCGGGATTGATGTTATCGTTGCCCCGGGGTTGCTTTGTGAGCCAGTTAATGGCGGTTGTTAACCGAATGTGGCCCGGACAATGCACCTCGCACACACATATACCCTATAGACTCCCGAGGGGTGGGAAAAGGACGGGGGGGAGGGGTTATAACTTCTCTTTTTTTCTTTTCATGGAGATGATTTTATTTAGGCTCACCGCATGTTTGCTGCCGGAGCTGAGGACCGGGTTGTAAAGTTTTTTTTGTGTTTTTTTTTACGATAGAGAAAGGAGCCTTTTTCGTCGCTGCTGGTGAGTCAGCGGATTTGGCTTTTAATACCGGAGCCGTCACAGGAGTATCGATGCATGCGCTAGTGTTTTTATATCCAATTTTGAACCTGGAGAAAGGAGGTTGCTCGGCGACACTTTTGCTCGTAAAAAGTGAGGATGCAGAACGACCTCGGGGGCGGCGTGATTCGGGCGAGATCAAATTCAGGACCGGGAGAGCTCGGCTGTTTTTCTTCTTTGGTAACTCTATTTCCTTTATGGTAGCTGACGGTGTAAACACAGGCAGGAAGTTGGTGACGGAAACAGAGGTAGAAACATACAAGGTCCTCGGCTGCAATCAAACCAGGGATGTTGCCGTTAACTATCAGGCTGCCAGAGCTCCTCAAAGGTTTTTTCAGCTCAGCTGAGCGAGTTCGATCAAACACTCTCCTGAAACTCGTTCTCCAAAACTTCTTGCGGGATCCTGGTTTTCACGTGTAAAACTATGTTCCCAGCATGCCCCTGGTTTTATCGTTAAGTTGGACACCTTCTGCTGCATAGCTTCTTCCTGGATGGAAAAAAAAATATTCTCAAATACTACATGACTATATGTCATTCTTCCACAGGTGTAAAACAAAGAATTATCTCCTTTCTAAAGACTGGACTTCCCGTGGTATTCTTCTGGCGGCGAGCTGGACACCGTCTGCTGCAATTCTTCTCACTAGATCTTCCAAGTGGTCTCAAGCTGATCAATCGCTTCCCGATAATTCTGGTTCCAATTTAAGGTCCCGGTTTGACTGCCAGGGTTTTTGCTTGAGAGATATCAATAAACCTTTACCAGCCTTTGTCCATCTCAAAACTTCGACTGAGGCCTGCTGACTTTTCCTCATTGAAGGTGACCAAGCTTTTGAAGTCAACCTTTGGATCTCTTTCCCTCTAAACTCAGTAGACTCTTCTTCCAGACTGACCTTTGAATTGCCTTTTTTTTTTTTTTTTTTTTTTTTTTTTTTGCAGTTTCTTTCCCATATGTTCTTTATTGTTTGGTTAGTTATTGGTTTGTTGCAACTTCAGCTCTTGAACGGTGCTCCTTTCAACGAGAAGGTGCGGTCTTCGACTCCTTACGGATGTTTGAGCACCTTCCTGTGTCTCGAAGGACGAGCCCAGCCTCCTCCCGGCAGAGGAATCAATTTCCACCCCTGACCTCGGTCTTGCGCTCATGACCGCAGGTGAGGGTTGGGTCGATCAGTAAACGGAGACCTTCACCTGCAGGTTCAGGTCCCTCTCCATCACGACAACCCAGCAGAGTCTCGGCTCCGTTACTGCTGACACCAGTTTATGTGACATTTTACATCTTCCTCATGAGCGAGACCCCGGGATATTTAGGGAACACATTTATTACTTAAGAGTAAAACGCTCTTTGGGGCTGTTTCCGTGTTGGATCGGCATGCCTCCTGGCGAGTTCGGAAAACAAAAGTGGCCGGCTTTAAGCCGTGTTGTTCCCACCTGGCGTTTCATGTCGCTCCAAACGTGACGTCTCGCGATCGGATCTCACTTCCCCGCTCTGTATGCAAATGTGCACGTTCTACACGGAAATACACGAGTAAATACGCACAAGAACACAAATAGATACGTAAGGGAAGGAGTAAAAAGGAACAGGCATTTAACAACACAGAAGTCTCTGCTCACTGACCCTCATTCTAATGCACCATCTTGTAAGAAATGTATGACGTATTTCACGTTCGTAAATGTCTGAACACTCAAGTTTGTGAACCCCAATTCACGGCCTGAAACGTGACGATCCGGATCGGCTCCGGTTAAATGAATTTAGTCGTTCCAGCGCGTCTCTGCTGCTGTGGATCAATAAAGTGTTGGAAATTATACGATATAAACTAAAAGAAAAGAAAGTTAAACTCAGAGGAGGCTTTGGTGAAACAGGGGTCATTAATTCACTAATCAGCTGCTTTTGTAACGGACCTACAGGAGAAAGACTAAATGGAGGAAAACAAAAAACTCTAAAACTAACAAACCTGCTGTAATGTGACGGTAACATGTGGAGCACCAGGTCAGATAGGAACAAAGGGACATTTATTTGTATTGATACTCAGCTGAGTAGGCGCTCTCACAATGCGTCCCTGTTTAGCGTTTCCACACAGATCAGATCTGAATGCGTCCTGGGTGCGTTTCAACCACAGACTGTATATAAAAGTAGACGTAGCTTCCGGGTTCTAAAAATGAGGCCGATGCGGAGGTGCCTTAAACTGCAATACCACCGAGTGCCACCAGAGGTTGGCTCCAAAAGAGCCTCCGGCTCCGTAGACTCCACTTCAACCTTTTTCGTGAAATTCCAAGTCAATCAAATTTCACCACGAGTGTTGTTGCTTTTTTTTTTCCGCTAAAGTGGCTTCCGTCATTAGTTGGAAAATAAGCGTCAAAAAGCCTTGTTTTTTGGGGGGCGTGTCTGTTTGATTGACAGGTAAAAGCAGCCTCTTTCGCGATGGCCTCAGAAATGGAGATGCTCATGCCCGACACTCCACACACATTTGCAAAGTGCTCTGATCTAACGTATCATGCCGAACCAGAGTCTGTTCACGAGAAACACAAGCAGAATCGATGCACACCGAGAACACACTTGACTTCAGTGAAACGTGGACCCAACGGCTCAAAGTAATAACCTCAGTGCCTGATACACATATAGGTTCACTTTTTCCCCCCCTCGTTGTTCAGTCGGCATTGCCCAACCGCAATATAGTAACACAATTACTTTCGCTTGCAGAGAAAATGAAGCTAAATTAGGTGTAATTTAGACAAATTCATCTCTAAAACACAACCTAAAGAAGTGGAGTCCTAATGATTGGAATTTATGTGCTCAATATGTTGCAGTAAAAACAAGGTGTTTTTTTTGGAGATGCTACCTGAAGCAGAAAACAGAAAAAAATAAAAAGGGAATGTGAAGTTGGAAACATAAACCACCTCCACTCGACTCCCTGCAACACACTTACCATCTACAGAGAAAATACTTACAGTTTGTGATGACTTCTCACTCGAGTGGGCTGATTTGATGTATCAATCTGCATTTAGCTCCCCTCAACCCCAGACGGAGAAGCACAAAACAATCTTGTTCTTTGTTTTGCGAGCCGCCGTCGTAATCACCGCCGGTTTTTCATCGCGGCGGAGTGTCGCTTTTGTTGTCGCCGTCTCGCTGCGAGATGTGTCGTTTGTTAGCTGTATGTTTTGGCTTTTCGTCGGCCTTGATTTCACATTTTCGCAAAGGCTTGAAATGGGGGGGGGGGAGATATCATTTCAAAGGGGTGACACGGTTGTGGGTCGGGACCGTCTCTGGTTACGGAGCAAAGATGTGGGCACGGCGGCCCCTAATGGTGATGGGAGATAAAAGTTCCACTTTTTCTGGGAGGAATAAATAATGGTGAGGTATCATATCATCCCCCCCCCCCCCCCCCGCCCCAAAAAAAACAAAATCAACTCTAACGGCTTCGTGCACATGCGTGTATCTGCTTTGCACGGCTGCCGTGCGCCTGGGTTTTTATGCAACATGAATGTGGGCAGAATGAAACAGTGGATTCATTTTGAACAAAGCCGCAGCACTTTAAGTGCTCCGGTTACCGAACAGCAGGGAGAGGTTTTTTTTCGGAGCCGTTACCTGCAGGATTCTTCTGTCAGCACTCGAAGCCCCCCGGTGTGGCAACCGGGTCTCTGTAAGTTTGGCGAGCTGGAGCGCACGTAATGAGACCCTGATGGAGGGTGACGCTAATGTGCTAACGCTGTTCCGAGATCTTGAAAGTGTGGTGTCCTCTGCTTCACTTGAAGAATTCTTGCCGTGGCTCTTAACAGCAAGTGGGTGGCACACAAGTGCAGGCGAGCACCCGGGCAAGGCAGATAAAACAGGATGATTATCGGCTATTATTAGCCTTTGTCGGATCGGCCTTTCAGTAGCGAGATATTTTCCCTTGATGAAGTACGGGATGTGAAAATGAAGATGGTGCATTAACGGGCATGTTTCTCCCCCCCCCCCCCCCCCCCCCCCCCGAAAATAGATTCACAAGCAAAATCTCAGATTAAAAAAGGGATGGTTGAGAGTCATATATCAGACCTGTTGGTTTGTAGCATCAAATAAAAACTTCTAGTAAACCTCATCACTGCAACCTCTTGTACGTGGGTCATTTGTTAACGGCTAAATCTTATCGTATGTGCTTAAGTGTGATTTTAAACTCTTGCACCTCATGAAAAACGGCCCTACATTAGGTCATTATAGGCTGTAATTTAAACATAATATAACGTGTCAGTTGGCTCGATTGGTATTAGGGACTGAACATGAATTTGTAATATTATAATAGTCATTCAAATATAAAGAAAATTGATTAGTTATTCCTTATTACTTGCGTATTTTTGAATTCCAAATGTAAAAATTTGAATAAATTGTGTTTTAATTCATTTCTATGAATAAGTGCCATATTATTGCGCAATAACACGGGCCATCTTTACTTTAATTTGTCTTATTTTTGTCATTCTGGTAGGAAAAATAAAATCACCAAATTAAACGCACCGACTTCCTATTTCACCTCCAAATAAATAAAGTGGTTCGTGATCAACTGACTAGACTGTTGGCTTGTTTACAACCTGCGTGATCGCTCGTGTTTCGCAATGTCACCGCGTTCTCAGATCGTTAGAAACGACGGAGAGAAACCGCGGCCGAAAGAAACAAAATGAAGAAGCTGGAATCATCTAAAACAGACGTTCCTCGCTGTGCAGCATCTGAAGGGGAGAAATCAAACCCCAGCATGTTTGTAAATGCAACATTAAATGCAACATTTCCACTACTGAGAGGTGAAATACGAAGACACCATCTGCGTTTTTACTTTTTTATTATTACTATTACTATTATTATTATTATTGAGCATATCGGTGTTGATTTATTCATTTTCAGCGAGCACTCGTACGTACTTCCAGGCTTTGGGTTGTTTGCAGCCACTTTAATGGATAAAACAGACTTGAGCTCAGGTGACAGTTGTTTACATCCCCATCAGTCTCTCGTGTGGTAACCATGACAACTTTGCAGCCTGTGGAGGAAAGTAAGGTTGATAATTACTGTTAGAGTACCTGGTTTACTTTAACTGTAAGTGGCCAGGGGCATTTCAGAGTTGATTCACTTCAGATGTAAAACTCAATGAATCGCACCCATTGAAATGATGACGGCAGTATAGTACAGATATTAAGATACGAATATTATGATGTAATTCCCATGCGAGCAGAGTTTCCAGACTGCACTCACGGTGAAGAGAACTGAGCATTGTGAGCGACAGGTGAGACAGCCAGGCTAGGAAAGAACCTTTCGCCTGGAATATGGCTCCCAAAAAAAAAAAAAAATGCATTAAATATTAAACAGGAAGCCGGGGTCGTGTGATGTTTGCATAAAACGGGGGAAACCGGCCCACAACAGCTGCTGTAGAAAAGATGTTACCTCGATGTCGAAACGTCGGTGTTGTAATAAGCAGCGCTCGATACGCGTTAACGCTTTACCTTGAATAGGAGAACTTTAGCAGCACTTAAAATGGCACTTACTTTTAGCACTTTGTAGTTTGGCTTTCTGGAAGAAATTGTATTTTCTTGATTCTTGTTGTTCTGGGTTTTGTACCCTCACGGTTGAAATGCTTTGGATAAAAGCGTCAGCTAAATGAAACGTAATGTTAACAATCAGCTGTTGTTGCTGACTTGCAGATCGCCAACGTGACCGCTGCTTTCCAAACACACTCCGCTTTTTCAACGTGGACGCAGCTTAAAATCAGTAAATAAATAAGTGGACTGGAATTTGATTGTAGAAAATGAACGCATATCAATTATAGAAAACATAACGAAGGAGCACCCATCGGAGCCGTGCTGATAAAGAGCCCACACGTCACGCTCGGTGAGCTGCGTTCAGGAAATGCAGTTCAGGAAATCAGCTCTAGGAGCACATCATGTAAACCTGCAGCCACGTGTTGAGGTCTGTGTGAGTAAAGCTGTTGTGTTTTCAGTCAGGTTGGCTTTATTAGCATGCGGGCGCAGCGCGGTCGACCACTACAACCAGCGCTTCTTCATTTCTGTTGTACGCAGCAGTAATAAACATCTGCACAACTTCTGAGAGGCATCCAAAAAAGGGAGATGACACCCAGTTGACGTTTATCAAAGAAACCGGCTGATAAGAACTCATTCAACATTCGATGTAGGAGCAGAATGTGATTTTTCTGGGTGATGAACGAAGGTAGTTTTCCATTTTTTTTGGTCTTTATTTTCAACCAGACAGGAAGCTTCATGGAGTCGAAAAAACACAGCCACCGTCAGAGTTTTGTCGCCGTTGGCTGGAGGTTTGCAGCATCTTCACACCCCGGATGCAAAGAGTCGAAGCTCTGCAAACCAACCGTGTTGATTCACAAATGAGATCTCATCTGGAACAGACCGATAAAAATGGCATCCGAGTGATACGATGCGTCACGTGATCATACGTGACGATATGATACGGGAGCGCCGCGAGGCAAGTGTTGCCTGGAATTGATCAAATTCAGTATTCACTTATTATTATTCCTAAGAAACATACTTTTATGATACATTTATTGATATACATGAGTTGCTGGTCTTATCTACTTTGATTTCAATTTTGATTCTTTCTTTTTTTTCTCTCTCGTCCGAACGAAGCGGACTCGGGGCGTGCGGTCGTTCCCTCCACGTCAAATCGTGTTTTATCAAGGACGTTCGCGTCTCATCTATTTTGCTTTGTCATGAACTTCTGACTGCAGTCTCCCGGGTAAAACCCTTCTTCGTACGTCATGACCTTTTTCGACCTGCCGCATAAAACACAAGGCACCTTGTCTGCGTCTCTCTGTCAACGGCTGTGTCAAAATGTCAGTATTTGGAGCCGCAGGAATAATGACAGACTGGCTTTCAAAAGATGAGCATTGAGAAACAACCACGTACAGTTAGTCGTCGACAGCCACATTAGCTCAGACGAATTCAAATCAACCGGTGTTACATTTGAAGAAACCCTTCCATGAGTTTAGAGCAACACCTACCCTGCCTGCAGCGGCAGCCAAGTGAGCATTTAAATGAAATGATTTCACAACCGCCAACAAATATTTAGTTTTCTGTGCGAGTTATTGACTGACATCACAATGGGGTGAAAGCGTCCCCCGCAGTACAGGTGCTTTGACAGTCGCCCCCGGCACCGACAGATGCCCCGATAATGGCTTCTTCTGAGTAAACACAGATTTTTCTCACAATCAAAGCAACAGTTTGCTCCCTATTGTCAGAGGGGTTATTCTCCCTCCCTTCAGCTCCTTCAGCTGTTGTACATGAAACCTAAAAAAAAAAGGAATCAGCAAACAAAAGACACTCCTGTCTTTTCCTTTAACAGTGAAGGATCAGTGATTGTTGTTTGTCTAGCCGTGTAGCAAATATATACGGGTAGGTAATAATTTAGCCGTTGCAGAAATGTATATATGCAGACCAAACAACTTCATCATTCACATCAGAGGAAGCACGGACAGCTCGTTTCAAGTCAACAATACTATCTTTATATAGATAAAACTAGAATTACTGCCCAGTGGTTGGATGCCTCTACTAACCACTCAAGTTGTAGTATCTGTTCAAACCCATATAGGTATTGAACTCACAATTGACCTCCAAAATCGAAACAGTTCATTTCTCAGCCAAAGTGAACATTTGTGACAAGTTTAAAGAAAAATTCCCTCAAGGCGTTCCTGAAAAGTTGCGTTCACGGGCATGGGTTAATGTGGGGTGACAGTAACTTTGACCTTTGACCTTTAAACAGCAAAATTTGATCAGGTCATTATTGGTACTATCTGAATGTTTTTTGCCAAATTTGAGCAAATTCTCTCGAGGCGTTCTCGATATATTGTGTTCACAAGAACGGGAGCTGGACGTGACTTTGAACTTTGACCTTTGGCCGCCAAACTCTACTCAGTTCATCCTTCAGGCCAAGTGAACGACTGTGCCTCATTTGAAGAAATTGCCTCCAGGGGTTCCTGAGATATCGCGTTCGTGAAAATGTGTCGAATTGGGGTCACTGTGACCTTGACCTTCGAATCGGTTCATCCTCGGTACGAAGTGGATGTCTTTGCCAAGTTTGATCCAATTCCCTTGAGGCGTTCTTGAGATATCGCATTCTCGAGAACGGGATGGACAACCGGCTATGACTTTCGCCGGCGCAAAAGCGTACATATCGATAGTGAAGCATTCGTTGATGACGTCAGTAAAATAATATTAGAATAACAGTAATGACACACCATCAGGCTTTAAATGGAGCCAGTGCCTTTCAAGTGAAGGTGGAAAAGTCTAATCTTGAGCTGCCCTCTCGCTCTTTGCTTCACAGCCAGCGGACCAGCATTTTGGGTTTCGCCAGTACATTGAGCAGATATTGCCATTTTCCTGAAAAGTCTAATATTGATCGATGGGAACAGTACCCCATTCCCATTTCACCTTGATTGGATGGTTAACAGAAGAGAACCAGATGAAGTATGAGAAAGATGAAGAGGGGCAAAAGTTATCTGCTGCAGTGAAACCCTGTTGAAGATTAAAAAAAAAAAACATTTTTAGGCAGAAATGATACCTCGATGCAACATTTTAATGAAGTTTTCATCATCCACGTCCGAATGAATGAGCTCAGACGACGGCGGCGACACTCTCCTCTTCCCCCGGAGCTCCGAAACCTGAAGCCAACCAGTCTCTCTCTCTCCATCTCTCTCTCTCTCTCTCTCCCCGAGTGATTCAGACGCTTTTTTTTTTTTGGATGGATTTATCAAGTGACTCAGGAAACTGTGAAGAGCAAGGAGGGGATTGGGGAGGAGAGCGGATCAAGTGGCTTCCTCTAATGAGCCCTGTCGACACTGTTCTGCCTATAAACAAATCGGGCTGACAGATGACACAGCGGCGGCAACTCGTCTCCGGCGAACCACCTGTCGACGATCGTTTTTTTTTTTTTTTTTGGGACTCCGGTAAAATGCGCCGCTTTGTCGGGGAAACTTCCCGCCTTCTTCTTCTTCTTCTTCTTCTTCTTCTTCTTCTTCTTCTTCTTCCTCCTCTCCATCAGTCACTAAAGTCCGTCTGTCTTCTCGCTCTTTCTCCGAAAACACACCCGGCTCACACATTTTCAGGGGCATCACGGGAGAGTCATTAGTCATTATTTTCCTCTGCTGTCTCTCTTCCCACACATACGCTGTCACTTGCCAGCTCTCTGCCCCTGCTCGAGAAATTATGAATTATGTTTGCGTCTCACTCTCTGCAGGGGCCGCGAATGGGAAGCGCCAACCCGTGAAGCTGCTGCTTTGTTTATTACTCTTCTTAAAAAAAAAAAAAAATTAAAAAAAAGTCCTTTCTTTTTTTCTTTTTTTTTTTTTTACCCCTCGCCGTGCCTGTCAATCACGATTTAAACCAACCGCCGGTCACCGCTGAGCTACACCGCCGCGCGCCGTATTGAGACGAACCGCCTCGTTTGTTTCACAACTTTGTCGGGCGCGTTTCGGTTGCGGCGAACAGGAAGGAAACCCGCTTTATTTTTTTTCCTTGTTGTCGTTGTCATTTATAACTGCCGCGCAGCGTGGGACCGCCCGCCACCAAATGTTCTCCATTTCATAATTTTTTCCCAGTAAATGCCAGCGGTGGATTTATCGCCGTCGCTCCGCCGACGTTGTCCACTCTGGTTTTTAATTTGGTATTCATTTCGGGAAGTCCGCGAGACTGTTTGACTTAAGTAAGAGCGTGTCAGATGAAAGCGTTATTTATCAGAGACAGTGGATGGACATGAAGACCGACAGGTGGCTTTTTGCTCTTCCCCCCCCACCACCACCTCCCTTCCCCCGGCACATGGCGCACATCTCTTGTCCCGAATACAGCTGTGGGTAAATGAGGAGGCCCGGAGGCTGCGGAGGGCTCAGAAAGAAACCCCACATGTGACAGGCCCTAAGCCGATGACTCAGATTAAAATACGGGTGCTGTATACCCGTCTGAAGCTATATGACAGGGTGACGAGCGTCTCCAACCGAGAACGCTCGCAAGCGCGTTGCCTAAGAGGATTTTCGAACACAGAGCGTTTCTTTTTCTCCCCCCCCTCTTTATCGTCTTTAATATATCCAATGTAATAAGAGCATTGTGCAGGATGCTGTGTTCTCATGCCGTTTTGTGTTGCATAATGCGGGCGTATTGCCCTGGTGTCGCTTGCACGGGGGAGACTACATATGCCGTTAAGTGTAGTCCAAATTATTAATGCTAATTCCGCTACAGCTGATTTAGCTTTACTCTTGTTAGCGGCATTGAGCGCTCAGAAGATACAGCAGGGGTTCCCCCCCGGGGGGGGGGGGTCTGTGTTTCTGCCAATTTCTTTGGTGATGCTCTAAGAGCTAAGCAGAGAGGGGGAGAAGGCACTGATTTAGGAAGTGTGTCAGCCCTTCCTAAGAACTTGTGCATAACTAATCCTGTAAAACCCATTGATCCCTGACGCAAGCCTTTAGACGCATCGAGGTATTGATTACGGATTCTTTAAGGAGCCCTATTTAGCATTAAGGGCTTTCCGAATTCAGTTTTCTCCCTTAGCTGTAGCTCAGCACGTGTCTTAAAGCACAGACCTGAATCTGGTCTGTAAATGCATCTCTTAAGACCTGATCCGCCTGAACCCAACTGGTACCGTCAACCCAAAATCGGAGGCTATATTTTTAGTTGGCGACATGGCTCGAGTCAGTCAGTCGAATGGAACAGACAAACAACTACTGTGTGTATCGAGTAGACATTTTTTACAGAATTTCATGGTTCCCGGAGGATAAACCTTCTGGACTTTGGTGACCCGCTGACTTTTCCTCTTGCGGCAAAAAAAGGTTTCCACTTTTGGCTTTTATACTGGAATATGTCTACAACTATCTCACAGATTGCCACAAAATTTTGTGAACATGTACACAGTACCCAGAACATGAACCTTTGTGAGTCGGGTGATCCTCTGACTTTTTCTAAAGCGACACCAGCATGCCAACTTTTTTGTCATCGACCAAATGAACTGACTCAACACTTCGAACAGACGTTTATGGCGGTCACAATGATGCCAAATAGTTACTTTTCCACTCATGCCATAACGTAACATGAATGGATTTGATGCCATGAAATTTTGTTTAGACCTTCATGTATCCTGCAGGAAACATTACACATTTTTGAGAAGTGCCCTGCTAGTATGTTTTAGCTTAATTTTGTTCAAAGCTAATGCAATGGACTGGCTAAACTCTCTCTCTCTCACTTGCTGACTTCAGATAGGAGTTTTGTATCAACTCACAAGAAATGACATGGATATAATTGGAAATAATTGGCAGTCAGAGAAAGAAATTGATTAATTGATTTTTTTCAATAATTCGATCGAATTAATTCGAAGTTGCGAATTGCTCGTTTCTAACTATCTTACTGTCTCTGTTTCTGCAGGGCTGAAGGTGCGCGAGGTGATGATCAACGTGTCCCGCCAGCAGGTGGAGGATTTCCACGGGCCTGAGGACTACTGGTGTCTCTGTGTGGCCTGGAGTCACCTGGGCACCTCCAAGAGTCGGAAGGCGACTGCCCGCATCGCCTGTGAGTACCGACACCGTTCATTACTCTGTCACAAAGCTCAAAGCGAGGGAATTTCAGGCTCACCTACTTTCAGGGTGCATGTAGGAGTGAAACAGTCAAAAATAGTCCAAACACTGGCAGTAAATATTGAAGGTGACATTGTGTTTGGTTCATAAATATGATTTCATACTTTTATTTTAAGGAGAACTCCTCCAGTTTTACACATCAGTGTGTTTCGGTGTGTTAGGGGAGGGGAGTGGTATAACGCCTTTTTATGTTTCCGGAGGGAGCGGTGTGAAGTTTGATAAACATGATGATAGTTGAGTCGGTGTTGGTAGGGTCGGAAGACTGCAAGTCTGAAAAATAAAAGAGAATCCGGGGGTGTGGAGCAGGAAAAGATTGAGCTCACCAGTCTTCATCTGTGCTTGAGGCAAGAGGCACGAGGCTGCATTAGCTGCTACTAACGAAGCATAACAAGAAAAATGTTAACAAATTATTGGTGCTAGAGTTTCTTGGTGGGACACATGGGCTTCCTGTTTAGAAAAAGAAGAAAACACACAATATTTCTGGTGCATCAATTCTTAGTTTTTTTTCTTTAAATAATAAAGGACACTGTAATTAAAAAAGGTCTAATAAGATTGATTTATTTTCAAATTAAACTGGGTCAGGATCTTTTTTTTTGTTGTTGTACATTTTCAGCTCAGTTGGAGGCAGCAGACTAGCTTGGTTTACCCATTTATTTAAGTTCCTTTATACTGGTCAGAAAATTGTGTTTAAAACCCTGAAACAAACACCTATTTGTGGTACTTGTCGGCAGTAAAAACACAAATTAAACCAGGACTAAGTGACAGTCATATATGACGTGTATGAATTAAAAACATAGAAAACTTGACCTTGCTGCTGATATTCAGCTCTCTGTTGGTCCGACAAAAGACAGAGAAAAAAATAAAACTGTCTTTCAGCCGCTCGACAAAACCTTGAATTTCCCCTTAGAGGTTTAAGTACTATTCGACAAATGATTTACAGTGTCTGTCCTCTGAAAAAAACTGAAGCTAAAAGACAACAGGACCTTATTTTACATTCCTGCTTTGGTTCGTGCCCAACAAGCTGATATTATCTTCACAGAAACTGAATCAGAGTTATCAGCGATGAAATAATCAATCCCCCACAAACTAATGCCGTCTAATAAAGTCAGACACATCGTGGTCTAGGACCGATACTGCTGCCGGAGGGTGTTTGAAGTTATCTGAGAGCAGAGAGAAGTCAAATACTGTTAAACATCAAGAAAGCAAAATAAGTTTTGTCCTTTGAGGAAAGAAAAAGAAATTCGACTTCACAGATGAAGAGATGTGCAAATTTGCACTCCTTTTTGCACACCGGCTGAACCGAGGCTTCCACGGTCTCCTTTTCCTGTATTTAGATCTCTTAAATGCGAGAAAACCTCTCCTGATCCTCGGGGTACATGAAACCCATTCAGAACCGGTGTTACAATTTCAAAGGCACATTTCTATTCTTCCAAAGAAAAAGAAGAAGCTGCCATGTTAAACGTTTTTCAGTGGATAACTGCAGCACACTAAGCTATCAAAGGCAGTTTGGGGGAAATGGGGCCGAATGGGATCCGTCACTATTGTATGCACATGAATGCCCCGGGATGATCAGAGCAATCCTTGCTCACTCCATCCATCCAGTGTATCCTCCAAACCACCTTGTCAACAGATTTACCCCCGCACAGGGACCATCGGATCCTCTCTATCCTGCACAGGCTGTAGCGGGTTTTTATTTTTTTGAAGGTCGTGGTGTGCCGAGTGGCCGCTGAAGGGGATTGAGGCCAGGCTGACCGTGACACTTGATACCTGACAGCTGCCTCTTATCTCCCCACACAGACCTGAGGAAAAACTTTGAGCAGGACCCCCAGGGGAAGGAGGTGCCAATCAACGGGATGATCGTCCTGCACTGCCGCCCACCGGAGGGAGTGCCCGCGGCGGAGGTAAGGCTCCGCGGCTCCTCCTCTCCGCTGAAAGAGGAGAGGCTCATAAGTCCTACTGTGCAGATCCGCATCAGAGCAGCGATCCTTATTTATTCTGTGAGAGTAACTCTGCCACTCAAAACAGTCAATTCTACCTTTTCGGCTCGGCTTCCTCTGACCTTTAAGAGAAGGATGGAGGTTGTGCTTTAGATACCGGCGATAAACGCAGGAAAATGTTGGTTCCAGAGCGAGGCAGGATGAAAAAGATTCATAACATACATTTTAATTAACTCCTCCATCCACAAATGTATAATGTATCGATAAAACACTATAAACCAAGCGGCAACCCACAGTGACAAGGATCTGACTCAATCTGATTGGAAGCCTGGCAATCCTACGTCCCGCCCACCAATAGCGAATGACATACAGAACATTTTTATAGACCGAGAATTTGATGAGAGAAATTGAATGGGAGTCTACAGAGGCTTTTTGAAGCCAACCCCTAGTGGCACTCGGTGGTATTGCAGTTTACGGCACTTCCGCAACGGCCTCATTTTGCGATTCCGGAGGCTACGTCCACTTTTATATACAGTCTATAGATGAGACGAGTACTCGGCTGAAATGAGTATCCGGTACGGATAATGTACTTTTGATGAGTATAATCCGAGTAAATGCATCAATATCCGTGCTTCTAACAGACACCAGCTGTTGTGTACACATCAAAGCAGCTACACACATAGCTCCGCCTCCTCGTTTACACAGACTGAGAGACACTGGCCGTGCTGTCGATAGGAAAGAAGCTGGTGACTGAGATGAATGACTTTAACTCAGATAGTCCTCGAGAAATTTGCAGGCTAGAAGAAGAGGAGGGTAAAAGTTGTGTTTGAGTAGTGCTACTGGCTCGCATATAGGTTTGTTTTGGGATTTTTGGTTTGGTTTAGCTGAAGTCCGGCTTTTCCAAAATAATTTGTTTTGCCAGCCGCCACTGGTTCCACAGCAAGGTAGGATAAAAAGGATCCAACTCCTCCATCAACAAATGTATAATGCATCAATAAAAACACTGTATAAACATCAGACGCTCTACTCTTCCCAAATCTATAGCACCATTAGCCCGGCACGGTGGGGAAACATCTGGCTTGAAATGGGTCAGGCCACAAAGTGAATGGTCCAATTACAGTTTTGGAAAGCTGATTTAAAAGGGGAGTGAAGTGTAGAGGAGGAGGAGGGTGGTGTTTCTCTCTCTCTCTATCTCTCTCTCTCCATCCTCCTGGATTCTGCAGTTTGATCCATCAACAGCTGCTGCTGTGTGTCGACATGAAAAGGAAATCTCGTCTTTGTGTCTGCCGGTTGCAACGCGGACCTCCAGCTCTGTGGATCCGCCGCATCGAAGAAACCGCTCTCTAAAATACGCCGGATATTTTTTCAGCAGTCTGAAGTTTATTTATATTCACACCCGTGTTCCATTTAAAAAAAAAAAAAAATGTTTGCCTCCAGAGTCGGTGTGGATCGTATATTACACCGATCATGAGGAATGTGATTATTTATGGCTCTGATATGATCCGAGGTTTTTCTGATCCTCTGCAGGTTTGACTCCTCTTGAAAACAGAAAATCTGTCATGTTGGCACCAGCTGGGTTACAGTAGGTTAAAGTAAACATAGGCTGGTGTCGTGGCTGTCAATATTCAGCTGGATTTAACTAACGAAATCTCGTCAAAAAGAATGGAAGATAAGAGCAACAATAGATTTTAGCGTTTGTTAGGTATGGGGGATATGAAGGTAGACATGTTGAGACAATATAAAGATAGAGAAATTTACTGCACTGCCTCTAAATTAAAGGTGGTTTCTTGGTTTCTTTTTTCGCAGTAACTCCCTAAAAGCCAAAACAGATCAAGATTGCACTCTTCTGGTTATTTTGTCCATTGATTTCCATTGGTTTCTCACTTAGGTAACCAGGAAACGTACTACATTAACATTTGTATGAGAGAATTTTAATTTGGCTGTCCACTCCTGATCCTTTACATTGGTCATTAAACTTTCACTTTCATTTCAGCATTATTATCATGTTTTCCTGACAATGTGAACTCACATACTGTAGGTGTCCACAATCTTGACACAGAGAGGTTGTGTTTATACATAGCGGTGGAGGCACATACTATTTAATTCAGTACCATCACACTTGTAATGCAGTGTTGAGTTGTTGTTTTTTTATATATTTCTGTGAGGTAATTTCATGCTTTCCCAATCCACTACAATCACAGTGAAGAATATGCTTATGTTTTGTGGTGTGACAACGCTGTAGTTGAGGTCTAGTTCATGGTTTTGGTTAACTTGAAATGTGTGGTGTGGTCAAGTAACGACTGTCTTAAAGTTACGCAACACTTGTACAGTAAACTGCTTTTAAAAGAAATTCTCTGACTACAGTTGGAAGTGTTATAGAGAGTTTAAAACCAAACGCAAAGCGAATTATTCCCGCGGAGAGATTTCATGCAAATCCGCGAATTTCTGCAAATTGTCGCAAGCCAACGCGAAAGGACACGAGTTTGCTCCGGGCGAGTTGAAAATGTTTTACTCGCGTGTCCGTACTTGCACGGGAATGCAAGGAAAAAAAGTCGCTTTGCGTTTGGTCTGAACGCGACATAACACTTGTTCTTAAACAAGAAGCGAACTGCGGTCTCCTGCAGCCGAGTATACTTTTCTACTGAATTTCCCCACTGTGGGATTAATAAAATCCAAGTCTATTTACCCATCCACCCAACTCATCACCTCCTAATAAGGAAAAAGTTCCACTATATAGACGTCATCTGAACTGCGTCACTTCTCCGTCCCGTGTTTTTGTTGCTACCACGACAAAAGGATCCTAAATGACTTTACATTAGCATAGTTGCCGTGGTAATGTGGTGTTAAGAAATCGTGGTTATTTCATGTCTTTTTTGTGAGATCAGGCTGTTTTCTGATCAACTATAAATTTAGTGAAGCTGAGAACACACCAGCTAACACTACAGAAAACAATCAGGTGTTAAAACCCCTTTTTTTGTTTTTGTATTTACTAAATAACATTAAATATTCGTGACTAAATAAGCAACATTATAGTCAAAAGAAAAAAAAATCTGTTGTTCCAAGTTTTCAGGAGTTTAACTCTTGACAACTCATCAGAACTGTGTAGGTGTGGTTCCATTAGATCCGATTAACAGTAATTACACAGTAATTAGACAACACGGTAACTGTTGCTAATATAAGGTGCGCGGTAATTGTGTTTCCACCTTCTGGAAAAAAAGATTATTTTCACTCATTTTACAACAAAGCAAAACATGACAAGTTTGAAGTAATAAAACTCCATTTCAAGGACTTTTTCTTTTTCGAATCTTTGTTTTTTGACGAGATATCAAAGGAGCAAGACTTTGCTGAAGAGCTATTTGAATCGTTAGTTTAACCCCGCACATGCTTCAGCAGAACTAGTCGAGATCATTGATTTAAAAAAAAAAAAAAAAAGCTGTATTTTTAGGGGCACTTCTGTTTGATTGACAGGCCTGTGGTGCAGTCAGGTTTCCACCGTAGGTGCGCGGGACGTTGTGTCAGATCCACTGTCGCTCCTCCCCCAGCTTGTCCAAATATGGTCACTTCTGGCTCCGAAACAGCGAGGTGGCGACGACCAAAGAAATACCGAAGCCGAAGCTTCAGAGCGGCAGTTCACAAACCAACGGGTGACGTCGCGGTTGGTTGGCGCCCAGTGACAGAATGAATTATCGGGAGAAAATAATTCACGACCAAGATCAGTTGATAATGTAATAAAGGGACTGTATGTGTAATTAAAGAACTGAGGCGAGTGGATTTGGTGTTTAGTCACTGTTTAAACTGCAATATGCATTTCAAACATTTTATATTAGATTTGCTCAGAGTGAAGTTTCAGTCCCATAACTGTTTTTAAAGATGTGCAGATATAACAGCATTTGTTGTCGTCGTTTTCACCTGATTGCATTCATGTTTTTTAAATCCTCCCCCGGTGGAAACCGGCGGCTCCCGCTGCGATGGAGGACAGATGTTTCTCGCAGCGCGATCCGAACTACAGGACTCGCTTCGTGCGGGCGAATATAGAACTTCAAACTGCCACCGCGCACACGTCTTCTCTCCCCGGTGCTCTTCGTCAGCACGTGGCCGCGGTGATATTTAACATGAACGGACGTGTAATTAACGTGTGCGGGAGCGATGTCATCCCAGCCGCAAATCGGGATAAAGATAGTCGAGTTCCGAGCGGCGCGGACTGAATCGCAATCTCCCGCCTGGAGTCCCTTTGACAACACAAATGAGCCGGGCCACGAGGAGATGGGAGTGAATAATGTATCCTCGTTAGTTATTTCAGTTTGTTTAAGAGAGTCTGACTCTGAGCAGGATCATCTGTGAGCATTTTTTTTTATTTGAACGATGGGGAAATGACTCATTAAATATACAACCTTTCAATTATTTGGTCCCGTTATTCATTCAACGTTTCTTTAGCTGTCACGCGAGCGCTTGAAGAGTTATTCTATACGCTCAAGGATGACTTTATTAGGAACAAAATACAACGCGACGTAATCCAAACTGCACCGTACTGAAAAGTGTTCCCAATATTTTGACCACCCCGTTTTATTTTCAACCTGCCGCTGCAAAGACTCACGTTAGACCAAATTTTGGGAAACTTTTTCAGCATGATGCGGTGGGGTCGTCCCGTTTTTATTCCAAAGGCATCGAATCTTGAAAAAGAATGTTGGTGTCCAAGACAGGAAAAAAAAAAGAAGAAAAAAAAAAGTGTGCTTTCAAGAAGAGATTTAAAGGAAGACGCTGACTTAAAAAAAAAAATGTTGCCTGAGATTTCCTGGCAGGGAGTTCGACATCTGACGGGCCCGGACAGCAAACGCTCTACAGTACAGAGGTGGGCTTTTCAGTGGGGAGAGACGTGAGCTCCTTCACTCTCTACAATTCTGCCTCTGCCCTCCTGCAGTCTTAGTTAGATTTACTCTTCACTGTCCAGCTGCCAGATGAGAGCAAAGTTCCCACATAAATACTGAGCTGAGATTTGTGAGTAGCAGCGGGGAGCTTTCGGGGCTTTTCTGGGCCCGAGTTTTGACTGTCGGGCCGCACGATGCCTGCTGATACTTTCGACTGGTGGAGATGTGTCCCGTCATAATCCCGCTATTAATTCGAAAATGAGCTTCAAAAAGCAGTGTGCTTGGGGGCGTGTCTGTTTGATTGACAGGCCTGTGGTGCAGTCAGGCTACGGCTATCGGTGGGCGGGACGTAGCATCGTCGAGTTTCCGATCAGATTGAGTCGGATCCACCGCTAGCCCCCCCCCCCCCCCTCCCCCTCCACCCCCGGTGGCGGAAACTGTCATTTTCTGTCCAAAATGCAATTCTTAAAGTCTGTGAATGCCTTATTGTATTTTTTTAAAAGTCAAGGTCAATTAGGACCATTACCTCTAGAAGGCATGAAGACCAATTATACTTTTTTTTTTTTTTTCTGGATTGAAAAACCCTTCTGAAACGAAACACACGGACTAAAGCCTTGCTGTCGAATTTGACATTTTAACCTCTCGCTCTTTAAGTGCAACATCAGCAATTGCAAAGTAATTTACCTTTGAGCCTCTAGAGTTAAAGAACCAGAGATAAATGATAACCAGACCTTTTCACGCAGTGTTATGTCACGGATAATAGTGCTTCATATTTGCGCAATTAAAAATATTCCCTGAGCAGAGCAGAAATGGAAGTCATTAACATTATAGTTTCCTTTTTTTTTCCACTTTAATGATTTTTCAACCTTTAATGTCAACACTGCAGGCCTTTAGTAAATTAGTTTGCAGTGTACAGTGTATCACAGTAATTAATCATGAAACACATCCCGGTGTCTTTGAGAAAAAAAAAAAAAAAGGTACACAAGACCTTTTGACGTGATGGCGGAGGTCACCGTGGGAAATCCTGCAGCCGGCGTGATAACAAATATAACAAGATGTCTCGGTGCTGACTGACAGGTTGGTGCTGTGAGAATGAAGTGTTTCTGAGGTCCGTCTGCAGTATCAACGATGTCGCGAGCTCTCCCAAATCCCTTCTGCACCAACGTGCCGCGACGGGTGAAGCGGCAGTGAGAGCGCGTCTACTGTAGAAGTGACATTTGTGAAGCGCACGGTGGCATTTCCACAGTCTCGAAGTGACAGCCTCCAAAAACACACTGAAGGACATAAAAAGGCAGAATATAAAAAGGTCAGTTGCGGGAAACCCAATACCGACGGGAAAATAACTATGAAGCACCGGTGCTGATGTCTGACTGGACCCGACGTTAAAGAAATGAAGCATTTCGTATTAATACATCACCTAAAATATCATAATCGATATTTCTTATAGCAGCAAGATCGAATGATTCATGTGAAGTGAAAGTGATCACAAAACCGAGAATTATCACCTCAACTCTTCAGCTTTGTGGAGCGTTTTTTTTAGCCTCTTTGGGCACGTTGTTGTTGTTTTTTTCTGGATTTACAAACTGGCTCCTCTCGACGCTAAATTCACCTGAAACGGGAGCTTCCCGTCTTTTCCCTCCGTGTCTTTGCATTTCCTGCATTATGTTACCTGCCTGTTAGCTCGCTAAAGTGTTAGCCTCGGTGGGTTCTAGACGCTGTCCACGTTGGCGTTGCCTAGTAACGGCGTCTTTAACGTCTGAACCACTTGAACTCCGATACGGTACGAGCTCTGTAGCTCAGATGTCCAGAAACATGACTCCACATAAACGCTAATGCTGCTGCTCGTCTGCGTAAAAAGGAAATTGTTCGCTAATATTTTAACCACGACAGCTTTTATGTTAGTTATTTCATTTTGTTTTCGTATCGCAACTTCTTCCGGCGCAGCTTTTTAAGTACGTTAAAATGCCAGATGAAACTATCCCAAGTGGTTCATTTAAAATATGTAATACTAGAACCTTTCCGTTGAAGTCGAGCCTCTTTGTAGAACAACGTAACATGTGACCAAAACCGTAATGTTTACTCGACCCACTAGATCCTTTCAGTGTGAAAACCCGAAGTCCCAGCATGCACCAGAAAAACAAAACGAACCCCAAAACCTTTGTTTCCGTTTTAGTTCTACAACTTTCGCGAGAAGACAGAATGTAAAATCCTCGACGCCGCAGGGTCGAACATTTCCATCCAAAAAAATGCCACGAAGCTTTATTGAACGTAGTTGAAAAGTGTAACATCTACGTCACAATTGTACAAACTGTCCGGGCCGAAGTTGAAACGCCGTTAAATCAATCGTCTTGTTGTCTCCCAATCTGTGCAAAAATATTTTCTTTGTCAGGCTCAGACATCTTCAGACATCTTCAGACATCCACTCGGCGGTTATTCAACAGCGAAGTACCGAATTCAAAGTTCGGTACGGCGCCGTGTGAGAGGAAGTCGCAACGTGCAGGTTCCCGAGTGTTTTGCCGAAAGAAAAAAAAAAATACACAAGAACGTCGAAGCGGTTTATTTGTAATTTCGTTTCAGTGCCCCCCCCCCTTCAAAAAAAACCCCAAAACAATCCCCTACTTTTAGTTCACAGATATCAGCGGGTGTGAATGCAGAGCAGATCTTTTTTAACTGTGAGGAGAAAGGAGCCCATGAGAACTCTGTATAATGAGTTTCCTTTTGAGAGGTTACTCCAAGAGAAAGTGTGAAATGAACAGCCAAACTGGAAGCCAATTTCGAGTTCCCCCGAATGAAAGCCTTTAATCCGAGATGAATCCCCTTGATCTCCGGTAGCTCAGGTAG
This sequence comes from Embiotoca jacksoni, assembly GCF_022577435.1. NCBI lineage: Eukaryota > Metazoa > Chordata > Actinopteri > Embiotocidae > Embiotoca > Embiotoca jacksoni. The sequence goes on along the minus strand of NW_027185389.1, from coordinate 1,788,981 downwards.
ACGGGCCGGTGCTACGGCACAAAGGGGGAATCAGCTAAATGCTTCCGCGCTGTGATACAAGCTGTTCTCTGTTGAGCTGCACAAAGACAACGCGACGCTACTCGGGAAAAAAAAAAAAAAAATTGTTTTTAAAAGTTAGCATTTAACTTCCTCCCGCCTCCGGCTCGCGCTCCCCCACCCCCCACCCCCCACCCCGAAAACGCACGAGCTCAAAGTCCCTCCGGGTGTGCTCGCTGATTGGTTGTGGGGAAGTCGTCCGTCGAGTGGATTTAACTCCGTCGTCCACCGGCGGCCGCTTCTGATATGCACCCCCCCCCCCCCCCCACACACACACACACACACACACACCCTCCCCCCACCTCCCCCTCCGCCACCGGCGTCTACCCTCGCTCCCCGGAGGGCGACGCCTGACGGAGACGCTTAATCCGCGTAATTGCGTCAATGAGATACTCGGCGAAGACGCCGGAAGCCGAGTTGCTCCAAAAAAACAAAAAAAAAGAGATGGTGCATAAATGTTGATACCGAAGCAACGACTCAGCAGACGGAGCTTCTTCTTTTTTTTTCCTCGTGTTTTTTTTTTTATTTTTTATTCCCGTGTCACCTTGACATCGAATGACCATTAGACCACCGGGAGCTTGGGGGTGTGTGTGTGTGGGGGGGGGGGGGGAAGAAATAGAAAAGGCATCAGCCAGCGAAGGTCTTGATCAGCGCTCCCTCATAAGTCTCCATGATGGCTCCGGTGTCACCGTTTACACAGCTCCTCTGTCCTCTAATTGCCCCCTCAACCGCCACATTTCTCAGCATCTAATCATCAGCAAATGTCATCCGGATGAGCTGTGTGTGTGTGTGTGTGTGTGTGTGTGTGTGTGTGTGTGTGTGTGTGTGTGTGTGTGTGTGTATTTATGGAGATGAGATGACCTGGCCTCCATGCAGGAAGCTGGAGGAGGAGGAGGGTGACCTTCGGGGAGGGGGGAGGTGGGGGGGGAATCCGGGTAATGAAATCACAGGGAGGAAACCCCCCCCCACCCCGATGCAGGCGCCCCACACCTCCCTCCACCTCCCCCCACCGCCGCCCCCCTCCTGCCTCACGCCTGGAAACCCCTCCGTCAAAGGCTTGACACTGATGACCGCGTCCTAATTGAAACAAATGTGCCAATTAGGCAATTCATTTCTCACATCCGCTGCCACACACTTGCCGGGCTAATTTGTATTTGTCCCTTCATCTCTCTCTCTCTCCCCCCCCCCCCACACACACACACCAACACCCCTCTCTCTCTCTCTCTCTCTCTCTCTCTCTCTCTCTTTTCTCTTCTGCCTGGTGAATCTTTTCATCATTACCCAGGGGCTGTTAGCGACAGACAGACACAAGCTAATGTGTGGCGTGCACCCTCCCCCGTCCCCCCTCCCTCACCCGCCCACCTCCCCCACCCCCTCTCCCACCCACAGCACAACACTGCGATGGGGGTCCGGGCTCGTGCCGCCCGTTAATTGCCTCTTTCAAGTCTCACATTTCCCAGGATAAAAATGTAAAATAAATACGTAAGAAGTCGCCCGGGGCGGTGAGGCAGACGCCGCGGTGCTCGTCGCCCATTCAGTGACGGACGACTTCAATCGTGAGAAATTAGATTCCGTCCCCCCCGATGGGGGTGAAGGGGGGGCGGGCGGGGGGAGGCGGAGGCGGAGGGGGGTGGGGGGGAGTAGAGTCTCCGCTCGCCCGCACCGCACGAAGAAAAAAAAACCAGGAGTCCCCCGACTCCCCGCTGGCAGCCGTACAATCGGCTCAAATAGGTGTGGAAAAGCAATAATCCAACGTGAGAAATGATTACTGCGCAATGATGCTTCGTTATCGTTTTTATTTTGTGTCAATATACACCCGCCATCCATCGTTCTTCTGGTCGGCGTGTCATTTCTATTTACCCAGCGGTTTTCACGCCCGCAGGCGCTTCCTATTTGCATCCAGGCAGAGTTGTTGTTTATTATAAATCGCGCCTCGCACGCTTCCTATAAATCCATCAGCCCACTCTGCTACGCCGTGAATGTAATTTGCAAAGCGCAGCGATGCAGCTCTCTTACCAGGGTAGAAGCAGTAAAGCGTCACTAAGTTTGTAATTCATAATTAGTTTTCCTCCCTGTTGTTGGTAATTGGCTGTGGTGCTTCTTTGGACTATCAAAATGCTTCGGCGGCGGCAGCGGCGGCGCCTCCCGGTCTCGGCTAATCAGCATGGAGGGACTCGTAAGGTGCAGATGAGGACCGGTTCTAAGTGTTGCTGGACCGTTGTGAAAGGCAGTGATTCCACGAGAGAGATCTGCATCTTGAGATTGTCGAAGGGTTCGGTGTGTTGGGAACCAACTCTTCTTCTCTTACGTCTCATGACTTCTGCACCTTATGTTTACCCCACGTGGATCTGACTCGATCTGATTGGAAACCCGGCGGCGCTACGTCCCGCCCACCGCTGGCCGTAATCTGACTGCACCACAGGGCCTGTCAATCAAACAGACACGCCCCCGAAAACACAACTTTTTAAAGCTTGTTTTCTAAATAATGACCCGATTATTTTCTGACGGGCCGCCAGAAAACTAATAAGAAGGAGTGACTTTAGCCAACAATCTGTGGTCCACACCCAAATATTCACACAGTGAAATTGGGTCTGGTAAACACCGGGCTACCCCCCCCCTCCACCTCCGCCCTCCTCCCTCCTACTGGGCCTTGATATCTTTATTTATCTGCCCAAACAATCAAGATGTAAAAGTGAAGCTGCTGGTGTTTGTTCCAACAGACCGAAGTTGCGACTCCTTCCAAGTATCTGATCATAAAAAAATAGAAGTCTGAAGTCCTAACCGTGGATGGTACGTCCCGTTGCATTCACCTTGCTTTTCCTCCCTCACGCAGGTGGAGTGGCTGAAAAACGAGGAGCTGGTGAGCTCGCTGACCGACGACAACATCGACACCCGAGCCGACCACAACCTCATCATCAACGAGGCGCGGCTGTCCGACTCGGGGAACTACACCTGCCTGGCCAGCAACATCGTGGCGAAGCGCCGCAGCGCCACAGCCACCGTCATCGTCTTCGGTACCCCACCCTCCCCACACCCACCCGCCTCCCCACCCCGCACGCACCTCCCCCGCCTCCCCCGCCCAGCAGCTGCTCTCTCATTTGCCTTTGACGACACGTTACAGAGCTCTGACACGATGTTTGCGTGCCACTTCAGATCGATTTGTTTGGCTTCCCGCCCCCCCCCCCCTCCCTCCCTCCCCCTCCCCGCTCGACACCAGTGATTAAGAGACCCATCTCGGTGTTTCCAACTGAAGAGCGATGTTTCCTTTTTTTTTTTTCCCATTTTTTTTTTTTTTTTTTGATTCCCGATGAATGTATTATTCAAAGACTCAATTTACTGCCTCTCATTTAAAATCAATGTGTACTTTATGAAAGGAAAATAAGCCACTGCGTCTTAATCTCATTGAAAAGGAGTGTTGCTTATTAAGTATTTATTCGCCGGAGGCCGTCCAGAAAACGTGGAAGAGCCGCCGCCGAACATTCAGCTTCCACACAAACACGGACGAAAGAGAGAGACATCATCGAGTAAAGTGCTTCAGTCGCTGCGCTAAGTGGTCGAATCTGAAACCTGTCGACCGGTACGAGTCCGCGGCGCCTTTTTTTTTTATTTTATTTTATTTATTTTTTTTTTTTTAGGAAACGGCATTTCCATTTAATGGCTGTTTTCTTTGCTTTCGCCCCGGTTACACGGCTTTATCTTAATCCAGGAGCGAAGAGGAACATTGAACTGGCAATTAGAAAAGAGGGAGCCGCGCATCCGCCACAATGAACGCGCCCGTGCTCAATCTGCTGCTTGCCGTTCTGCATTGTTGCCTTGCGGCGCCTCAGAGTCTGAATAATCATTAATAACCCCGGTTCTTGTTAGAGTATTTAACTATGCCAGGCTTCTCGCAACAACAGCAACAACAAAAAAAAAAAAAGAAAAATACATGTTTGTGCACTCACTCTGCCTCCTCTTCTTCTCCTCTAACTTCTCTCCAGTGAACGGCGGCTGGTCCCTGTGGACCGAGTGGTCTCCCTGCAACGTGCCGTGTGGGCGGGGTGTCCAGAAGCGGTCCAGAACCTGCACGAACCCGGCGCCCCTGAACGGCGGGGCGTTCTGCGAGGGCATGTCCGTCCAGAAGATCACCTGCAACGCGCTCTGCCCAAGTCAGTTCCACTTCTTGAGTTCTTTTCTCACACAAGAGTTCACGCGCAACTTTTTACAGAGCTGTACGCTCAAAAGTTGCTTTTCTCGAGGTTTCAAAAGTTATTAGGACGTGGCGGAAGGCGCTTGATCTTGACAGGCGGACGGAAAAAAAACAAAACAATCGTCTCGATTCTAATGCTATGAGCGGATGACAAGCTATCAATTATTTACACTTCTGGCAGGATTTTTCTCTGACTTTTGTTTTTTAGTCAACATATTTATCGGCGGGCCTTCTTTCGCACAATCACAGCGCGTCACCGAACAGTTCGACATTTATCCGTCTTGATATCTCGAATGAATGACCTTAAATTTCTGCCTCATTACAGACAGCAAATAATGCAGATTGCAAGAGACTAAAAAGAAAGAAGAAAGGATTCATGATGTAAAAACAGAGTGACTGGAGGAGGCGGCGGGATGTGACTCTTGTGTACTGTGTGATTTGGGGTGAGGGGGGCGGGAGGGGGTGGGGGGGGCAAACAGGAAGGGACTTTGTTGTTTTCCGACGGGAAGGCTGATGTTCGTTCTCGCCGAGGCGAAAGGGTGAGTCGCGCATCAACGGCGGCCGCACTGTCAAAACCGGTCGGATCGCTGGAGTTAACCAGGAAAAGGTAGAAGCAGAAACAATGAAGAAGAATCCAAAAGGAGACTTAGAAATTGACAATGCAGACAGCACAGAGCCGGAAATGGAGGGGTTTTTTTTATCAACACATATGTGAATCAAAAAAAATAAATAATAAGTACATGTCATGGAAATTGTTGACTTTTGCAACATATTTGAACAAACAAATCCTCTTCAAAACGGTGCTTATTGGTAAAGGTGGTCTTCTCAAACTAATGACACAGCATAAACAGATCAGCCAAATGGATTAACCGCACCTTCAAATCCATACAATTAGAAACATGGTTTCCACATCGGGCGCCAGCGAGGGAACTTGAAATACATCCAAAAAAAACAAAACTGGAAAAAGACTTCGACATCTTGCAACTTAAAATTCTTTCATGGAAATGGGGTGAATTTTTTTGGCCTATTTCCCCCATAAACATGGATGTAGTGAGATCCACTTCCAGAAATAAAATGTAATATTTATAATTATGCTTTTATTAGCATATAATCACCTGGAAATGAGACTCATTGTGTTTTAGTTACTTTGAAATGAGGCTGCCATTTTTCTGCTGGAGCCCAGAAGTGACAAACCAAATACTTGCAATCTGCAACCTCACCAACAGATGCCACTAAATCCCACACACTGCTTCTTTAATACATTTTCCACTATCCACCGCTAAGAATTAGTACGACAAGAACTAATAAACAGCTACCCCGACTTTACTACTTAAGCATCGGGTAGACTCAGTAACTTAAAGGTAACCCGTTGAAGACTTCACCAGGAGAACTGAAGTGTTTTTGAGATGCTGGTGTTGATATCGTCTTCCAGGGCGTTCACGCGATACACTTTCCTGCAGCCAGATTCACATTATTCCATTGACCAATAGTCAGAAACAGTAAAAACAAAAAGCAGCAACGTGCCAACAAACAGCAGAGAAGAAAATCGCCAGGGTAGCAAACATGGACGGAAACAATGCAAAATACGTTTTTTTGCATGTCCTTCAGGCGTGAAGAGAAACATGAACATGAATTATTTACAAGAAAACTGTCCGAAGTACCTTCGACTACCGACAAGATCGCGTCGGAACATTTTGGCCCCAATTTGTGGTTAGAAATCTGACCTACAGTATATATAAAGTACCATTTAATTTAAATGAACTGTTAAATACAAATATTTAACAGTCATTGAAGGGAAAATGTAGCGAAGTGCTAAATCACAATGAAAACCTGTTAAATTGATTTTTTTTTTTTTAATACACTTTATTATTGTTGAGGATTTATCGAAATACTGTGAAGCTTCTGTTTCACAAACACAGCTGCGTTTCTCACATATTTAAAGAAAAATGCTCCGATCTCTCCATCAAAACTGAAGTCTACAAACTATGCTCCATAACATCACGTAAATAATTCCGTTTTTAATAAGCATTATGTTGAAATCTGGTTCTTTCATTCCATTAATTGATATTCTCCTCTGCATATCTAGCTTTTGCTCTATATTTATGTACATACAGTATCCAGTTCAAATTGACATGCTTTTTAATTTTATTTTTCTGACAATGGTGGCACATAAAATGACACCCTGGATTTTAGAGCAGAAACAAAAAACTTCACTGATGAAGTAGATGATCAAGAGCAGTGACTCAGCTTTTTTTTTGTTGTTTTGCTTTTTAAGTTCTTGCTTTCAGAAGTCACTTTCTGAGTTATGGTGCCAAACAAAAATTGGGATTTCTAGACACTGACTGATGTGTGTGTGCGTATCGAAGTTTTCCCACCACCTGCCTCTCGCTGCCAATTAAAGCTGTGAGCCTTAAATGCGGCCCCTCAAGAGCTTGGGGAGGAGGGCGGGTTGTTGTTTTTTTTTGCGGCACGGTGTTCGGTTGAAGAAATAATTAAGTGGAATAAGAATCTCCCACTCAGGCAGAGATAAGCAGACCTGTGCCGCCGCCGCCGCCCCGAAGGCCTCGCGTGGGGCTCGGCTGAAGCCGTGTGCGGGAGGGGGAGAGATGGCGGCTGTTGCCCCGTTATCTATCGGGGGTGATCCGCGTCTCCGTGGGAGGAAGGAGATGCAGACGAGGAAGCGTAGGCCGCGACGAAAACCTGTCTGAGCGTCTCGACTGACAGGTCGGCTCAGTTTTTTTGACGAGGCAGCCCAGAGCATCGCCTTAATGATGGTGCGAAACGCCGGGCGGAGCACGGAGGACGGAGGAGGTCAGAGGCTGCGGCTGCGGCCGAGACGCTTAACAAGAGGATGGAGAAGCGAGAGGAGCAGAAATGAAGCTGCCGCCGCCGAGAGAAGCGATTAAAACCGAGTCAATATATGTTGTGATCCGCAATGTGCACAAAGCGAGAGAGCAGCAAATAAAGATGCAGCGAAGTTTACAAAAGAAAATTATTTGAAGTTTAAAGCTCTGAGCCAAACTGAGTTATACATATTTGTTTAAAGAAACTTTATGCTCTTTAAGGCTGTGTATAAATCACTGATGTTGACTTTACATAAATCTAAATTTCAAATAGACGAATGAAGTTTAGAATACCTAAACAGCTTTTCAATTCATTTCATTGGAACTTCTGAGTAACTTTAATTAAACCTTCACTGAAATAGATGTAAAAATAAGATTTAAATTTTGCTGAATAAAAAAAACAACCCGTTGATTGCACCGTCGAAGCTGCAGCTACTCGCTGCTACGCTGCTAAGATAGGCCAGTTAGCCTTCCGCGGCACTCGGCTTTTTGAAGCTTATTTTCTAATTGATGACGGGATATTATTAGAACACTAATAAGTAGGAGCGACTTTAGCTCACAGTACCAAAAAAACTAGTGAAAAAAAAAAATCATTGACCTTCAATCTAGTGGCACTTGGTGGTATCGCAACTTAAGGCACTTTCACGCAGTACTCGTTTTTTAGACCCGGAAGCTACATCCACTTTTACTTACAGTCTACGATTCATACTGTAAATAATAATAAAAGTGTCGTAGTAAGTTGTCACGAGGAGAAGAAGTTCCCATCCAAAGGACTCGAGAGTCTTCTGTTCTCCATCCAAATATCCAACCGTCGCACTTTCTTTTGTTTCCTTTTTAATCTGGTTTCTAGGAAAGACAGAAAGAAATTAAAGAACACGAGAGAGAAAAAAAAAAAGAGCAGTTTATTACGGCTTCAGAAAAGGAAGGAAATAATGAAAGGAAATAATAAACTCCGATTTGGAGTCCTCGAGAAATCTACATTTTTTTATTTCTACTGTCAGACACAAAGTCAGGTAACGTATCACCTTGTGCGAACATGATTATGCCCTTTTTGAATTTCAATCTTAAAAATATAAACACTTAAATACACGTTTGATGCTGTGATGAAGCGCTTAATGAAGCAACATTTTGACAAAAACATTTTTTTTTGTACTTTTAAACAAAAATGTAAAGAGATAAACCTGTATATCATCCATAAGTCATACTGGGTTCTAGTTTTCTCAATGCTTAACGATATTTAACTCCGTAAAAAAAAAAAGACTTAATAACAGTCATCAATTTCATTTTAGATTTCTTTGTTTAGCTTTGAACTCTGAAATCCTGGAGTTCCTTTAGTAAAGTAGGATTAACTAGAATTACCGCCCCGTGGTTGTGTCCCTCCACCAACCAGTCAAGCTGCAGCTTCCATCCATATCTGTTCACACTCAAAATATATGTAGTCAAGACTTTAATAGTAGTGAAGGAATCAAAAAAACTTGTATTTTAGTAATATATTAATGAAAGTGGACTTGACTTTGTTTGGCTTTATTATTCTTGTTCTTTGTTGTTGTCTTTCAACAGCACAGAAAATAAAACGTGTTTTTGCGGAACATCATTATGTCGCTGCGAAGTTGACCTTTAACCTTTTGGATATAAAATTGCACCACTTCCACATTTTATCCTGTCGGACATTTGTGTCAAATTTTGTCCCGGTTAGCCGATGAGGTCTTGAGTTTTGGCCAGGAAAGTGTCTTGTGAATTCGCCATGACCTTTGACCTTTCGGCACCAAAACAAAATGTAATCAGATTGATTATTGATTATTGATTCCAGGTTTGTGCCACATTTTTTTTTTTTTTGCAAATTAAATGACAGCAAAACTAAGTGCATTTAACGATTCAAATCCAATGAAATGTAAATAAAACGACACCAAACCTATCACAGATTCTTGGGCGTCTGTGTGATTTCCACGTCCTGGACGGTGTTTCGGTGCCGACTGCCTCTTCGCCGTCGTGTATTTAACTGGAGCGGCGAGGCGGAGTCGGTCCGGGCTTAAGAACGTCACAGATGATGTTTTTCCGTGCAGCTTCGATCGCTCTTCCGCTGCAGACAGATTTGCTTCCTCTTTCAACTTGGATTTTCTAAAACCCCCAGTTCAGACCACGTAATTACTCAATCAATAAATCAAACTTTATTTATAAAGCACTTTTCGTACATTCTGGCGCAGTTCAAAGTGCTTTACAGGATGATTGACAGGCCAATAACAAGACAGACAGTTGTATACCGGAAAAAATGTAATTTGAGAACATTAAAAACACGATTAAGAACATTTTAAAAAACAGTTTGAGACCGATGCGCGCAAGACGATAGAGATAAAAAAAAATAAATAAATAAATAAAGCAGACAGATTAACGGCTAAAATGATTTATATGTCATATATTTTATATCATGATTTATTTATTGCGACAGTGTTTTAGAGCGTTGCAGTGAAAAGTTGCAGCTGTGTGACCTAATCCGTCGCATCTGGACTCAAACCGGACAGTGGACAGTTTTAGACTGTCAGGAACAATAGTTCATGTTTGTTTTCTCGATTGTTAGAGGAGACACCAGCTCCTCTAAATGATGGAACAGCTCTGGAAAAAGATGTTAAAAAAAATGGAAGAAAAACAAAATGAAAAAGGAAATCTCTCGTCTCGAGTTTCACGGGATAAATTTGCAAGTCTCCTGGGTATCCTGTTGAAGCGCCCGCGGGCGACTACACATTCTCGACACTCTTAAGTTTCGCTGTTTCGTCGGGCATTAAAAATGCAACCGTTGCAAATAACTCACTATTACAATCCTCATTCATGTTTTAATACGCTACGTGAAAAAAACCCCAAATAAACCCGTTCAAACCGAAAATACAGACAGTCGTTGCCGTGGAGATGTTACACCGTCTGGCGGGTTTCAGGATGTTACAAACTGGAGAACTGCTGGTAGTTGCAATTTTCAAATCATCTCAACGTGAATCTTTGATCTGAACTGACCCTCAGTAAAATATTCAGTGTACACCTTTTTTGAGAATGAATTGTGCTCTGACCCGGCGTCCGGACCGAGCTGCTGTTTTGTCCTCCTGCTCCGGTTGGTAATTAGTAGAAAGTCCTGACATTTCATGATGCGGCACGCACAACCCTGAGAGACAGAAACTGCAGCGAGTAGTTCGGTAATTGGTTATTCATAATATCTGTATCTCGTTCACGGCTTCTTTTTTTTTTTTTTTTTTTTTTTATAATGTCACAAAAGCAGAGGCATTAAAAATTACAGACGAATAAACAACAACCTGAATCAAAATGATCTTCTGACAGCAATAGCCACTCAGAAATGTGAGGGAGGTCAAAGGTCAAATGTGTGCGGGTGAATTTTGATGCTCAGAAATGACACTTGAACTTGAACAAAACAATGACCGCGTCATAGACCGTTTGTAAAACTCAACGTAGCTTCTGGCTCTGAAAAAAAAAAAAGGAGGCCCGACGCGGAAGTGTCTTAAGCTGCGATACCACCGAGTGCCACCAGAGGTCGGCAGCCTAATCACTCCACTGTTTTACTGTTACCCCTGCACACCGCAGCTAAAACACCAGTGATATTTAAAAAAAAAAAAAAACGTCAAGAACACCCAAATGGCAAAGTCCTGTTGCATTCAGGAGCTTCACAGTTAGCGTTTTCGTGACCTCTTTACAAGCTACAATTTCACAGCTGACACTCGCTTCCTCGCTTCGCACGACACGACGCATCAGCTGATTTAAGCCTGTAAAAGGACATTTCAGACTTGCGATTTGAAATTTTAAAGGAGATCAAATGCACACGGATGTAATGAGGGATTTTTGTGATATCAGCAAAATATTGCTCGCCAACTTTTGGAGGGGTTTCACTTGGCTTTTGTATTACTTGCGGAGATATGTATTACTTGCAGCGTCGCAAAAAGTGGCTTCCCGCTCACGGACGCAGCTCCGGGTTTTCTGCTTCCCGGCGGTCCGTTGCGTGTTTTTGTTTTTTTGCGGCCGAGGTCGTGTTGTGAGACGGTTCGTACTTCGAGGTGGCGGTGGTTCTCCGGGCGGTTTTGGGAGAGCAGATGGAAGCGCTCGCTTGCTTTTAATGAGTCGACAGTTGTGTTTCAGAGTAATAAAAAATAGTATTTCCTGCAGAATCAGTCGGCGAGCAGATTGTGTTTTTCTGACTCGCGGACACATGTGGGCCTTTTGGAGTCTTAATGACTTCAGGGATCCGTTGGACGACGGCGAGACTCGTCAACTCACTCGGGCCATTTAAAATGGCTCATTGTGACGATTTTTTTTTTGGTATCTTTTCCCCTAATTTCTTATTAATTTCTTATTTGGATAACTTTCTGTATTAACATTTCAATTCGAATCTTCAAACTTCTAACAAAGCACGTATATGAGGCAACGCAATGGCTTCAGAAACAATCCCGGAGGCTCAAATTAATATCTGACGAGGCATAAATAAAGTCCCAGCCGGAACTTCCTGGATCTTAAATGTCAGTAAACATTCCCGACCAGATGTCCCGTACCGCAGTCTATTTCCGAAACATGCCTATAAATTCAAATGTTCAGTCAGCAGATTAATAAAACACATCATAATTTGTTTTTACGGAAGAAATTAGGGGCGTGGAGGGGGGGGTGGACCAAAATAAATAAGATGCAAACTTACTCATAGAACAAAGCGGCCTTACGTCAACAAATTATACCACTCTTAATTTCTCAGGCTGTGAATGTGGTAATACTGTAGGAAGACTTCAGTAACATACGGCAGTCACATTATTGATCGCTGCGACAATTCCTGGCAGTCAAGCCGTATCTTTCCAGAGCGAAATCCCCGTTAGAGATCCGGGGGTCAAAGGCCGCCGCGCGTTCTCAAAGTTCAGCTGAAGCTATTCTGAAAGAAGCCTCATTAACTGCATTGCGTGGATACCTTCGTCCTCACAGCTGCATGCAGGTCAAATGTTTCCCCGCAGTAACAAACCTACACGCAGCTTGGGCTCGGCAAGAAAACAGAACGCAAGCACGAAGAGGAAGAAGAAAAAGAAAAAGAAAAAAGTAATGTGGGTCCTCTCTCCCAATTCAGACGAGGAAAACAAAGATCTTCATGAGCAGAATGGAAGAGAATTAACTTCTGACTACCTGGTTGAATCCAGCGATGTAGCCGACGCCGTCCTTTAAACCGGGGTCACGGCGGCATTCATAAACCGCACTCAAACCTCGAGGACATATTCCTCACTGTTGACACTGTCTCATTGACCTTCAGTCAAGAAATGTTCATCTTCACAGAAATGATTTAAAAAGGAAGCTGAAGATGGTGACTGTAAAGAAAAATAAGAATTAATGCTATTAGGATATTTCTTTTCCTTTATCACCAAACATTTGCTCCATCATAGAAGAGCTTTTATATTTGGGGTTACAGTAACTATACAGTATATATTACTACACATACAAATACAATGTTTGGCATTACTATACACAGGTACAATATACTGTATGTACTATAGCTTACGAACAAAAGAACATATACAGTACAATATACTCTTTAGTATTACAGTTTATTGCTGTTTGAGGAACAAACTTAAAAAGCGTAACAGTAAACTGACCTCAAGACCATTAGCGCTGCTCCAAAATCTCCCGCCTCCACATCTGTCGATGCAGCACGTAGCGTACTTTGTTCTTCTTCAACCGTACGACATCTGAAAAGTTTGGCGTCTCTAACTTGGGACGAAGACGTCCGCTGCTCCCGAAGACCGGAGGTTTTTTGTTTTTGTTTTGTTTTGTTTTGTTTTTTTGGCGTAGTGAGGACTTGTTTGGGATGTGAGAAACCAGATGCGCTGTTGCTAGGTAACGGGTCTTTGAACCATTGTGGTAGAAACTCTGCCCAACTCCCAATTAACTGCAAATCTTAAAAAATGTGAGCAGTGAAGCAGACGCCTCCTCGTTTCTAAACTTCCTCTCCTGTCCCTATCTCTTAGACTTTAATAAAAAAATAAAAAAAATAAAATAAAAAAATAAAACACACACACACACACACATCCGCCGTTTTGATCTCCTTTTAGCGGATTCTTAAAACGCGGTCATTTCTCCGAGGCGGGGGGTCGTTTCCACGGTGACCGCCCGTGTGTCTCTTCAAACAGCTGGAAGCGGTTTACTGATTAGAGCCGCTTTGATCTGACAATTTTTCTTCTAAACACGTTTAACCGACACGGACACAAAGTCGTGTTCACGTTACAGACTTTTTTTTTTTTAAACTGTTCTGCATTTCTTGAGCCATTTCCAACATTGTTTCATCGCGTTTTTCTTCATTTCTCAGCTTCTACGTTTGGATTCTGCAGCTCAGCAGTTTGTTTCAATTATTTCGACGTTACAAAAAAAATGTGCTGTCGTTTCATAAATTATTATTATTACAAGAACAATATTTTCAGTGTTTCTATTAGCAACAGAGGCAATTACAGTACAAATGGGGTTTTCTTCATTTGAGCACATAAACTGAGTTTAATATTAAGGTCTTCACCTTAAATCAGTATTTTTCTTTTTTTCTTTTAAACGTCCAATAAAGCTTTCCCATTAGACGGGCCATGGAAAAGGCAGAGGGAGAATTTTGACTGGGGGCGTTGTGTTGGCTAATATTAATTTATCTCTGCTGTGTGTTGTAAGAGGGAAGAGAACATATTAAAGGGACCAATTACAAGATTTAAAAAAGAAATCATTTCTCTGCTTTATTTTTTTTATTTTTTAATTTGGAGCTATGCCATACAGAAACAACTGACTCATCGACTGGTCATCATACGTTCAATCCGGTGCACCAGAATGAGAGTGAGGTCAAGCAGACTGAGCCCGGAGGATGCTTTAATCCCCCCCCCCACCACCACACACACACACACACACACACACACACAAGGTTGTTGTTGTTTTTTTTTTTTTAGAGAAAAGGAAATCTCTGTTGTGTTTTGTGTTCAACCGGAAAAAAAAAATTGGCCGAGCCGAGAAAAGAAAAGGGCACAAAATCATAAAGTGGAAGTCTGCTTGGCTTCAGAAATGTCACCAAAACAATTTAATGAGAATCTGGTAAGCAGCCAATTTAAGAAATGAGACACGGCCGAGTGCTGCGGCGGCAGAAAAAAAAAAAAAAAAAAAAAAGGAAACGAAACGAAATAAAAGTTTGAGATTAAAAAGCCAAAGCGATGCGGAGTTTTGCAGCCGTTCCAGCTTGTCACGATGTATTTATTGTTTACCGGCAGACAGATGAGCTTATTCAACAGAATCAGAGCAACAAGTCAGAGGGGAACAGTCAGGAAAAACAATATGCAAACACTCAGGCTGCGGTCAAAGTTAGAAGCACTCGGCGTTGTCTACGCAACACACACACACACACACACACACACACACACACACACACACACACACACACACCTACCTTATTTGCATTTCAAGTAGGTGAGAAGAAACCGCAAAACAAATGCGGAGTGTAGGTAGGGACCGTGGAACATCACAAAGGAAAAATTACCTTCTCCGCCACCCACTGCGCTGCATCATGGGCGACTGCTGCCAGAAAATCTTCCGGCGCCATATGGTCTCCCAATATTTGTTAAGCTAAGCATGATGAGCTCTTCCTTGATCAGATGACAGCACACGGCGGAAGAATCCCGGCTATTAGCATGCACCAGGCTGTCTTGGTTTTCATAGCCTCGCATCAAATCCCATTATATAAACAGGCCCGAGGGTTAATGGGGAGAAAATGTCTCTCAAGCTGTACCGACACACCGCCCGGCGTATCGTGTGTCATACTAAATATGTGAGCGTGCCCTACACAGAATCAGTTAAAAAAAAAAATGTTGGGTAAATATTGCACAGATGTAAAAAAAAAAAAAAAAAAAAAAGTTTATGTTTAAGAGGCAGTTTGACATTTTTGGGGAATTGGACTTATTTGTTTTCTTTCCAGAGAAGAGAGACTAACTTTATGGAAGTCAAGTTGTGTCTGAAACATACGACTGTATGTAAAAGTGGACGCAGCTTTGAAAAACGAGGACGATGCGGAAGCGCTTTAAGCTGCGATACCACCGGGCGCCACTCGAGGTCGACTCGGTAAAGCCTTCATAGACTCCCATTCGACTAGTCTCGTAAAGTTCTCAGTCAATAAAATTTCTCCACGATTTATCTCAGTTCAGTTTACTGAAGTCACTTTTTCTTATTCGTTTCCTGGAGGTCCGTCTGAAAATAATCCCGTCATTATTTAGAAAATAAGCATCAAAAAGACCTGTTTTTGGGGGGGGCGTGTCTGTTTGATTGACAGGCCTGTGCAGGCAGGTTACAGCTGACGGTGGGCGGGACGTAGTATCGTCTGGTTTCCAATCAGATCGAGTGAGATCCACCGCTCACCCAAATATGGTCACTTCCTGCTCCAAACCGTTCCGATGTGGCACATTTACCTTTATTAACAAAAAAATAAAAACAAAAACAATGGTTCGTACTCATAATGGAGTTTTATATCACATAAATAATGCAGCGTCGAAGTCTAATCACGACGAATAAACAAAGTATACCAAATAAATGAGTGTCAGTAAACGCTAAGCAGCATCGCAAACTAAAAGTAGCTACAACTAGCTTCTGAAAATAGTTGTCATTAAAAAAAAGAATGTAACAAATGTGAACTATTTCTTTTAATCACTGTAATCTGAATCTTAATCGAGCTGTAATCTAATTTTCATGTCTCTGGTTTGATTTGAGGATGTGTTAAACTGCGCTTTAACATTTATCGACTTTTTTTTTTTTTTAGCTTGCTTAATGTTTTAATGACCGTTTCCAATGTTTTAATCACTTGTTCTTAATTCTTTTTTTTTTTTAAATGTCCTTTTGCTTTTGCCTCAAGTTTTGACGCTTTTAATGTTTGTTTTTTTTAATTTAAAAAAAAAAAAAAAATGTACGCGAAGCACTTTGAATTGCCTCGTTGTTGAAACGCGCTCTGCGAATAAACCGGCCTCGTAAACGTTCACCTCGCTCTCCGTCCTCTCCCGTTGACAGTCGACGGCGGCTGGGACGAGTGGAGCGAGTGGACGGTGTGCGGCAGCCAGTGCGACAAGCAGCGGAGCCGCGAATGCAACTCGCCGGCGCCGCGCCACCGAGGCAAGACGTGCGAAGGGAACGGCGAGGCCACCGAGAACTGCACAGATGGACTGTGCACCCAGAGTGAGTG
The DNA here is from genome assembly GCF_022577435.1 of Embiotoca jacksoni. Lineage (NCBI taxonomy): Eukaryota > Metazoa > Chordata > Actinopteri > Embiotocidae > Embiotoca > Embiotoca jacksoni. The sequence goes on along the minus strand of NW_027185389.1, from coordinate 1,772,687 downwards.
GGAGGGCTTCCTTTTTTTTTTTTTAGTTTTGTTGTTTTCTCACCACCGGGGTTATCGCCTATCATCGCTCTCATCGTCCCCCCTCACCCGCCTCCCTCCGTCATCACCATCACCACATATACGCGCTCGCTGTAACGTGGCAGCATGTTTGAACAGGAGGGTTATGTGTTAGTGGGGGAGGGGGGGGGGGGGGGTGGCGGGATGGTGGGGGGGGGGGGATCACTGTGGATTGACACGGATTCCCAGAGCATGACAATGTCAGCGCTCCTTCTCTCGTTCGCTACTGCTCACTTGACATATTGCGTGTCGGTGCCGAGTCTGTCGGGGCGGGTGGGAGGGGGGGGTGCAGACGTTCACTCTTGAGTGACGCTTGATGTTTCCTCAGAATGAAATGTCATCGCGCTGTTTCGGGGGTCATGCACACGCAAAGACGTCCGACGTTTCACTCGCCCGGCGGCAGCGCAGGTACGACGGAGCGAGAATTTATCGAATTCCACAAAGCGGCACGGCGGCAGTCGTCGTTGACCTCGAAACCGAAAATGAGCCGCGAGGGTTCGACGGACGTCGGTCGCGGCCGGCGAACGTCGAAACATCCACGATCCGGGCGAGTGTGGCACGGTTAATGATAACCGGGCGTTACGCAAACTACAAATGGAAAAGTCCCGGCCGCCATCTGCTCCCTGCATGCTTTTTATTTTGTGTTTGTGTCCGTTCCATTCATCCTCAGCCACAGAACGCATCGTGGAAAAAGAGGGAAGACTTTTTAATAAAACAAATTCATTTCTTTTAAGCAAAATGTATCATTTGTGGGTTCGCGCACTTATCGGCAAAAATCTCTGAATGAGCTTTCAAGCAAACTTGAAATAAGCTCTCCACAAAAGCCTTCGATTTTATACGATTTTTTTTTTTTTTTCAAGTAGAACCAGTAGACTGGTGTAACTCAGAGTCACAGTTAAAAACGGTTCAACCTTTAGATTATAAAGGTCCTCTTGTTTTTTTGGGTTTTTTTATATTAAACATTAGGAGATAGTTCGTTAAAGTAAAACTAAGTACGTTACTCCATCCCTCCTAAAATACATCCAACTTGTATTGTCGACGAGTGCTTGGAGATCATTAGCTCGATCAAAGGCGCCTTTAAGCGCCTCGTCGCCTTTAAACTGTGGTCGGTAGAAAGGGACGGTGACGATGGCTATTTATCAGACGTATCGTCTTGTGAGCGATAAGAGCCCCCCCACCCCACCCTACCCCCTCCCCACCCCCCCCACCTCCCTCCCCACCACCACCACCACCGCCACCGCCACCACCTTTCTTCTCAGGGTTGCTCAGATCCGAGACTCGGCACTTTGTTAGCCAGCTTCACAAGAGGCCTCCGCTCGGACTTTAATCACCACTTTCTCTCCTCTTTGTCTCCTTCTATCTTTCTGTCTTTGCAGATCGAAAGCTGCTACATGACGTTAAACCTCAAAGTGAGTCTTCCTCTGCGGATTTCTTTTCATCGCCCCCCCCCCCCCCACACCCCTCCTTGCCCCTCCCCCACCTCCACCTCCACCACCACCTCCACCGCCACCGCCACCGCATGCACACCTGCCACTAATGTGCCCTGAATTCTTTTGGTGGGGGGGGGGGGGCACAATAGAGATGCAACAACAACAACAAAAAAACACTCCAGGAATAGAAACGTCATGAAATTCCCGCCATTTAAATTCACCTTTGATCTTGCGCAACATCCTGTTTTTAACACAGCAGAACGCTCATTACACGTTCATGTCATTATTATTTATTTTTTTTTGTCTTTCTTTTTTTAATATGACATCACAGCTGCTCCTCGGAGCCAGGTGATATATCGGTTGTGACAAGCGAACATGTGCTACGTCGGCGGAGGATTAATGTGGTTCGTAATCGTTGCAAACGAGCTAAATTTCGGACCCAATTTATTTATAAGCGTCCGTCCGTCCTCGCCGGGTTCCCGCGGGACGCCTTTCAATCACTCGCCGGAGTCGTCGAGGGGGCTAAGTGATTGTCAGGTGCTACTGTATAAGCTTTAGTGCTTTCATTAGTCGTCCCTGCTGCTTGTCTGGAAAGCAAAAGCCGCCCCGACTGATTGAGCGTGGCGGGGGGGGGGGGGGGGGGGCGCCGCGTGGCGGGCGATCTTTTTGGTGGCAGCGCGGCTACGCACCTCTGATGGCCTTCGCCGGCGACATATCTATCATCGCTTATTGGATGTAGTCCGGTGGGTCCGAAGGCAGTTTAGGCTAATCGCCCCCCCGATAACCGTTTTACAGTAACGGCCCGGATGCGCTCATTTGGCGAGAGGGTAAAAGATGGACCGGGGGGGGCGGGGCGATGCTCCATCCCCACCCTTCTTGTTTTTCATTTTCCATCGCTGGAAGCCCGGTGTAACACCTCGTGAAATCTCTTGCCTGTGTTTTTTTTGTGGGTTTTTTTTGCCCTTGAATGTCGACATAATAACGTCTCCGCTCGCTTTTCTTTCTTCATCTCCTCCTCCCTCGCTGCTGTCTGTGGGTCTTTATTAATACAACAAAGACAATGCTCTTTTATGTGCAACACTTACAAAAAATTTTTTTTAAAAAGACGCTTATTCCGCTGTTTTGGGCAAAAAGCTGCCTTCATCACAGAAATATGAACTAAAAAAGTCCTCGATCCGTGGTACTGGAGGGATATCAGAAGAATACATTTATATTGCTCTGAATTCTCAAACAGTGGCTGCGAGGCGGGACTTTATTTCGAGATAATGCCTCTCCGTGTTGTCTTCATGATAAATGTACGTTGATGTACATTTCTGCAGAGCAACCAATGGTTTTTAAGCTTTTAATACTTTCATCCTTCCTTTAAAAAAAAACAAAAAAAACAACGATGCTTTTATTGTGAAAGGACATCAGGAAGCGTAGAGTTTCGATTACTCCAAACAGCGCTTGGCGTCGGATGGGTTTTCAAAATTTAAAAGGCAGCGGATCCACAACTTTTCTTGTCTCGCTCGAATTCCAGCGACTACGTTACCCACAATTCAGCTGGAGATTCAGGTGTGTTCTGCTGGCAGCGAATGTAGCTACGGCGCCAGCTGAAACTTAGTCGTTTTATGGCATCGCAGCTTCCTCCGGAGCCACAACAAGATTATACGCGTTGTTTTGAAATATTCAGTAGTGCTCTCCGACACCCGTAAACACATTTTGTTGGGTAAAAATCGCTGACGTTGTCTTTCGATATTCACCAGGAGTTACGTTCATTTTCAGAATTCAGTGATAATCACACTACGAACGAAATCAAATTCGTGCCGCGGGATATCGGACTTTATACAAACAATATTATTTCTTTTTTGCGTCTCTCGTTTCAGGCATGGACAGCTCCAACGACGTGGCGCTGTACTCGGGCCTCGGGGCCGGCGTCATCGCCGTGGCGATCCTGGTGGTGGCCGTCATGCTGTACAGGAAGAACCACAGCGAGTACGGGGTGGACGTCATCGACTCCTCGGCCCTCACGGGGGGTTTCCAGTCCTTCAACTTCAAGACCACCAGACAAGGTGAGACCGAGAGAGAGAGAGAGAGAGAGAGAGAGAGACGCCGCCGCCCGTGATTGACAGCGTTTGTTTGGCGTGGAGTTGGAACGCCACGCGGCCGGCCGCCTCGCGACCCGCTTCCTCCATCTTACACCTCCCGGCATCCGTGAAAGGAACCTGTCCTTCTACGTTGACAGACCTTTTATTGTGAAGCTTGAGAGAATCAACCTCTGATAGATGTGAGGAAAAACTGTACAAACGGATGAGGAGGAGGGGGGGAGGGGGGGGGAGGAGAGGGGAGCGTACATTCAGCAGATCATCAATCCTTATTTAAATAGGCCAGCGCTCCTCGCAGCCCTTCCTGCTGTGCCCTCCGCCGGCCACCATCACTCCTTCTTCCATTTGTTGTTTTTTCCCCCCCTAGTTTGTTTAATGAGGAAGTCGTCGAGGCGTTTTACCTGTATAATTGTTAACGTTTTTACCGTCCTTTTCATAAACACAACAGGAAGTTAAACGACCTCCTCTCGGCGGGACAAAAAAAAAAAAAAAAAAAACAGCGGCTCTCCCAGCGTGTTTAATTGAACGTCAGTACGTTTTTTTTGTTTTTTGTTTTTTTTATGCGAGTAGCTCCGACCCGCTGGTAAATATCACTCCGCCTTCTCGATGGCAAATACATAATTGAAATTGAATTTCACACATAATACGTAATGTGATGTTGCTTGTACTTGTTATAGGTCGGTTCAATTGGACCCACTTCGCTGCGTAACGCACAACGAGACTCAGCTAGCTGAACAGTTTAGTGTTTCTACGTCCTGTATTTCTTCAGTTTGAGAAACCAATCCCTCGGAAGCAACAAAAACGGACTGGAAATCCTCTCCGTTGCTAGGGTCGTCGCTAAGGGCCGGCCTACGTCCTGGCGTGGTACACATTGGCACATTATTACATAAAGAGCCCGCTGACGCGACTGATCGTCTCCCCGTTCCGAGTCGAAACCCCCGACGCGTTGCCGTGGAAACGGAGATTGCGATAATCGCGCTTTAACGTCGTCGCGGGCGCGACTCAATCAAATCCTTATCGTGGAACATCGCGTCGATAATCGCGATCAGGGAGAGGAGGAGAAGAAGAAGAAGAAAAAAAAAACGGAACAATTTAAATACTCTGAAGAAGTTCTTTGCGGACGGTGTCTCTCTGCAGAGCGAGTCTCTGGACCTGACCCCTGTCTCCGCGCATTACTTCTCCTTCTGAGTGATTTTTAATCAGAGGCCCAATTCCAAACCGATCCCTCAAGGTATTCAACCTGAGGTACATTTCATTAACTTCTCTCATCTCGCCGCCGCCGATTCCATTTTCGGGCCACGCCGTTCTTAAAGATGCACACTCAGGCGATAATCAGATCATTCTCCACTCGACCAGAGGGGGTGAGATTTTTTTTTATTTTTTTTTTTTTTTAGCAGTGATCGAATGTCAGCTGCGGGAGTAGTGGGGATGGGATGGAGGTGGGGGGGCGGAGGTGGGCGCGATGTCCGCCGGGCTGCAGAGCCGGAGTGTATCAGCAGGGTTTTTTTTTTTTTTTTTTTTTTGCCGTCGTCCCTGTCGGAGGAAATAAAAAATTCATCTTTCCATCCATTTTTTATGGAACATCATTTTTAGTGGCGATTAACCAGGAAGTGTTCCTCCTGCTCATAGATGCTGGCACTTTGTATCATTTATAATGCAGGTGCAATCATCGGGGCGCGGTGGCCACGGCGGGATAGAGTACATCTGTTACGGGTCGAATGCCCGGGAACGTATCGATGCAGTAAACCGAGCGCGCTCACCGCTTCGTATCACCGTTAATGGACTATATTTTGTTTTTGTTTTTTTTTCCAGACAAAGCGAGACATTTGAAGATGAAACCTGGGAGCCTGTGATTGTGATTTTTTTACAATCACAAAAAGAATAAGAGTTTCAATCTGCAAAACTGTAGCGACACTAAAATTCCTCTTCCAATCCATCGTCCAAAAAAACAATTTTTTTTTTTTTAAATTGAAGATGTGATATCTTCAATTTTCTTGAAAACGATTCGCCTGTCAAATCGGAACCTCTCTCGCCTTGTAAAGACAACTACCTCTTGAAGATATTATCGTGTACTGACACGATAATATCTTTTTCACAATAAAAGCATAATCATTAAAGGGAAGGACAAACGTTTTTCATTCCGTATGTTCTCCTGCTCTTCTGATTGAATTATTGCTGTGAAAATGTACATTATGTTAAATGCGTCACGACAACATGGAGAGGCAGTTCTCTCGGTACAAGTGCGCCACTTGGAGCACAACACAGCATTATTTAACTTGATTATCGGTTTGATTAACCAAAGAAATTCAACAGGTTAATCCGTGATGACGATGAAGCGCCACTCAGTGTGGTTCGCTGCATACGAGCGGCGGCACATCGACAAAACCAGCTGAATAAATCGTTGTTTAAATTCCACATTTTGATGTGAAGGCCGAGACGAAGAAGTCAAATTTTTTTTCAAAGATCGAGTCAAAAACCAAGACGCTCGGAAGAAGAAAAAAAAAACCCGCTCATCACCAATCACGCCCCTGGTTATTAATGATTTCCTCTAAAAATAAAACAACATTAGCCTCCCGCTCCGCACCCCACGCCAGGCAACAGCTGGGCAGCAAGGACTCAGTGACTTCGCCTGCATCTTGGCACGGCTCGTCAGAGGTGGGGAGGGCGGGGGCGGAGAGGGGAAGTGTGTGTGTGGGGGGGGGGGGGGGGCGTCTGCCAGATCGATTTGCGCATTCCCGCTCCGTTTGGCAGCGTCGTCGCATCTAACAGCCCACAGATGAAGGCCCCCCCCCCCCCCCTCCCAACCCCTCTGCAGGCTGCTGGGGGGTCCACTGCTGGGCGCTAAAAGGACTCCTCTCATTTACAGAGCAGCAGTCACCTACCTTAGACCCCTTCCTGGCACCAACTCCCCCCCCACACCCCCACCCCGTCCTTCAGGAGGGCGACCGGGCGTCCAGAGGAGCTGACTCCAGCAGATGGATTATGGAGATCAAGCTGCGTGTGTGCGTTCAGTAATTAAATCTTAACGCTCCGACCGTGGCTCTCGGCCCCGGACCTTCTGGCCAGGTTGCGCTCCCCTTTACCTCCGACGCGACGGTCGCCTGCCCGGACAAGTTGTTTTAATTTGGCGCTGGTCAGCTGGAGAAAAATTTCAGGAGAAAGATGGCGAGAGAGATGTGTCGTTCCCCCCCCCCCCCTCACCCCCTCCCCCTTCAAAAACTACAAACGATTGGACCCTGGGTTTGTGTCACCTGGGGACAGCCAGGGATTTTCGTATGAACTCTGCAGATTAGATCTGATTTTAATCTCAAATCCGCTACGTCGGCGTTTCGTAGAACGACAACTCTGTCGAGCTTAATCTACTGTAGACAGAAAGCCTCTGATAATATTTAATCCGTGCCGACGGAGTGGCACATTCTCCTTCTGCTTTTTCTCACCTCCTTCCTGCCATGAAAAATGAAAGAATTTTTCGTCACTTTTTTTTCAGCTTTTAAACATTTTAAATTTCGACTTCTATGAAAATAAATAACACAATCTTGACCTTGTTTTTGCTGAATCTGGGACGCCAGTGAATTTAATTATCCCGTGTGGGTGCTGTTCAGGAAACACAGAGGTTGGGCTTTGATTCATTAATTAAACAAGGTCCCTGTATAATAGGAGTCCCACGCGAGCGCGTTGCTTTAAGACGACCGTGCCGTCTCTCTCGTCTCCGTAGGCAACCCCCTGCTCCTCAACTCCTCCATGCAGCCCGACCTGACGGTGGGACGGACGTACAGCACTCCGCTCTGCTTCCAGGACGGCGCCGACAAAGAGCTCTTCGACCCGCTGCCGGACATCAAGGTCAAAGTTCAGAGCTCCTTCATGGTTTCGCTGGGCGTGGCCGAGCGGGCGGAGTTCCGCGCCAAAACCGTCGCCGAGACCTTCCCGCGGGACCTGAGCCGCGACTACTGCAGCACCGTGGACAGACGCAAGAAGGGCCTGCTCACGCTCAACGGGCCCTTCAGCGCCCGGCAGGAGCAGCTGAGGACCACCGGCGTGTTCGGCCACCCGGGAGGGCGGCTGGTGGTGCCCAACACAGGTGAGCTGAACAGGAAGCGGATAAAAGTAACAGACTTCGGTTTGTTAGCCGGAAGAAAAAAACACTCCTTTGTCTCGGTTGAATTGTGCAGCCGGTATTTATCGCAGGGAGATGCGTGAGATATCCTATGAAACTGCGCTGCAGCTTTCAGAAAATGTCAGCGCCTCGTCTGCGTGACGAAGCGTTGCCGAGATCGTCTACGTTGAAGTTGGGTAACATTTTTAATCGTTATTAGTTTTTTTTATTCGTTGTTACACATGCTGCATAAAGCGCCGTGTCCATCGACCACACCCGTTACTCTTCATTAAATAATTCCCGAAGTGCCACCCAGGCCACCCGGAGTCATTCGTGACATTTATTTTCCATCAGGCACTAAGCACATATTTTTTCAAATTGCTGAGTCATACAGTGTCCTACAAACATGACTCGGATATTGACAGATTCTAGACAATCCCGTCTACTCAACTATAAAATGACATCTCTACTGGCAATATGTTGTGTAGGGATACAGCTAAAAATATAACAATTTCATGGGACCGAATTTTATTTGCTAGATATAAAGGATAATATATAACATCTGTAAGTATTATCAAATTAAATTATGACAGATCTGAATAGCCCAGACTGTCCTGAAAAAAAACAAGATACAGCATGAATGGTTAGCCGCAACAATGACCAAGATATGAGCTTCAAATTGAAGGTAGTAAAATTTCCCAATGCCGCATTTTCCCAGAAAGCCTTGTAACTCGTCAAAAGATCTGTCGTAAAAAAAAATTGGCGTTCGAAATCAGCGGTCAGAAAAACGTCTCTAATTTTTGTTTTCTACCAAAGTGGGAAAATTATTATTGGCTCACCAAAAACAGTGTTTTAATATGTTGACCAATCGTAAGTGTGATGAAAGTGTACTCGTGTTTAGCAGCATTTCTTCACATAGCTGAGCTCGTCCCAAACCAGCTGAATCAGCTTCTTTCAGCAGAAGAAGCAGAAAAACTCTTTAATTCTGAAAAGAAAATATTTCAAGAAATTGAGGTTCTTCTAGTCGACCCACGTGCTCGTCATAAACAACCAACCTGCACCTTTACAAACAATCGCTCCAAATTCTGTTGAAGGTTTTTGCAGCATGCATTTTTACCGCGAAGTCTTCAAACCAAAACTACGCTCAAATGAAAAACAGGTCAAATCTGAGAAAGTAGAAAGAAAACAAACTCTTAATAAGCGGACCTCGGCTTGTTAAAGTTTGTGTTCTTTTTATGTCAGAACTCTCAGAGTACGAACACGGTCCTTGCGGCCTGTGCATTGCAAGGCGTTGCTAAGCTCCATCGGCGCCGTTGCCAAGGAGGGTAGATGCTCGTTATTCCTCCACATCCTCACAAGGCTCTCTCTCTCAGGATAAAACACAGGGGTCACGGCGTCATCCCGTCCCCGCCGACACAAACGGGGTTTTGGAGGAGCGACCCGCGGCCGTCGTTGGGGTCAACAGTCCGAGGACGAAGCCGCGAGCACTCAACGGAAACCTCTTCTGCCGGTTCCTCTCGTTACCGCGGCGGCGGCGGCGGCCTCCGCTCGGCCGGCCGCGGAGAGGTGAAGTGAAATCAGCCTCCCGCGGTCGCCTCTCAGGCCGAGAGTCTGAGTGGAGGAGTCGTTGTAGTCGAGTGGAGCCACTCACGCCGCCCGTCCGGGTCATTAGCCTGAACAGCGGCCGCGAGCAGCACTTCAACCGCAGATTACCGGAGCTCTCCGGTCACCTCGGCTCCAAAATAGCACCGGTTCCTTTCATCTGTGCAGACTTTTAAGTCCGGCCTGTTAATGAGCGTGGAGTCCTGCCACATCCCAACGCAGCGGAGCTGAGCTGTTTGTGGTGAACGATTTCATTAGAATTTTATTAGAATATTAAAAAAAATTAAAATTAAAAAAATTAATCCACTGCAGCATCTCTCTTCAGCAACAATGTCCCAATTACTGGGAATAATCCACAAAAATCACTTTGAACATTTTGACTACGTAGACTCTCCGTGAATTAAAAATAAACACATGAAGAAGAGACCTGGACAACATGTGACATTTAAACAAAAAAAAACAAAAAATGCAGCAACTAATTAAAACTGCACATTACAATCTGTACAACTAATCTGACAGCATGTATGTGACAAAGTGTAAATACTGTACCAACCGTAGACTGTATATAAAAGTGGACGCAGCTGAAAAATGAGGCCATTAGCACTAGTTCCTTAAGCTGCAATACCACCGAGTGCCACTAGAGGTTGGCCCCAAAAAACCTCCATAGACTCCCATTCAAATAGTCTCAAAATCCTCAGTCAATAACATTTCCCTGCGAGTTACCTCGGTGTTTTCAGCTAAAGTCGCTCCTTCTTGTTCGTTTTCTGGCCGTCCGTCTGAATAATCCTCCTCCCCCCCAAAAAAAATCAGAGGTTGAAATGCACTCAGCGTCACTGTTGCCTCAACAAACACAAATACACATTTTGTAGCGTGTAACCACAACTTCTTCTCACAGTACACGATGCGGTCGTGTTTAACTCGATCTCTTCACGTCGCGTTTTCCCTTTGTGAGTAGCAGCAGAGCAAATCTCACTAACATGTTACACTGAATGTTTATTTCATAAAAAAAAAGAAGAAAACCCCAGACTGCTTCGAATGCACATTTCAGACACGGCCGAGTTACTCCAAAATATTCCGATCCAAAGAGCTGCCAAAACCCTCCGTCTCTATCCGTCATCGGCTTCTCTGCTCCTCTGAACCTTTTATTTGGAGAACGGGGCCTTTATATGCTCCCCGCACTTCAATGCGAGAGCTTTTGCCGTTCACACAGCGGCGGATGAATGGCGTCAGGCGACAGCGGAGGGGCGGTGCTGATCTGTTGACACGCCGAGGAAAAAAAAAAAGTAATCTCCATTTTGCTTCTTCAAACGTGTTGTATAATCAGAAGTTTAGTGAACGGCGCTGGTTTGAAGATCAGAGTAAAGAGTAAAGTTCTTCCAAATCATCTGTGTTTATTTTCTCTCGCTGTTTATGTATTTTTAGGCTGATCCGCTGAACAGCAACATAAATATGTTTGGTTTGTTTTACGCTCGATATTTTCCTGGAAGTAGTAAAACCATAGACTGTAAATCAAATTTAAAAAGTAGACGCAGTCTCCATAAAAGTCTGAAAAGCAAAGCTGTTGCAGGAGTTTATCAAAGTGCGACGCCACCAGAGGCCACTAGGGGCTGGCTCCTTAAAAAAAAAAAAAAAAACATGATCTACGATAGACTCCAATTCAAAAAGTGTCATCTTCTCTCATGAAATACGAAGTCAATGAATGTTTTCCACAAGTCATTATGGAGTCACGAGCAAAACTCCCTTCTTCTGATCAGTGGTCTGGTCGTCCTTCTGAAAATAATTCCAGCATTAGCTAGATATTACGCCTCAAAGACAGCGATGTTTTGTTGGCGGCGTGCCTGGTTTGATTGACATGACCGGGGTGCAGTCAGATTCCAGATTCCCTTCAAAATACGGTCCCTTCTGATTTCCAAACAAAAAGATGATGACGGCCAAAACGCCAGTTCACAAACCAGAGTGATGCCGCAATGGGTCGCCTCTTCAACAACCTCCCCGACGGTGTACCCAATAAATCAAATTTAGTTTTCTTGAAAAACATCATTTCCATCAAGAGATTGTTTTATATCGCCGTTGCTACAGCAAAACCAACAGCTCCATATTTATTTCCTCCCGATGCACGGTAAGTCTTTCGCACGTCCTTTTAAAAACACGGGCTTGTTTTATCGCTGCTGAAAATTCACGCCGGCGTGTTTCATTTAGCGTGTTCGGAGTCGGCGAGTCGGTTTATTCTCTCGAGCACCTCATAAATATCGGCGTAACCTCAGCGTGTTCGACGCGCCGCAAGCCCTCATTTTGCTCTCCGCTGTCAGTTGCTGCTGCTGCTGACACATTTGTGTGTGTGTGTTGTTTTTGTTGTTTTGTTGTTTTGTTGTTGTTTCCAGGGGTCAGCCTGCTGCTGCCTCACGGAGCCGTGGATGAAAATATGTCCTGGGAGATGTACATGGTGATCAATCAGGGAGAGGCAAGGTGAGGCCAGAGTTTACACAAATATCCTTTTCGAGCCTGTCTGTCTATCCGTCCGTCAGCCCCCCCCCCCCCACCCCCCCTCCCCCCCCGGTCTCACCGTCGGCTAATTATTTGCCGTCTTCCGCTACTTTAATTACAGCCGCCGCCTTTTAAGACCTTCGCTTCTCAAACGCTCGCCGAAAAGCGGATTACGAAGTTACAAGTTCGATGCGCTCCGTCATCGGCGGCTTAATTAGCGCAGAATTAGATTCGAGCCCGCTGATGTCAAAGAAAATATGTTTCCTTACTTCCTGTTGTTTGAGTTGAGCTTAATGAGCCTTTTTTTTATTTATTTATTTTATTAAAAATTATTTTTGTTTTTCTCATTCTGTCTTCCAAGCGCGACATAAAAAGATTTTCGGGCTCAAAGAGATCAATTCGAGGATTTATCGTATCTTGTGTTTCGACGCTGTGACGGGAAGAGCGGGACGCGTCCGCTTCTTCCTTCGTTCGTGGGGTTTTTCTTTCGCACGGTTCACGCAAAGTGAGTCGTCGCTTCAAGGTGGTCGAACCGGCACAGATTTTACACAAAACATCCGCCGCGCATGCATCACCTATTTTAAAATGACTCTGTCGGACACTGACCTTAAATTAATGAAAAAAAAAAAACGGATGAATAACAAACGTCACTCAAACAGCAGGAAATGGTGCCCGGAGAGCGCGGCGGCCTAAACCGTCCCCCGGCCCCCCTATAGGAGTCCTCTAGGTGTCACGATGTGGCACACACACACACACACACACACACACACACACACACACACACACACACACACACACAGGTGGTTGTCTGGGCTTTTCGATGTCCCAGCTGCTGGCGGAGAAGCTGGAGTTCAAGCCGCGACGTCCCCGGCGGGGCGGGCTCGCGTCTCCGCAATCGAGTCCTTCATTTCAGCTAACTTGACTCGTCGGAAGCAAAGTCAAACCTCCAATCTCTTTTTCTGTTCCCCCCCCTCCGTCCCCTCCCTCCCGTCCCCCCGCCACTCGGAGAGTCAATATGTAGTTATGTACTCCACTCGGTGTCAACAACGCGGCGCTCTGGGAGAGAGAGAGAGAGTCCCGACCCGGGAAGCTTGTTTAAACGCTGATGAGCGCGGTGATGAATGGAGCGCGGCGGCGCTGACGAACGGGCGAGGACGCCTCCCGAGGGGGCCTTTCATCTCGGGCGGCGCGGCCCCCGCATTACGTATTCCCATCACTGCTTTCGGTAATGACCCTTTAGGATGGACTTAGCCTCTCTCTCTCTCCCGTTGAGGGAGGTGGGGGGGGTGGTTTGAGAGAGAGAGAGGACGTTTGGACGCCCCCCCCCCCCGCCTAGAGCCGCGAGGGTTTCCAGTTTTTTGGTGTTTCGTTTCCTCTGAAGTGTCACTGTTTATTCACACCGGCTCCACTTGAACAAAGTCACAAAAAAGAAAGGAAAAGAGGACCCCTCCTCCCCTCCCTCCTCCCCTCCCTCCTCCCTCCCTCCTCCTCCCCTACCTCCCCTCACCACCACCCATCCGACGAAAAATGGCGCACATTAGCAAGGGGAAAAAAACAAAAAAGGACAAGGGTGTTGGATCGCTGAAATAATACGATGCAAACAGCGACGGGGAGAGCTGAGTTACGCCCGACGTTAAGGGTTCGATAAAACAAAAAACAAAAAAAAACAGTCGCTCAATTTAAAAAAAATTGTATTTTACTGACCTTAAAAAGTAGAAAGCGTCTTTTCTTCGTTTATGGACGGAGGTTACGACAGAATATGCAGGTCTACAGTGGTAAGCGTACAGCGTGTAATCCACCACGCTTTCGGAAATCTTTACAACACGGTCTACAGCGGTCTTCGTCTCCTTTTTTTTAATTATTTTTTTGTTTTATTTCTACCCGCCAGCAATAAAGTGTCTGTGTTTTTTTTTCCACCTGTTTATTTTTGAAACACTTAAAAAAAAGATTTCAAGTCTCTGAAATCTCAGTGTTCGGAGGGGGGTTTCGGCCACAACGGTGCTTTTCAAGCTCTTTTTTTTTTTTTTTTCCTCGCTCTGTGTGAACCGAGAGCTGTTTACTGTCGACGGCCATATTTCTCCCCGTGGTCTGTTGTGCTTGTCATCTCGCCAGCTGTCAATCACTTGTCTCACGTTCCTGGCGGGCCAGAGGACACGCAGAGAGCCGTATCCCCCCCCCCCCTCCCGTTGCTGCGTCCGGGCCCCGATCCCTGTCCAATCTACTTCTCCACACCCTCGACGAATCCCATTAAAAGCTTCTTCTTTTTTTTTTCTTTTTTTTTCTAAAGATGTGTTCTTGAAGCTTTTTCAAAGGCTCATCTAAATCTTTTGAAGGCGCGGTTTTGCTTGGGTCAGACGTATTCCCTTTCGCCTCGAGTTTTTTTTTTTTTAAGAGCGCTTTGTGTTGTAAGATAAATCCCTTCAACCTATTGAGGCACAAACAGCTTTGTCCTCGAAGGAAAATAACTTTTAATGAAGAAACTCGTTTCCATTTGTTGTTGGGTTCTGTGAAGGAGGACCCAGTTGAGCGTTTTGGGACCTGGCATTGTATGTTGTTTACTGCTGCTCAGACGCTCCCGGTTACGTTTTTTTTTTTTTTATTTCATAAATAAGAAGAGGAAACCTCTCAGAAATCACAAGGTGCCTTGTAGGAATCCGTTTTTATAGAGTTGGAGGGCTGAAACTGATAATCTATCATACGTGGCTGTCAGTCGAGGTGCACCAGTGCATTGGCTGCGACGTGGTTTCCCCGCTCGGATGCCCGGCGCCTCCGGTTTGGGCTTTAAGCCGTCGGCTCTCACGGTCCGTAGATCTCGCGGCGCAAGCTCCGTCTCGTTGGACGTCATCGCTCGCGGTTCTCAGTCCCGAGCTCACAACTCCGGCGCCAAGGTGACATTTCACTTCAGAGGTAACTTTAAAGTCCGAGATCCATCTCGGTCAGAAAAATGTCCGACTCCTCCGAAGGCAGGCGGGATTCAATGTCGACGGAGACGACGACATTGAATCCCGCCGGTTGTGCTCAGAGGGGCTGATGGGGTGTAACGCTGTTCTAGGTCGCCCGCTCATTACAGCAGTACTTATGTGAATAGATGAAATGTAATAGCCCGTAATGCCTGAGTTGAACTGGCTCAGTAGCAAATGTAATTTGTTTTATGATTTATTCCAAACAGTCACAAACGTGGCTTTATTTCTAACTTCCCCCATAAGTAAAGTAAGAAATATATTTTGTTTTATATTTCAGTTACAAGTTTCTCATTTGTTTTGAGGCGAAACCAAAAATGCCCCTCCTTTATGTTAGCTTTTTTTTTTTTTTTTTTTTAATCTGGTAAAATAAATAGATTAATTTATATTTAGGCGAATGTCAACATTTTGTAAATGTATATCTTGATATTTCGCGTCTCCTATTCTGTTGATGGCGTCATAAAAAAAAAAGTCACCAAAAGGTCTTATGTTGATTGTTAAGTCAGACTTGACCTGTACTGCTAAAAAAAAAAAGCTAAGAAAGTGTGTTTTAAAAGGATTAAACTGGGCATTGACTTTCGGTTTGATCATCACTTATTCCATTTTCTGCTGAAACAGCTCCATGACTCAGCGAAGCTACACACACACTATGTTTTCTAGTTTTTTTTTTATCAAAACAAGACGAACAGACGCCGGACGATGAATAATTGCCGGTGAGGCGTTCAGGTTCCTCTAAAGGCTCAATACCAACAACTACGAGCCCGATGAGGAGCAGAGACCATCGTGCATGCAGCAATATGTGAGAATATTTCCAGTGAGGATGGAAAAAGCCTCCAAAAACATCTACAAGACATTCTTCTTCCTGTCAATGGAAAAAAAATAAATGTTAACGGTAATATTTTACAAGTAGTAGTAATAAATACACAATTGGTTGTTCGACGTCAGCCTGCGCCCTCCGGTAACATGAACTCTCCGACATTTTATGTCACGTCCGATGTCGGATATGTTTGAAGGATCGGGGGGAAAAAAAAACACACAGGAATGCGTCAACTCGGCAAAAACGTGCCTTCGTCAGTATCGCACCAGTGCTTTCCCAGCGTTTATTCGGCGCCTTCGCTGAGGTTATTTTTGAGGTGTCTATAAAAGCGGCGCCAAAGGTCCCGGAGGTGAAGCGGTCGTTGAACGGTCGTTAGAACGGTGTTATAAATCGATTAGTGATTAAAAAGTTGTTGTTCGCGCTTTGCCGAGCTCCTTTTTATCCCCAGATCAAGTATTCACTCCGACGACGCTTCGATCAGCCGTGACGGACGCGTCGCGGTAAAGACTCGTAAAAAGGACGATGAAGTGAAATAGAAACGAAACCGCACGCGACGCTTCGCCTCCCGATGTCGCGTTTTGACGAATGCGTCCGCGGCGCCCGGCGGTCGGGCGCTTTTTGCGTCGACTTCGAAAATGGACAAACGGACACCGTGGGAGAAACGGGTGGGAGGTGAAGCCAATTCAGCCGTTACTTAGGAAATGACTCGCTCCTCATTGCTCACCTTAAAAATAACGCACCTCATCTAGAAGCTGGAGAAGCTCGCCGTATTAGAGCCCTTCATCCTGATGACAAGTGGAAGGGAACGGCTGGCCTCGGGGCGCTTCTTTGAGGTTTCGCTCGCCGGACTCCGGGGGGCACGCCGAGAGCTTCGAGGCTACTCGAGGAGCGAAGTAATCTGCTTCCCTTTTGCCTACGCTTTGCATTTCAAATGTGTGATCAGTGGCTCGGCCGCCGTCGGCCGAAGGCGACGGAGAGCCCTCTCCGAGGGTCCGGTCAAGAGCCCGGGAGCTGTTGACACAACAACGGAAAAGAAAAAATAAAGAAAATAAAGAAAAAAGCGGATTGCGCTCGGAGACATGAGGGGAAGAGGGTGAGGTGGTTGTGCAAAGAGAAACCAGAGAAAATAGGCGCCCAGGTCACATGTTGAGGCAGTAATTGGGTTTGGAGTGGATGTGTCTAGTCGGCGATTGCTGGCCTCACCGACGGTTGATGAGCCTGGTTCTGTCGGAGTTTTTCCTTTCTCTCTGTCGGAGCTTATTGCCTCTTAAAGGGACTTTTTTTTTCCCTCCTATCTTCCGAAAAAAAAAAAAAAACATTTTTAATTCTTCTGTATAACGTTGCAAAGTTCTGTTTTATTTATTTTTGTATTCTTCATTTAGAACTGCTACGTGATATAGCAGCGACATTCTTCAGTCATTGACAGTTTTTCAAAGTGATCCCTCTTTTTAACTCTACACAGTAAAATATGAATAAAATTAGAACACAGGGTGTTTTGTTATTTACAGGGAAAAAACGAAAAACTGTCTAGGTTGAAAAGTTCTGTTGTAAAAACTTTGTTAGGTGACTTGAAATAACTCGTGTTGTGAAATGGCGCTATATAAATAAAAAAAAAATAAAAAGGGAATTTAGAGGAGAAGGTGTTCCAAGAGAAAGAAGCAGCCTTTTAATTCAGCTAAAGAACTTACATAACATATCTTTTTATGAAAAAAAAAACAGTTTCCAGGAGGGTGGAGGCGGGCCGTCAAAAAGAAAATAAATAAAGTTTTGGAGTATCATTTTGGAGGCTGTTAAGACAATTAAGTCTGCATGAATCATTACGTTGCGAGGAAAACAAGAAAAAGAAACAATCAGTTCAATCATACGCCGTTTAAAAAGGACGGCTTTTATCCAGAAGCAGCACAGCGAGAGCAGGCATTTGTAGAACGAGCCGGCTCGCTCTCAGTGGGTAACAGCCCCCTTCACCGCCGTGGTGTTGGTGGCGTGCTGCATCCTGCCAGCTGCTCAGCAACATGAGTCAACTTTCTGCTCTTTTTTGTTTTTTTTTTATTACAGAAAAGTAATGAGCAATCTGTGGCTTCCAGAGGATGAAATGACTTTGACAACGTGAAGGAAAATGAGAAGATGTCGAGTGTTTGGGGTTTTAGGTGGTTTTATTAGCTGTTGACAATTTGGGGGGGGGGGGGGGGGGGGGGGGGGGGAGTCATATTCATTGCAATGTGAAAGGACTTATAAATGTCTTGCATCTTAATTTTTCTCTTTTTAAACACCCATTCCCCACTTCACTGGTGAAATCCCAAGACGGCCAGGGATGCAAGTGATCCTCCGAGTTTGCCAAATTTCTGTGGGGGGGGGGGGGGCTATAAATAAAATGATGACCCGACCTGTTCATTGTAAACATCCACTCAAACGTTTGTGCGTAACAGTCTTCTTAGAAATCGGGGACTATTACCAACCTTTTGGTTTACCGGTCTTTTAGACTGAAAACATGAAAAGAAAATTGTTGGCACATTAAAGTTATCCATTATTTTATGTCCAGTTTTGAATTGAGTATTAAATTAGTAATAATTAATTTAGTTTTTTTTTTTTATGTTTTCGGTATCTAAATTTATGTAAAGAGCTCCACATGTCTCTCAAGTTGATTAAACGTAGACAGAAAATGTTTGCAGTACACGGACGCTGTTGAAGTTGAACTGTCGCGTAGCTCAAATCCAGCATCAGGCAAAAATGGGATCACATTTTACTTTCAAAACTCCAGCAGCTACCGGTTTCCTGAGTTCCCAGACATTTACAGGGTGTAAACACGCCCCCATCCCAACTTTTTTTGAAAAGTGTTGCCGGCATCCTATTCAAAATGAGAATACATATTCTTTAATTAAAAAAAATGTCTTTGATTTAAAATTTTATTTATTTCATTTTATTTGCAAATCATAGAGTTCTCTTTAGATTTACAGTTTCCACAGCATCCCAACTTTTTTGGAAACATTTTTGTCGTTGAGGCGAACCTGACATCCGACAGCTTCAAATTTGTCGAAATCAATGTTCGCATTTGACATCAAGGGTTGATTTGCAACCGAAAAAGGAAATGATTACGATCATGATCTTGGGAACATCATGATCATATTAGATGGTGCTTCTTTCACAAAAATGTCCTCTAATCACAGTCTAGGCAGTGATTCCTTTTGTTATCGTGGTTTAATCAGGCAAAAAAATGTTGGCCATCATTTCCGGTAGAAGGGTGCTAAATCAAGTACATCGGGAATAAAATCACGTCCTATAGGATACATAGGATATAGTCCAAACTGCATTGACCAACTTTTAACCCTCATGTCAATTCTGCTGTTTGGGGGCTTCGCAGACCAACAAACTGAAAGACACATACATGACCCTTGTGGGCAATAAAAAAAATTTAAAAAAAAAGTGACTGTGGGAGCAAAACAAAGCAGATACGTCTCAATATCCATCACTGTCTACTGTGAGTTCCCAACGTCAAGTCTGGAGTCTTCCTTCCTTCTTTTCTTCATCACCGCTACCGCTATTAAATACAGGGGGAAAATAAAATGTAAATTCACCAATCACGCTGCAAGTATTCTGAGAGCACTTCGATTGGCCGGCCCGGGGGCTTTTCCAGGTGACGCTGCTTTGCATTCAGTTCAGCCAGGTTCAGCTTCTTTTTTTTTTTTTCTTTTTTTTTGCTGGATAAACAGAAGTCCGCTGCTTTGGGACTTCGCTACGCTGGTCTCATTGAAATGAATGAGGTTGGGCCCGCTTATAATCCTCACCACGACGCAAACCCGACGGGCGGGAAAAATGACGGTCAGACTTACAAACATGAAATGATATATATTTCTTTAACACTGTGTTCCGCTCCACCGTCGGCCCGCCGGTTTGAAGTCGTGTTGTAGAGCTCTGAACATTAAAGCTCATCCGAAGGGAGGAAATCTCAACACATCAACCGTCTCATATCTCTGACCTGCGATGGCTGATTGGAGCTTAGACAGCTTTGTTTGAGGCCTTGCTCTCTCTCTCTCTCCGTCGTGATCCCGCCAGCCCTTTTGTTTTTTCCTGCCTCCAAAAACCCCCGCCGCCGCCGCCGCAATCCACCGGCGAGACCCGTTTGTTGTAAGCCGCTTTTAATGAGCACACTTCGACTCGCCGGTGACTTTTTCACCTGCGCTGGAACTAATTCCGCCGGCGCGGCGCAGCTGTAGCGATAACTTCCCGACTCCGATGAGCCCAAAGACTCCACGCCACTCTCAAACCGCTGCAAGCCCCGGGGGCATGTTAACTTTCGCGGCCCACCTCTTTCCGTGAAGCTCCTCTCATTAGTTTGTTGTTTTTTGTTTTTTTTCCACGAAGCCACCGGTCTCAAAGAGAAATGTTAAGCGCGCGTAACGGCTCCGAGACAATAAATAGAAAATGTTTAAATATGGAAAGCCGTGTGAAGATCGAAGCCTGGAGTCTCGACGTCGCTTTCAACACCAGGTGCAATGTGTTGGAGCCGTCTCACCTTTTTGTGTGTGTGTGTGTGTGTGTGTGTGTGTTTGAGAGTGTGAGCTAATCTAACGCCGGCGAGATTCACAAATAAAAGAAGTTATTTAAGTGTTGTTGTTTTTTTCCTGCCTTGCAGCAAAGCATTTAATTGCACACATGCTTAAAAAGTAGGAAAACAGCTGTGCGGGCGAGCTCACCGCAGTAAATGTGTATTTACGATGCGGCCTAAGTGGAAGCGACCATCAAAAGGCACAATTACAGGACATCTAACGGAGTCATTCTGCTGACGCCTCCACGTGTAAAACGCCGGCGCTATCGGTTCTCTGCAGGACTTCTTTTTTTTTTTTGACGCCGTGTTGCATTTACTACCCGTGTGTGTTTTCTTTTAGTGTCCAAACACTGGAAGGTTGTGAGATCCTCCTGGGCCCGGAGGTGACCTACGGTCCTCCCGGCCTCGACCTCTTCAGCCCGGTGGCCATCACCATCGCCCACTGCGCCGAGGTGGACTCCGAGAACTGGAACATCCAGCTGAAGAGGAAAACACCGGACAGCAAATGGGAGGTGAGGCCAACGCAAACACCTGTCGGGTCGCGGCCCGTCACGCTTCTCGGTTCGTGCTCAGCCGTTCGGCTGTTGTTTCTTTTTCCCTCGGTGGCTCTCTTCTTTTTTCTTTTCGTTGGTAAATGTCAGCAGGTTTGAAGGCGGGTGGAAAAAGGCAGCACTCTTTACGTTTGCGGTAAAATGAAAAAATAAAATAAAAAAAACCTCAACCCTTGACCGTAAATCGTATTGATCTGCAGGTGCAACACTTGAAGAAGACAAGCGTAGAAATCAAAACGTCCAAAAAACTGCTGCGCTCTCCTGTCGCGATGTCGCCATCTGGCGTTGAAATGTTGACGTCTGAAATTAATACCGGTGGCTAATTAATTATATTTACGCGAATTACAGTCGTACGGAAATGAAACCAGTTTTCACCCGCTGACCGCCTCGTTTCACTCCAGATGAGCTGCCACAATTTTTGTGAGAGCGTCTCTGGAGCGTAAAACACACTAACGGACAAGTTCCTTTATTTCTGGTCGAGTGTTGGAGGAGTTTTATGGTTTCAGAAACCTTTTTTTTTTTCTAAAGATAACACAAAAAACAACAACAAGTAAAACGTTGTTTAACAACAGTTACTAAATCTACACCTCACATTACGATGGTGGAAAAAATGTGTTGTTCATCGTTTGAATATTTTTTTGAAATAACATTTTTGCATCCGCAGTGCCAGATAGGGAGACGTCGTGATGCTAACGTTGGTTTGCGATAACTGGATTCGGACTTGAATTGCGAGCGGAAACGGGCGGGACATTTTGACAGGAGCTCCAAAAAAAAACAAAAAAAAACCACTCCAAAGGAAAGTTTCTGGTGGAGACCAAAACCAGAGCTAAAAGAGAGGGAATACTTTTGGCGTGCTTTCGTTGATCCGAACGGACACACGGTTCCAAATAAATGTTTTTAATTCCAGAAACACGACTGGAAAATGAAAAAAAAAAAAAATGAAACGCTAAAGTTACTCCGCGTCATCAAAGCTTTTACAAGATTGGTAATATGTCGCTCCGTCTGTTGTTGTTTCGCGGTTTACGTGCGCGCAGGCGACCTTTCAAACGCCAAAGTCGCCGTTCGCGGCGCGATTGCTGCAAAAGTTCGGTCACCGCGGCGACCTTTGATCAACGCCCATCCGCGGTTCCTTTTTTCGGTGCCGTCGCCACTTTGCTCGCCGGTGCTGGTAATCTTGTGGATCCTGTTTCTTGATAGGGTTGTTTTTAGTTGTTATTGTTGTTTTGTTTTTTTAATTTACAAAATTGCGTGATGATCTGGCCTCTTAACGCGTAAACCCACCGGCATGCTAGCGGAGACCGCTCGCGCAGCTTATTTCCTGCCCGGCGGTGAATCCAGCGGTGACCTCAACTCTCGCTGCCGTTCAGCGTCGTGACCGGTTGGTGTTTTACCTGGTTGTTGACCTCGAGGTCGTCGGTACTCCGCCGTCCATCAGAGCAGAGCAGAGGCACTTTTTTTTTTTTTAAATGGATGTCGACGTCGCGCTCCTCGGACATTCGATCGCCCGCCTGGTTGTTGCCTCGGCTGTCTCCCTTTTCCGTTCGCCGACCTTCACGTGACGTTCGCTCGGCGCGTCGAAGAAGGCAGTCGGCGTGAAACGTGACCGGTGAGTTACGTGCGAAACCTTGAAAGACTGCCGAGGGCTTGTTTTTGCTTCGGCCGAGCTCGATCGATCCGACCTCGCGCTCTCCAGTCGGTCCGGAGGGGTAACACGGGTAACGCCGGCGGGAAGGAAAATAAAGAAACAATTACGGCGCGTAATGGCCGGGAAGATGCATGGCTGCTGTCAGTCAGTTGGTGGGGGGAGCGGGGGGGGGGGGGGTTGACTAGCGGGGAGGTGTTGTCGGTGGTGGTGGTGGTGGTGGTGGGGTTACAACAGGGGGCAGTTAGACAAGGCAAGTATTGATTAGTAGATCAGGAAACGACACGGCGCGGTGAATTTAGACGCGAAGCAATCAGGAGGAGAATCACGGAGATTGTTTCTCTGCTGACCACGACTCTCCGTTTTGCCTCCGCACAACACACACACACACACACACACACACACACACACACACACACACTGAACACACACATCGACTCACAGCCGAGCGGTGCAAACACTCACCCGATATTTTTGCGTTTCTTGTTATCTCCGCTCCGATGCTCTGTAAGTGGACGCATTGTATTTTCCCAAGCTCTTTGTGTGTGTGTTTTTCATTCCAGCAGTGTCAGCCTTTTATTTTATTTATTTTTTTTCTTTCTTTCTTCTTCTTCTTCCCCTCCAGCGAAGAAGATTGTTTTGTGTGTTTTTTTTTTGTTGTTTTTTTTTTTTTTTACCGGTCTGGATGAAGTCCCAAGAGCTTAATCTCAAACCCAAAAGGCATCACAAGCCCCCGATCGCTGTCGTCACTTTGCATTATTTGCTTGTGTTTTTTTTTTTTGAGCGAGCAACCGGCGAAATGATAACAAGACGTGTGGGGGAGGCGGAGGGTGGGCGGGGGGGGGGGGGGTAATGAAGAGAATATTCAGTCAGGCGGGAATGTAAATGTAAAGCTGACGTAAAGTTTTGGCAAGCTGAGCATGGGTCAGAATAATGAATAGCGCAGGTTTGCCCCCCGGCTGTTGTGGTTGTCAGCGCTTAAAAGAGCTTGTTATTTAAGGCCGGATTTGCCTGCTCTCCGCATTGTCTGCTTTTGTCCTGAATAATGTTTTTCTAAGCTGCCATAAAGAATATTCAAGAGCTGTTGCGGCAGCCTCCGCACGCACACCTCAAAGCAAAGATGCAACACAATGAACCGTCATCCGCACAATCTCACGGTAGTTTCTCTCGAGAGGGTGTTTAGAAAGTTTACAGGTTTGTTTGTAGTCAAGGTATAAAGCTTCAGTTAAAAGTCCGGCTGCCGGGTCTGAAAAATTAGGCCGATGCAAAAGTGGGCTTAAGCTGCGATACCACCGAGGGCCACTAGAGGCTCCAAAAAGGCCTGCGGCTCCATACACTCCCATTCAAATTCTCTCATTAAATTCGTACTCAATGAATTTCTTTCTACAAGTTATCTCGGTGTTGTTAGCTAAAGTCGCTCCTTCTTATTCGTTTTCTGGCGGTCCATCTAAAAATAATCCCGTCATTCATTCGAAAATCTTCTTCAAGAAGAGCTGTTTTTGGGGGCGTGTCTGTTTGATCGACAGGCCTGTGCTGCAGTCAGGTCACAGCTATCGGTGGGCGGGACGCGGTATCGTCGGGTTTCCAATCAGATCGTGTGCCCACCCCAGCTCGTCCAAGTACGGTCACTTCCTGCTCCGAACCAGCGAAGATGGCGCCGGCCAAAATCCGAACTCGAGGCTTCATTAACGGCCGTTCAACAAACCGACGGGCGACGTCGCTGTTGGTTGCCTCTTTGCGAAATAGCTCTACGAAACCAAACTATTAAAACACCGCCGCAGTTCATTTAGTTTACAAATGACCCAAATACGGCATGTATCGTAATTACATGTCCACGACCGAGCGACGTTACAACCCACAGCGTCCCGTTGTCTTCTCTTCGTAGAGCTTGACGCCATAAATCCGAACCGTCAGGATCTTTTTTTTTTAGGGCGTAGCAAGAAAACGAATCGGAGACGAGCCTTTTTTTCATATTATTGTTGGTGCAACCGACCACACAGCAACACTATCTTCCCTTACGTCACGGCTTTATCATTTAATCCAGTTAGTTTAAAGTAGAAGTTTGGAGAAAAGTCTCAACTTCCTCCGTATTTCCCCGTCTCTGGATGTCGCCGTGCCGGCCTCATCGATCACCATCCGGTCCGAAAAAAGCTCCGAGCGCGCCGTCAGCTTTTTGATGTTGTCGGGATACTGAATCCAGACGTACCTATCTAATATCCACAAAACGTCACATTAGACCCTTCTCACATCCGTCTACAGCCCACGACGGTAAATGCAGAGTTCACTCGGAGTGTAACGGTTCCTCAATATTCCAGGAAGCGGTTGTTGTTCTTTCTTTTTTTTTCCCCGACAGGCCGGCGCGATCTGAAACCGGTCACCCGAATCAGCCTGAAAAGGGCCTTTTCTCTGAGGTCAACACGCAGACGGAAATTACACATAAACGGAAACCAAAGATTACAGAAACCGATCCCGGGTTGACCTCTCTTACCCCATTTGTTCCGTCTTCTTCCGCGTCCGTCTTTATGAGCCTCTCGCTCTTCGGAAAGCCACCTGATGCCGCCGCAGATGAGGAACCGCGCCGACTCGCTTTGGGTCACTCGAGGAGATTTATGTCGCTCTTGAAGGGACTCTTTTACTACCGTTCTTGTTTGCTTGCAGAAGTGCCGCTGCTCTCCTTCGGTTTTTCTTTTTCCTCGACTCTCCCGCCTCCGCGCTCAGGCTCGTGTTTACCTAACCTTGCCCCTTTTTTTTTTTTCTTTTTTATAAGCATTCTGCGTTTGCTATTGTGTGACAAAAAAAAAAGAGAAAAAGATTTCTTTTCAGCGTAAGAGGCCAATTTCTCCGGATCTTTCTAAGTGTTTCCGAGCGAGAGAGGGGAAAAGAGTGCGGCGGGGAATATGAATGAATACGAGATTTCACGTCGCTTTGAGGTTTCGCTCCAATATTAAAAGGGCGCCGAGATCCTTAGAGCTCGGCGCTTGGAAATAATGACTTACCGGCTGAGGGTCTAACCTAAGGAGAGAGAGAGAGAGAGAGGAAGAGAATGGCTGGGAGATGCGTAACACCTGCGAATGCACGGTGCCATTAAAATACCCTCATTTTCAGCTGTCATTAAAATGCGCATGACTCACAGAAGACTCCTCGGCACTTCACGGCCACAGCGCCGTATTATTCAAAGCCGTGTTGCGCTGTGTTAAGCTGCGCTTATGAGGATGCAGGGGAGCATGGGTTGATGATTCGCGAATTCACCGAACCCGAATAGTGCAATAGCGCTCGCTCTGGTTGTTGCGCGTCGAAAGGACGAGGACGGCGTCAAACCCCGCGAAAAGTCCAGAAAGAACATGAGTGTGTCAGCAGGTCTCTCCGAGTACCCTGAATCTTCATCGCTGGCCGAATCAGGAACTCCTTTTCGTTGGTTGTCGTCCTGTGAGATGCAGGAGAGTTTAAGGCGGAGGTGCATAAAGGATTCTGTTGCTCCCGATGTCCGTTGTGACCGTCGATTCACGAATGACAAAAACTAATCGCTGAAAAAGAAGGAGACGTCTTTGAAGTGCAGCGCTCGCCCGGCAACTTTCTGCTTGCGTTCGTATTCAGTAACCCGGCGCGCATTCACGGACACGGTGCCAACGAGAACCGCCAATAGCCGATGTAGTATACTTTCATGCGAAGTTGTAATCGGATGTGTTTCACAAAATGTCAAACAGGTTTTTTTTTCTAAATGGTAATTTCCACACACACAAAAAAAATAAGCAAAACACTAAAGCAAGCAGCACGTTTGATGGGGGTAGTACTTTCCACGTTGTTGCGACACAATTGCGGGTGCATGTTACAAAATGACAAAAGCATGCGGTTATGCGGCTGATGAAAGCAGCATGTGGAGATTTTTGCTGCCTTGTAAAGCGCGATAAGGTGACTTTTAATTGGCATATTGCCGGTTAACTGGTGATTATTTGTGGGGGGAATAATTCCTGCTCCGCGGGGCTGTGTTTTAGCACGCTGTTTGCTCTCACAGCTCCTCATTAAATCGTACAATCACGTGGATTTCATGGATCCTGACTGCTCGCTAAGTTTAGGGATCGCGGGACACTGCGTGACAATGTTGTGAGACGCTTCGGAAAATCGCAAGATATCAGAAGGTGAATACGGCGTCCCGTCGCCTCCTTCGTTCTTCTCATGCAGGTGAAGCTCACCTTCTGGCGTGGAAGTAGATCGTTACAAATGTTTGCTGGTCATAAATTGTGCTGTATGTCATTGGAAAGGAAAGGTACGGTTAAAGTAAGGGAAGGTAAAGGAACGGAAAGTTAAGGGAAGGAAACAAAAGGAAATCCAAGGACAGGAAAGGAAACATCATTCGAGGAAAGGAAAATGAAGGCAAAGAAAGGAAATCCAAGGAAAGGAAAGGAAAAGAAAAGATAGGAAAGGGCACCAAAGGAAAGAAAAGGATTCCCTCATTCCAGCTGTAAATGATAAAGTGCTTTCCAGCTGCTGTTTCCGCCATAAACACCATAAATAAAACAGTCCGTATTGTTTATAATGAGTATTTTGTGTTCTGCTGTGTACTAACGCCATCACTCATGTCGGAAATGGTTTTCTCTACATTTCTCCGGAGACCGCTAACAACCTGGGTGGCTTTTCTTTTCTTTTCTTTTCTTTTTTTTTTTTTTTTCTTCATCTGTGATTCAAAACCTGTGTTACGTCGCTCCCATCATTATTCAGCAGCAGTGGACCACGATCCATAATCCATTCCACTGTATACATTTGCCCCATTTTTTTTCTGGTCATGATATGTCTGCGGCTCTCGGCATGAATATTTAGCTCTTCCGTGGACTTGAGCAGCCCGGCGTTATCTCGGCTGAAGGGTTCCTCCGCCGCCCGAAAACGTCTCGAAACAAGCGCGCGACATAAAGTCTGATTTATTTCTGATTTCCGCGACGGACTTGAAATGATTAATAAAGGCATCCCGAAGAGTTGCGGTGATTTTACAGACACGGGGAAGAGCTGTGAATTGCGCTGAATATAAGAGAGTCGGGAGAATAGAAAAACATAAACCATCAGCGTCATACACAAGAACATACCGCACAGTAATGAGTTTTCCTCAGAAAATGGGCAGTAGTCAACCTGCTTATGCTGGAGAGTAAATAGTCTTCTGTCTATGACTCAGTAAACACTGATGTTATTGAACTTTCTCAACCAAAATGTGACGCAACAGAAATGCAGGCCAATCCTTCGGGAAATGTTTGATGAAAAATAAGTTTTAACATCAGTTGTGGCCTGATGGGGACTTCCGGCGTGGAAAGGGTTAATCCAAAAAAAACCACTCAAATTTAAAATTGATTTCAGCTAAAATGAATCCAGCGGTTAGGCATAACGATATGTTTAAACAGATGTTCTCTGTGTTGTGATCTCGGAAAACACGCGTCTGGGAGACGACGTGTGAAAAGCCATGAACCTCTACTTCCCGGTCAATGGGCTTTTTCCCCCCACAACATTCACGATGGGAC
Source organism: Embiotoca jacksoni (assembly GCF_022577435.1). Classification (NCBI taxonomy): domain Eukaryota; kingdom Metazoa; phylum Chordata; class Actinopteri; family Embiotocidae; genus Embiotoca; species Embiotoca jacksoni. Next base: position 1,744,923 of record NW_027185389.1, on the reverse strand, counting down.
ACCTGAAGCCGTTTTTACTGTTGAACTCATTTTACATCAGTTTTTTTTTTTTCCCCCTCATTTTCCTCTAAGCAGTAAACCTTAGCATTAGTCAGATGATTGACATCGGAGAGCTTTCGAAGGTTGAACCAATCTTTCTTTGTAATTTGACTGTCTAATGCTTTTGTTCCGCAAGTTTCTCCTCCATAACACATAATAAAAGAATGTACCCGAGTCTAAAAAAAAAAAAAAAAAACTCCTCAACAATGTGCAATCATAAGCGCTTCACAATCATTCATGAAAACTCTTTCAGTAATCGATGACCTTCGTGAGAAACCTAACGAAAAAGCGAATAAATAAAAAAATTAAAAAAAAACATTGCGTTCTGTGCAGTCTAGACGAAAGTTGAAGAGAGAGACGCTCGCCTCACGTCCGGCCTCTGTTGTTTTGTTCCAGGAAATGATGTCCGTGGAGGAGGAGTCCACTTCCTGTTACTGCCTGATGGACTCGACCAGCTGCCACCTGCTGCTGGACCAGCCGGGCTCGTACGCCCTGGTGGGCGAGCCCCTGACGCAGGCTGCCGTCAAGAGGCTGAAGCTGGCCGTGTTCGGGAGCATGGAGGCCGGCTCCGCCAGCTACAGCCTGCGGGTCTACTGCGTGGACGACACGCCGCACGCCTTTCAGGTGAGCGGCGGGGCGGTCGAGGTGCTCGGCTCCATGTTTTGGTCCCTCTTTTGTTTATATCCAGCGAAGGTCGAGTTGAGCCGTGATTGTTTTTTTTGTTTTTTTTTTTAAAGTTTTACGACGTTTCGTTTCTTCATAACGAGCACGCGGTCGGTAATAATAGGCTCGACTAGGCTTCGGCTTCCTTGTGCCGAGTCTGAGGTTATAAGCTGCTAATTCCCCGAGCAAAGGTAATTTAATGCCGGGTCGGTCGGTGTAATAAGAAACGGCCGCTGAGGTGGAACCTTCGCTCCGTATAGACTCGTTTCAGTGGCCAAGAATTCTGACTCATTTTTCTTGATTTTTTTTTCTTCTCGTTTTTTGTTTTGTTTTACATGTACAGCGAAGAGCTATTCTTCACATTTTGCAGCAGAAGAACGTGTGAACTAATTATTCATATTGTCCCTTTGACATGATTCACACGGACTTAAAGCGACGCCGATCAATACTTTTACTTAAAAGTTATGGATCTCGTGTAATTTGAAAAGGTATGCTCACTGATCACCCAAATGCATCGGACCATTTTTCCTTTGGCTCCTCGCAGCGTTTTAACTCCTTTTAGCTTGTTTTTTTGGGGTGTTTTGAATAGTTTTCAACTTTACTGTTTTTGGTCATTCTCAGGAGGCATGAAGCTGTTTTAAACAACAACAAAAAATAAAAAAAAAAGGCCTGATAACCGCACTGAATGTTACTTACCAAGAACCTAAAGGGAGATGAAGTTAGCGACTAGAAAGTGAAGATAGTAGAGCATTTAGCAGCTTGAGGCCGATCATTTCTTCAACAGCTGGTGGAGAACAAAAACAGAGCAAAATAAAAATGATGCGTTTTCTGCTGCCGCTTGACATAAAATTGACTCAATTGGTTTTTGATACCAGGTATCTTCGTTCTCCGCTGCGGATAACAACCCCTTAAATACGGCGCCGTTAATATACCAACGCCAAAAAAAATAGCACCAGGTACTAACCGCAATTTGTAGCGCAGTGGAAAAGAGGCTCGAGCGAATGTTTACAGCCCATGGCACTCTCCGCGTGTGGTCGAATGCTCGTCCAGATTTAAAAGATCAGTTCGTTGAAATGTCGAGAAAACTTATTATTTTTTATTTTTTTTATGTCCGTCACTGGACACGTTCCCTCAAACGCGTCGATCCTCACAGATTCAGAGAGGCTCATCCACGTGTCACACGACGACCTCGTGTATTTTTTACGCTTCAAGTCTCTTTTTTTTTTTCTTCCTCTGCTGCGCTCAGTGAAGCGTAATCTCCACAGCCAGCTGTTTGAGTCGCACAAATCTCCTGCTATTTATACGTTCCAACTAGTTTTCAGTTTTTCTGGGTTTCACTTTCGAATCAATAAAAATCAACAAATCCGCACGTAGTTATGAACGCTGACGCCTTCCCGTTCGGCCGACTCGTATCCGATGAATTCCTGCCGTCGGACGGACTCTCCCCTCAGCGCCTCGATGCTGCCGGGCCAGAGGCCGAACGAGAGGTCGGACTCGGGTTGAATTGAACCGATCGAACGTTTCGGTAGAGCTTACGCGAGTCGGCGTTATCGGACCGAGACCAAACTTAGTTTTCTTTTATTTGATTGAGTTTTTGAGATATCTGGCTCTGAAATGGAATGGGGAATGGATTTTATTTTTTTTTATTGGTGGCTCCTCCGGCATTTAAAATCACATTTTCAAAAATTCAATTGCAGCAATTATTATTTATTTAATGCTGTATCCATTTGGATAATCTACCGACGGCAAGAGATTTTTTTTTTTAGGTCGTGTTTTTTTCAGCAGAAAATAGGTCCAATGAAAATCCAATGAGTTGCCAGAATAACTATGTTCTCCATAAATATGGATAGTATTTCCCAATACTGCCATCAACGGAGCGCCGCCGCCGCCGCCGTGACTGACTCCCGACCGCCTTTCCCTGTCATGACGCAGCCGTCAGCGGCAGCTGGCTTTAAAACGCATTCTGGATTTGCTTTACGAATTCCCAGCCTGCCGAGCAGATGCCGGAGTTTTTTTTGGGGGGGGTGGGTGGGGGGGGTTTAGCGCGTCCCTCGGGCTCTTTGTCTGTTAGCACCACCGCCGCTGTGTGTGTGTGTGTGTGTGTGTGTGTGTGTGTGTGTGTGTGTGTGTGTGTGTGTGTGTGTGTGTGTGTGTGTGTGTGTCTTTCCGAGCTCCGGCACAAAGTCAATCACAGACCGGATTCTGGATCAACAGGACGCCTGGTGCAACACAAACACTGGTGCGAGGGAAGATATTTGTTCCTCAGCTGGGAGTAAGAGAGGCTTCGGGTTGGATTTTTCTGCTACAGAAACGCCTCATTTTCCAAATATAAACACTCACTTCCAAGTCTTTATTTTCCCGTGTCACCTGCGACACCGGAGACAAAAAAAGGTGGCGTGTTATTTGCTCCGGCAGAAATAATTCCCCTCCACTAGTAAGTCCATTTCCAAGGTCGCAGCTTTCCGCGCGGTGCCGGAGAGACGGTGGATACGAGCTCATACCTGCAAATACCACCCGCATTAATATTCTGCCGGCACCTCAACCTTCGGCAAAGGATCGCTCCCGAATGACATCATCATCAACTGGAAATAATGCGGTTTTATTTTTTTTTCATTTCAATGGTGAATACAGTGCTGTTTTATTATTTTTTTTTTTTATCATCACAGTCATTCGTGACTCCAGGATTTGTCTCATTTTTGGTCGCCGGTTTGTTCGGAAATGTAATTTCTCTTTAAAACGTGTCAAACAAGCTGCCGACGAGTGGCGTTCAGAATTGCCTGAAATGAGTGAACCGCACGTGTCATATTCAAGTGGTCGGTTTTTACAAAAGAGAATTGCAAGTACTGCCCACACTGTCTTACCCAAAAAAAAAAAAAAAAAAAGGTACCAGCGAGAGAAAATGATCTCATTTTGAAGGTTGCTCGTTTCATCGCATCATTTCACAAAACTGTACGAAAGGAAAAAAAAAACTGAAAAAAGACATCACAGAAATAAAAGTGGAGATTAAATTCCTTCATTTTATACCTCAGATTTCATTATTTATGTCTGTTTGTTTGGGGTTTTTTTTTGGGGGGGGGGGGGTCAGTATAATAGTTTTAACACTTAAAAACCTTGATGAGCCATTAAAAAAAAAAAAAAAACCTGAATCAGAGTCCATTAATGTCTCAATTAAACGCAACAGATTGGACTGAAAACGATCTTTTCTTTGGCAAAATCTCAGCGTAAAGGAAATCAAGTCTCACGTACGCGAACTAAATAACTTCCATTTGAAGTCTCCTGGTTGGATTCTTGCTTGAAAAAAGGAATTTTGGATGTTCCGACTTTAACGTCTCTTTTTTTTTTTTGGCGCCACAACGTGATCTCAAGACGCCTCAAAAATCGCGGCGTGTCGGGTTGACCGTCGGCGAATCCACGGGGAACGGCTTTCCATCCTGGCGGTCTCGTACGGCTTCGGATCAGTTTCGAACGATGTCGTCACACGTCCGAGCTGCAGCCGCATATGCTGCAACGTAAAGCGTTGTCCGGTCGCTCACCGTGCACCAAAATTAAAAAAAAAAATAAAAACATTACCGGCCTTCAAAAAGAGAAAGAGACCGTTGTTGGGTTTTTTCCTCTCGCAATAACCTCATCTCTCCTTTTTATTTGTTTTTATTTCTTTTTACCTCTTTCTTCCTCATCCCCCTTTTCTGTTTGCTTCCCCTTTCTTTCTTTCTTTCTTTCTTTCTTTCTTTCTTTCTTTCTTTCTTCTTCAGGGAGTGGTGGCCGCGGAGAGGACCCGAGGCGGTCGGCTCCTCGAGGAGCCAAAGACGTTGCCTTTCCGAGCGAACACCTTCAGCCTGCAGGTGTCCATCCAGGACGTCCCCCAGTTCCTGTGGAGCATTAAACCCTTTACCACATGTCAGGTAACCGCGGCGACGACCGACAATGCCACAAACGACAACACACAGCGGATACTACAGCCTCTCTCTCTCTCTCTCTCTCTATATATATATATATATGTGTTTGTTTTTGTAGGTGCTAATTTGCAAGATCCTGGTTTTTTTTGGTTGTTCCTCGGCGCCAAAGCGGATCAATCGAACGGTGTGAAGAGAGCCGGGATGTGTTTGCGCTTGTTTTTCTGTTAATTAAGCGTGACATCCTCTGATTGGCTCCGACTTGTACTTCACTGCACTTTTACTCTTCTAACCTCCGGTGCAACACGGCCGTATGTCAAAGAGGATCTTTAAGGCGCCCCGTTGTTTCCGTCTCCGATCCTTTTCTTGTCCCTTTTCTTGTCCCTTCTCCTCCTCCCTTCGCTGTGTTACAGTACAGTTAGACCGCGAGCTTCGCCGGTAACGGGATTTGTATTCGTAAACCTCACCGGGACTCTTTTCGCCAGTTATTTTCCACCCCATAAATATATGAAACTATGGAAACGAATCGATTTCGTAGATTATAACGGATATTTAAAAACTCGTGTTTCCCCGTCCCTACGTCGAAGTGCACGTTTGTTTTTTGTTTTGTTGTTGTTTTTTTTTTCAAGCGTGTGTTCACATAGCTGTCTCTGATGTGCCTCTTCTTTTATCTTTTTACCTTCTGCCTTCCTTCAGGAATTCTCCTTCCCCCAAGTGTGGTGCAGCAACCAGCAGCCTCTGCACTGTGCCTTCTCTCTGGAGAGATACAGCCCCGCCACCGCCCAGCTCTCCTGCAAGATCAGCGTGCGCCAGGTCAAAGGTCACGAGCAGATTCTGCAGGTCTACACGGCCGTGGCCGAGGTGAGGCTGCCGGCAGCTGCGGGAGGGTGGTGGTGGTGGTGGTGTCGTCTCACTCCCCCCCTCCCTCCCCCCCGCCACCCCTACTCACCCTTTATGTAACCTTCCAGGAGTGTGTCCACTGACAGCAGGGGCCAGCTCTCCTGAGCTCGCGCTGCGTTATTAATAGAGCGAGGAGGACGCTCCTCTTTTCTGTCTTTTTTTTTTTTTTGGTGCTTTTTTTTTTCGCAGATTGGTGCTAAACGTGGTTGGTGCCTATGACGTGCAGCTGTTCGCCCACGCGTATGTGTGTTGGTTTCTTTTTAACCTTTACTCAGCCTGCTGCTAGTAGCGTACTGTAGTACTGTTATACTACGTAGTATTACTCACAGTATCCCATCTCGTCGCTGCACCAGCAAGTCCAAATCTGTTTCCCGGATCGAACCCGCGACCTTCCGCGGCGCCGAGCCGAGCCCCTCTTCACTCGAGCAAGGAGGACGCTCCTTTTTTCTGTTTTTTTTGTTTTTTTTGTCCTTTTTCACAGATTGGTGCTGAACATCGACGACATGACGTCCAGCCGTTCGCCGCGGCTATGTCTTTTTGTTTTTTATTTCTTTTACTTAATTCGTCCGGGGAGACACGTGTTTCCAGCAAATAGCCCGCACCGACGCCACCCGAGAGCGGCTCCCGGTTGAGACAACGGTCTTCTGTCAGCCGCTGAGCAGCTCCACCGGAGCAGCGAGGAGTTTTTGCACAAATTCGCCCTCCGAGAGCACCTTGACATTCGTCGTCGAGGAGGAAGAGAGTGTCGCTCGTTGATTTTTAACCCCGACTGCTGTTTTTATCCACACCCGGTCGTGAACACGCTCGTCCCCACGTCAAGGCCACTGCGACGCTATTTAAACTCACCGTCAGACACGGGTGAAATAGTATTTACAACTACTTTTTTTTACCGTTTGATTAAAGTCCCTCCTCGATGATTAGTCGGGCTTCGTCTGACGGAAATAAAAAAAATGAGTTCACGGGTTGCCGTGTGTAAAAAAAAAAATCAAATCATCGGCACGTTTACAGCAAACGGACGTGACCGCTTCTGAAACCATGATTTTTTTTTTATTTTTACGTTGTTGGTCACCGGATTGGATCGATATCTCGTACACCAGCGAAGCGCTTTCATAGCTGCTTATTCCCTCAAGCGTGAGACCGTTAATCGAGCTTCCGTCCAAATTGAGCTCGATTGTTATTTTTATTTTTTCTTACAAGTTGGACGTGAGGAGTTGGGCACGTCGAGATAAAACAGTTAAAACAGTGGAGGGCGGAGGGTCATAATCAAGTCATTAATTGATTGTAGACCAACCCCACCCTCTCGATCTGACTGTTCCCGTTTCTGTTCTTTTTTTTGTTTGTTTTTTTTCCTTCCCAGACCGAAAAGGAGTCGGTTCCATTTTTTATGCAGACAGACTGCACCGTCACGTCCCAGACGGGCCCCAAGGCCTTCAAAATCCCCCTGTCCATCCGCCAGAGGATCTGCGCCACCTTCGACACTGCCAACGCCAAGGGCAAGGACTGGCAGCTCTTAGCCCAGAAACTCCACTTAGATCGGTGAGTGTGTGATGTGCATCCTCTCTGAGATGTGATGTGTGTGTGTGTGTGTGTGTGTGTGTGTGTGTGTGTGTGTGTGTGTGTGTGTGTGTGTGTGTGTGTTTTCGGCCTCGAACACTGGCCGACGAGAACGACGACGCTCCCTGCAACGGTCGACGACCTCCTAAAATGTGGCTGGACTCTTAAAAAAAAAAAAAAAGAAGAAGCTTTTCGTCTTTCCGACTAATCGTGTAACCTTGGCGACACGTAGGCGACTGCGCGTTGTCTGTCGGACGCTGTGAAAACATCATGCGCCCGCTGCGGGGTTCGTTCTCACCTCATTATCCAATTTCCTTTTTTTTTTCTTTTTTTTTTTTTTTAAAACAAAAAATAGAAAAAGAGATCAACCGGCGTGATACGGAAATGTTGATTCTGCCCTTCTGGTGAAGCTGCGATCGCTTTCTTATCACCCGATTGTTCCTCCCATCGAATGCAAATATGCATTTACGATGAGACTCTACACAGGTATTTGTTTTGTAATTTATGTTTTTTTGAACTCGGCCCAGTTGTTGCGTCTGCTCGGTTTGTGGCGGGTGTAATCTCCCGTTAAGTGCCTGATTCATGAGACGCCGGTATCTAAGAGTCCGCTGGGATTCCAAATTATCCAGATAAGCTTTCGCTCTCCAAGTCGGTGGCGGCTTTGAACCGAGCCTGATGTGACCAAATGGCTGCGGCCTTTCATGATGCTGCTCTCTGTTATTTCTCTGGCGAGGCAGCAGCAGTGAAACACTGCCCCCCGCTGGACTCACCCCGAAGTGATCCGTGGAAACGCAGGGCAACTGTATATTGGCATGGCAACAAGCTCCTCTTCCTTCACTCCGGCAGTAACCTGAGAATGAAATCCAAAACCAAAAACTCCATATTGCCTGTAATTACTCCTCAATTGCGATGCTAATTTATTCCTGATTGTATTTTTTTTTTTAATAGTCCTGTAAGGTTATACTTTTATTTTATTTTTTTATTTTTTTTCCTTGCTCGATGTTAAAAAGCAGATGGTTGTGCTTGCTGCGCCGTGAGGCTCCGTTTAGTTCAATTAATTTACAGTCACGAAAATAATAAGTGGATTTTCTGAACCCATATGGGCTCTGTGGTTTTTGATTTTCTAGCTGAAACGTTGGAGTGCTGTGGACCATGTTGGTAATACATTTTTGATTCGCTGTAATGCATCATTTAATGAGGCATACATCACACGTGTGATCGCAACACCTGATTATTTTATATTTATCTATATTATATCTGGGTTTTTTTTCCTCTCAGAGCTACTTTGACAAAATGAAAGTGTCCGAGAGCTACTCGTGTTTATTAACAATATTACTCGCATAGCTGAGCTCCACCCAAACCAGCTGAGTCAGCTTATTTTATGTCAACGACAACAAATTGATACTCAACACGCATTTTCTAGCTTCGATTCAACAGCATGTGCATGTTTCTTTTTTTCTGCCTGCATTTCTTTATGATTTCAGTTGATGAAGTTAGTCACATCTGTCAAAGACAACAAAAACAACGTTTATCTACTCACTCGTGTACATTTTTCTGTCTGTCCGAATACCATTTAAAAAAAAAAAAGTAACTTCCCTTTTGTCCGCTTAACACGCCGAGCGTTACGCATTCGATCTTTCCTTTCTTTTCAATTTGGGAAAGTCGCAGCATTCAGCCGACCGAACGCTCTTTTCTGTTGCAGTCCGGCCGTAAATATCGCATTAATGTTGTTTACTTATAATACACGAGCAGCCGTTTTCTTTCCGGCTCGGCGTGAGAGTCTCTCGCTGTGTTTACGTCCTCTGATCTCTGTGTTTCCCGAAGGGGAGGAGTTTGTGGGGAGGGGGAGGGGGAGATGGAGGGGGGGGGGGGGGGCGATCGTGTCCTTCTTTTATTCGATTGTGTCAATTCCTTTGGAAAGATTAAAAACTAAATCGATAAAAGAAATACAGAAATGGATCACCAAAATACACCTGGCCGGCCCACGCGAAGTAAGTCCACATTCTGCCAGCGACTTGTCGGAGACTCCCGTTGTAGAGTTGTTGTTTTTTTTTTCCATCTGATCGTTAAAATGTTTAAAAAAAAACGACGGATCAAATCTCGTGTAAAATGAAATCCGCCGTTTGAACGTAATTCGTTGACAGACTGATTCGCTGTCAGGTGGCAAAGTAGTCGTTTCTGTCAGTTTTAGATCCCGGCGAAGTGAGTCGCTGTCAAACTGCAGCACGAAACCTCTCGCAGGACGCGGTGTGGATAATCACAGCGTAGATGTATATACCGTGTGGGTACTGGATCAAATAACCTGACGACGAAGGTCTGTTTTCTGGCTGATGCACCAAAAAAAAAAAAGAAAAACGTTTTCTACAGTGGCAAAAAACCAACAACACGTGTATCCAGAGAGCTGCTTTCGGGGTCATTTATTCCCCCCTCAACAACACGCGCTCACGTTAGTCGGCAGATCATTTCAGAGAAGCTCCCGATGTGTTTTGTTTTTTTGACAGGTAGTTGAAATGCGGTGTTGCATCGCTGGTAATTTGCGGTTTGTGCTCTTCCTCCGCAGAAACCTGGGCTACTTTGCGAAGCAGCGGAGTCCCTCGGCGGTCATACTGAGCCTGTGGGAGGCTCGGCACCAGGACACCGCCGACCTCGACTCCCTAGCCAGCGCCCTGGAGGAGATTGGCAAGATCCACTCCAGAAGCTCCCCCAAGGACCAGGACGAGCCGGAGTCGGACTTCAATCACATAGAAGCGAGCGGCCTGCGCGGGACGGGCGAGCCGGCCCGTCCGAAGGCGGAGGACTCGGCTCCCGAATACACCGGCTGAGAGAGGAGGGTGGAAAGACGAAAATAAAAAAAAACCCCGCGCACACACACACGACAAAAAAAAAAACCACCTGACAGACTTGAGGCGTACGTCCGCGTCACGCGGCCGGCGATGGACAGACGCACCGCGGCGGCGCGCTCGGAAAGGTCTGGCGGGGGGGGTCGTCGGTGAGCAGGAGGCGCCGGCGGTCCAAACGGTGACGACCTGATCACAAACCGGGTCGAGGTGAGCCGGCGCCCCGCTCTGGATCCGCCCCACCTCTCTTTTAGGAATCTGTCTGACGATGGACTGTAAATCTCTTTTTCTGCCTTTCCACTCACTTCTTACGTTCATTTATTCTTCACTCGTTCGTACCCTTTCCTTTTTTTTCTCTCTCTCTCTTTCCCGTCTGCTATTTTCCGAAATCTTTTGCTTTTCTTTCCCAGCAGTCCACTCGGTAGCTGGACACATTTTGCATAGAGGCTCTTATATGCAAATGAGGTGATCTAACTGTGGCGTCATTTTGAGAGTCACCCGTATTTGACCCGATATCCTCCCCCGCTCTGTCTCCACGAACGAATGCGGACTTACCAGCTTACTTTTTTTTTTTTTTTTTTTGGATGTCCAATATTATATTTTCAAAAAGGGGTGGAGGAAGCTGCCGATTGCTTAAATGTTTGTGACTGTGAACTTTCAAAGCCAGGTATCACAAAATGTACCCATTTTCATCTCTACAACAAAAAAAAAAAGAACACATCGATAGGACGGTTGTTGACGTGATACACAAACATATTTGCCAAAAAAAAAAAAAAAATCAGCTCTAGTGTAACTTTGAAGGCGCACACGTTTGCAAAAACAAAACAAAAAGAAAGCCGTGGTCGTGGCGTTAACGTGGCAGAGTGAGATTTCAAAACCGCGGCGTCACGGCTTTCGCTCCGGTTTCCTGCGCCGAGCCGATCGAGGAGGCAGGAAGCTGCAAGTCATCGTTTCCTGGCGCGGCGGGGAGCGTAATCGGAGCGTCCTGTCGTCCCAATTCCTCACCGTTTAACACCCGTCACGCAGACCTCATATCTGACTCCGACACACCCGGCTGCCCCCCCCCCCCTCCACATCCTCCTCCTCCTCCTCCCCCCCCCGACCCTCAACACACACACATGCGGACTCACACTGTCGACATTTCGCGGCTGCAGACTCCACGTGCACCGACGGCGTTTGGAAAATCGCACCGAGGGGGGATTTTTCTAAAAGGTGTCCTCGGCAGGTCGACGAAGAGCTGGTTAGTCGCAGAGCATAGGAGCTAATTAAGATAAAGGAAAAAGCTTTTAATCTTAATGCAACCCGGTGTTGTTATTCTACCCGACCGAAGCGGCGTTCATTCCACTTAATTCACACTTTAATTAATCATTTTAACATCAAAATATATTAAAAAAAAAAAAAAAAAACTCCCAGGTTCATATATCTTAAAATAACAGTTGGTCTCGTAGCGGCCTTGAAGTGCACACCGCGCGAACGGAACCGAAATTATGCAAAAAAAAAAGAAACCGCATATTTCTCCCCCTCACGTACTCTTTGTGGTATTTAACCATGAAATAGTTTTCTTTTTTCTTTTCTTTCTTTTTTTTTTCTTCCTTTCAAGGTTTTGAGATACGGGCCGCCGAGATTTCTGCCTCCAAACCTCGGCGAGTGAAACGTCCTCGTGGAAAAGGGAGAATCACACTCGCCGATTTACAGTCGAACAGACGAGAGCGTGCGAAGCCGAAGCCGAGAAGTTCCAAGTGTTTCACCGACAGCCGGAAAGGGTCGCGTCTCGTTTTTAACATGGACCGACCGCCGATCGGTTTTGCCGCTTCGTTGGAAGTTTCAGGTGTTTCCTTCGTTCGGTGGCGTTGCGTCGTGCCGACTTAAGAGGGAAAAGCTATTTCTGTGGACTCGTGCACCAAAAACAACAAAATGTTTGCCTGAAATAAAAACATAAATGCACCTGCTCTAAAATAACACAGCTGGCAGATTTATCGGATTTAAAAGTTGGTTTAGTCTCAGCAACAAACAAAAAAAAAATGGAAAGAAATTGTCATTTAAGGCGCGTATTTATGAGAATAAAAGAAGAAGAGCAGCAGCGTTAGAAGACACTGTCGGTTGGATATGTCGGATTTAAACGTGGGTTTTCTCGTTCCGGGTACAACTGACGGGACCGGCTGCTGGATTTGTATTTATCGGGTTTTTAATTACCTTAGCTTGCGAGCAGGCTACGACAAGCCGACGCGTGGAGCGCCGAGGTCACAAACGGGGCTCGGCGTACATGTAAGTCTGTCGGTATTACTTTAGGATAAGTAGAGCACTTTTCAACGTGGGATTTTTTTTTTTCAGTATTACAGTGATGTACCATAAAAACACCACAAGTTTTAGCTACGTTCTATATTGCGTTTTGCTTTTATAGATATGCTTTTAAACTTTCTTGCAGAGCTTAAAGGGGAATTTTTGCAATTCTTACTTCTTCTTTTTTTTTGCCATTTAAAAACAATAATTCTCAGCAAGTCCACCTGTTTTTGTTTTTTTGTTTTTGGCGCAAATTAAAAATGTGCATAAAAACAGGTTTATGATATGATTATGTCATTTTAATGAGTTATTATTTGACGATGACTGCAAACACATGAAAACAACACGCCGTCCCTGGTTTCAATTATGACATCATCACCTGATACCAATTATTTGAGCTGATTGCAAGCGTTTTTGCACAATCACTAGATATATTTCCAGTCATCTGTCTAAAAAAAATAAAAAACAGCTGGATGAAACTAACAGAAATATCACATTTCCACGTCTTTTTCCACTTTGAGGTTTGACTGGCGCTTTTTTTTTTTGATTGACGTCATCTCGTTGCGCCCCCTTTAATCTGCCGTGGTTTGATGGCACGAGTGGAAAATGAACTAGGAGGTGACATGTCGGATTTGTAGCAACAAAAAAAAAAAATGGCAGTCAATTATGCTTATTTGCGTGACAATTAATCGTCAGCTAAAATTTTGTGATTGCGACCGCTTGCACACGCTACCTGTTTCGTTGTAGCGCCAAGTTGAGCCAATCTTTTGCTTTTTCCGCATCTTTGGGGCCCATGAATCCTAATTCTCCTCCAGTATCTGCGCTGATGTGGATGCTTTATTGAAAATTCAAAAGCAGTGAACTAAAAGGAACCTCTGGGATTTTCGGCACACTATCGGGTACTATAAAAAAAAATTTAAAAAAATCCAACAAGACGATTTCTTTTTCTTTCAAATTTGTACCTTCAACCGATGGACCATTTGCATAATCAACTTACGTAATTAACCTTAAAAAAAGATGTTTAAAAAAATCCTCACTGTAAGGTAAATAAACTCAATTCTCATTTCTTCGTCTGCAAATCCAATTCTTGAACGTTTCTACTCTAATTTCAATTCTGTTGGCTATTTTTATGATAGAAAAAGCTAAAGGTATTTTGGATATGTCCCGTCATCAGGGATTATATAACGACTTTGAATACATCACTGAATATTTCTGATCCGACACTGTATATGTGAATGGTTTTATCCCTTTTCTTTTATTTTTTTATTTTTAGTTTCCTGCATCATCTCTATGCCTTTCCGATCAAATTACATTCATCTTTTCTGTAATTGAAGCTGGTAAGTGAAGAATGAGAAAGGTAATCTTTTATTTTTATTCCCAATGTGACTGTTTCCTTAATTGTGACTAACTGGATTTTTTTTTTTCTTTTTTTTTTTTTTTTTTCTTTTCATTCCCTGCAAGCAAAGAGTGTCCAAAAAAAAAAAAAAAAAAAAAAAAATGGAAACGTGTGCTTTTGTAACGCTTTGCGGTGGCTTATGTTTGCATCCGGAGCATCCTGTCTGCGCGGTACACGTCATCCCGCTCCACGTTTCAACCTTCGTCCTGGATGTGTTTCGGCCACGTCTTCTGTAATCTCATTAACGTGTTGAAAATCAGTTCTTTTAAAAGTGAGCTCAGACACACGCATACACGAACATCTATGTATAATGCTTTGGTGTAAGATTTAACCCTGTTTCGCGAGATAAAAAAAAAAGTTCACCGTCATTTTCCGTCACTCGAGTTGGTCGGTCCCATGCTCTCTTTTTTTAAATTTTTTAAATTTATTTATTTTGCTTCACGCATGGCCTTCGGCTTCATATCACTATTCTTGTGCCTTGTTTAACTACTGTAAATGGTGAATGTTGTAAAGTACAGATGGGGATGAAAAAAAAAAGAGCAATTAATCATACTGACATACATTTAAAGGTATTAGTTGAAAAAGTATTTAAGATTATAATATTGAATAGGCTGCAGAGCTTTTCTAGTGCTGAACATCTATGTTTGGTAATGCCAGGGCAGCTTTGTGGTATATTGTATCTATAATTATGGACATTTTGGATGTTTTTCTGTACAGTAGAATTTGCAAATGTATATGCAGCCTTTTGGAAATAAATGTACAGTTGAAAGATCAACTTGTCGCAAGTTATTTTTTTTTGCATCATCCATCGAAACTCAACTCACGTTGATTATTTATTTAAATGTAGAATTTTTATGTCTAATCTCGTCACTCTCCTAAAGGGAAAAACAAGCCCAGCACAGCGGGGATTAGGGAGTTACAACAATAACTTCCTCTCTAGAGGATTGTGTAACGCGTGGATGCAGGCGTGAAAAGAGAGGCTATGTTCAAAGTATTTGCATCATTTTTTTTTTCAGAATCACGGTGTCGTAAATAATGTTATCATTTTTGATAATTCGTTCAAAAAGTGAAAATGTCAGCGGAAAAATAAAAGAACTCATCGCTGTGTATATGTTAAGGGTCATAAATTGCTCACTTCCTTACCTTCCTGGGGTCGTAAAAGGGGCGGGGCTTTAGGGGTCATACATCACTTGACAAGTAAGGTCAAAGGTCACCGTCAATCTCTTTTCGGCAGGTAGTGGGGCATTTATCTCTCTTAACAAGAATATCACCACTACGAACTCGCACTAAAGCGCGTACAGAAAGATTACATGCTGCGTTTGTTTTGTGACTCAAAAGAAACGAAAAGAAAACGCTTCGTAGGGTTGCGTTGTTTATTTTATTTTATTTTTTTTCCTGTAAACATCGACCTGCTGTTTCGTCACACTGCAAACATGGTTGTATTCTCTAAGCTCTGTGCGCTCTCTCTCTCTAATCAACCTGACTGTGTGAGTAATGTTTCAGTCATGCGCGACGGCTTCATTTCCGCACTGCGGGGTGTGTCTTAGTTTAAGCGTTTGTGTGTGTGTGTGTGTGTGTGTGTGCGTGTGTGTGTGTGTGCGTGTGTGTGTGTGCGTGTGTGTGTGTGTGCGTGTGTGTGTGTGTGTGTGTGTGGGTGGATTAAAAAAAAAACAAGAGTGAAATTTATTCAACCCTCATGTTTGTATGTTGCAACCTTACACGTTAAAACCCTTTAAAAAAAAAATTTAAAAAAAATCAATCAAGACGCAGCGAGATCGACACAACAACTCTCGTGGGTCATCAATTGTTCTTTTTCCCGCTCGTGTGCTGTTTGGCATCGAAAATATCGTACGATCCAGCTCCAACCGCCGACATTAGCAACGCGGTCAGCCACGTTATCGGCATGTACGTCAATAATAAGACCTGCTCGGCCTGATGTCCCAGCCGTGGGATTCAGCTTGCTTTAGCACAATCCATGCAATCAATGGAGATACGGCCGATGGTGCGACTGCTGTATGCTATTAATGATAATAATAATAATCATAATAATAATAATAAGCTTTATTTGTGTGGCACTTTTCTAAACTTCAGTTACAAAGTGCTTCGCATAAAATAAGCCATCAAACAAAACGAGTGAATTCTAACAAGTCTTATCAACACAATGACCGTATAAAACAGCCATAAAAACAAATTAAAACAGGGAATAAAAGAAATGAGTTGATCACTAAAATCAACTGAAATCAGCAAAGATTCTCCGATAAAAGTCTTGTTTTAAGAAGAGATTTAAAAGACTATTCCCACCACCTTGGTGCCCTAGAGTGGGAACCATTAGACTGTGTTTATAAAAGTGGACGTAGTTTCCGGGTCTGCAAAATGAGGCCAAATGCGGAAGTGCTTTAAGCTGCAATACCTACGAGTGCCACTAGAGGTAAAGCCTCCGACTCCGTAGACTCCCATTCAACTTCTCATGAAATACGAAATCAACTGAAATTTCTCCACGAGTTATCTCGATGTCGTTAACTAAAGTCGCTCCTTTTTTTTTTTATTCGTTTTCTGGCGGTCCATCTGAAAATAAGAAAAATATGCAGGGATATGCATAAAGTTATCACTGCATTTGATGACTCACTCGCTCAATGAATCTTAGTGCTTTTAGAGTTCACTCGGTACTTTTTTGTTTTAGATGAGCATTTATTCCATTTGTTTTTATTGCTGTGACCGTCTATGAAACTGTGACATTTGTATTCAACCCGTTTTCCTGTTCCTCTAAATACCTTCTGTTTTCAGTTTCACACGTGCTTCTCGACGTCTTTTCGTTATGTTTGATGCAACCTTCCTCTCAGTAGACCACCGCAACAGATGAAAAGTAAATACTATATTTTCCATATCATTAGAATTGATCTCGTCCGAGCGATGAATGGAAAAATCTTTGGAGAAGAAAAAAAAAAGAAGAAGAAGAAGTGTCCCAGAGGTTGTTGTTTTTTAGCCTCCTCCCTCGGCCTTATCATCAAAAACACAAGTTGCAGGAGCGTGCGGTGGTAAACGGTGCAGAAAGGCAGAGAGGGCAACAGACTCTGAATGATTGGGCAAACAAAACCCAACCAAAAACCCCCAAAAATGGTTGTGCTCCAAATGTAAAATGTTCCGAGTTTGTGTCTCGTTGCCCAGCGGGCCCGCAGAAAAAAAAAACCATCAGTCGACCGGCTACCGCTCGGTTCTTTGGGTCGTGTAGAACGGCGCCAAACCGTCTTTTTTTTTGTTGTAATTTCAGTGTTCTCCAGCCCATGTCGACACACAAAAAAAGAAAAAATCCACATGTCGGTTTCTGCTTCCTGTCGGGGGGAGGGAGGGAGGGTGGGGAGGACAATATCTGCTCGCTGCAGACAACTGCTCATGAGATAATGTTAAAACTGGCATGCGATGGTTTGCTAAACACGGTGACGGTGGCTGACTCTAAGCGGTTTGTGATGAGAGGCTTTTTTTTTTTTTGTACAATGAACCCCCGCCCCCCCCTCCCCACATCATTTATTGGTCATACTTTTTCAAAACAAATCTTTTTTTATCTATCTTATTTTATTGTATACGTATTTGTAAATTTTTGGAAGTTGGTTTTTTTTTTTCCTAACTGTGTTTCTATAATTCTGTGACGACTAAAGTTCCCCTCTGTGGGATTAATAGTCTAATTTTTTTACTTTTTTTTTTTTTTTAATTTATTTAAAAAAAAAAAATTGTGTATATAGTCTGTGTGTGTATTTATTCTAAAATAATAAATTTTGTATCTTTCTTATTTCTTATATCTTACAATGTATTTGTGAATTTTTGGAAGTTGTTTTTTTTTTTTTTCCTAACTGTGTTTCTATAATTCTGTGACGACTAAAGTTCCCCTGTGTGGGATTAATAATCAATTTTTTTTTAACTTTTTTTTTTGTGTATAGTCTGTGTGTGTATTTATTCTAAAATGATCATTTTTGTATCTTTCTTATTTCTTATATCTTATGTATTTGTGAATTTTTGGAAGTTTTTTTGTTTTTTTCCTAACTGTGTTTCTATAATTCTGTGACGACTAAAGTTCCCCTCTGTGGGATTAATAGTCAAATTTATTTACTTTTTTTTTTATTATTATTTATTTATTTTTGTGTATATAGTCTGTGTGTATTTATTCTAAAATAATAATGTTTGTATCGTTCTTATTTCTTATATCTCATAATGTATTTGTGAATTTTTGGAAGTTTTTTTTTTTTTGTCCTAACTATGTTTCTATAATTCTGTGACGACTAAAGTTCCCCTCTGTGGGATTAATAGTCAAATTTATTTACTTTTTATTTTTTTATTTATTTTTATTTTTTTGTGTATATAGTCTACGTGTGTATTTATTCTAAAATAATATTTTTTGTATCTTTCTTATTTCTTATATCTTATAACGTATTTGTGAATTTTTTCATATTGTGTGCACTTTTTGTTTTTTTCTTGCTGCCGTGACGACCGAATTTGCCCACTGTGGGATTAATAAAGTCTAAAGTCTAAATAAGACATATGAAAATTTCCATAGGCATCTATTTGTTAAAGGAGAGTCGGCGCTACTGTTTTTTTTTTTTTTTTTTTTTAATTGAGAGCTAAATGCACCATTAGAAATCCTGGACAAGGTAGCACTGGGCTGAGGCCAATATCCCAGCATGCACTGGGGGGGACTTATTTTTAGCGTCATATTTACATCTCATCATTTGGATTTCTAACGTCCCACACGGGGAAATTTTTAGACGTCGTCAATCGACTGCGTCACATCGTGTCCGACAGCCATCGAGCAAAACAGCTTACATAAACCTAAAGTCCAAATTTCTGACCCACGACCTTTCTGGCTCGTCTTCATCCGCGTTTATTTTCTTAACCGCCTTACGTAAGCTACAAATGAGCATTATTTGCGTAGTTGAAACAACACTAAGGGTCCACAGCGAAGCTACTACTACTTTTATCCTATTTTTTTTAGCTCGATTAATGTTTTAATCGCAGTTTTTAATATTTTAATCGCAGTTTTTAATGTTTTTTATCAAAGTTTTGTTGTGTATCTCTGTAGTTGTGGAGACAATTGTCATCAGCGTGATGAGCTGTCGCCCCGAGGAGGCTTCAGTCGTGTTTCCTTCTTCGAGTCGGTCTGAAGTCATAATTAACTTAGTGCGTTTATTTGAGATTTACACCAGATGGAACTATTTTTATACCAATTAAATATCATTTTCAAAACAGATGCTCGCAGGCAGTAACAGAAGGTGACAGTTTTAAGAAACAGCTCAAGACTTACTTTTATGATCTTGCGTTTTCATGCTGTACAAATAAAGTTTATTATTATCATTCATAATTTTAAGTACTGTTCACAAATATTTTTAAGGGGGTTGCGCTCAATACTAACCCCCTGTTGTATGTTACTTTCTACCTCAATTCAGTGCAATTCAGAAGAAAATATTGTCCAATTTACTACATTTATGAGCTACATTTTAGCTCATAAAAGCTCATTTTAATGCTCATAAATTAAAATTACTTTAAGTTAAATCAGTGTTTCCCAACATTCCTCAGAGTTTGGCTTCTTACAGGAAAAGTAGTGTAAAGTTGTGCCCCTGTAATTTCTGATTATTTGAATTAAATGGCAGTTTATAGCCCGATTATGAAATATTTCACAACAAAAAGCAAAGACTAGACCAAAAAAAACAACTTTTGTGTTACTTCTTTATTTAAATACTTCTTATTCGTATTTATTTGTATTTACAATGGGCTGTGTTCAATTGCAACTATATAAGGTAACAAAGCACACGCACTAATATAATCTATCAGACAACGCCTTGTTTTCGTGACAATAACTCAACAACTCAAAAACAATAGCGTCAGCGGTGTGAGCGTTTCCGTTTTCCACCGAATATATCTGGTGTTTTAATGGTTGCCCAATCGATTTGGCTTCTTCGGGACAGCCACATGCCCCGCCCACCAACCGCCCCCTTTTTTACGTCACGAAGTCGTCGGGGTGGTGACGCCTGTCAGGGTCATCTCCGCCGCAAACTCACTTTGGAAAGAGTCGATTTACGTCGTTGAATTTTTTGGGGAGGGGATTTGAAAAAGAATGAAAAACTTCGAGAGACTTTTGGTAAGTTTTTAATTATTTGTATATATATATTTATTTATTTTTTCAATAGGCATATCACAAAAAAAAAGAAAAGAAATGGGCAGAAAAAAAGTTTGCTGCGGTTCCAGGACAGTGCTTGTATATAATAAATATATATATATATTTATTTATTTTTTTACGGAGATTGTGTTATCTGAACGTGAGAAGTGGCGAATCAAAACCACATCCGAGTTTCTGTATTTATTTATTTTAAGTAGTTCAACTCTCCGGTTGCCGTTTGTGTTAGGCAGTGGCGTCCCTCCAAAAAAAAAAAAAGTCGTTTAAGGTGATTATTTCCACAGTATGTCAAAGTAAAGTTTATTCTTTGGTGAATGAAAGTGTATCTGAGACTTTCCGGGTTGCTGGTTTTAAGGCAGAAATGTCGCAATAACGTGTAAAAGTCCCTTCAGCTGCGTCTGAGCGCAGGTGTGAAATTCATCGTCGGCTTCCTAAAAGTCACAAGAAACCCGACTCGTTTGATTTAATTAACCTCTTCGCCTCTTAAGCAGCGGAGCTCCTTGACGGTTTCTGACTTTGAATGAAACACTGAATGAAACTCTTCACGCCGTCGGTGTTGTTTTCCTCGCTCACGCGTCTTTCCTGGTTTTCGTCGCGCCAATCTCCATTTGTAAATGTGCCGATTTAACCGGATTCTTTAATATTTTCACACGTGCCTAATCTTAAATTTCCGGGACCAAAACCCGTTTCATACGTTCTGGTAATCTGTCTTCAATTCGGCGTGGCGGTCGTTGGGCCAAGCGGCTTTACTTCATTCAAATGTCAAAGCCTTAACATCTGACGTGCACTTTTAGCCGGGTGACAGTTTAAGCTGCCTCATAAATAACATCATGGTGTTTTGTGGACTGTTTGTAGGCCGACTTTAAGACTGTCTTCTAAAGATTCAGAAAAAATGTCAATGTTGAAATTAAACTTAACCTGCATACGTTTTTTTTTTTGGTCTTTAAGCAAGTGTTTAAAACGTTTTGTTTTTTTTAAGTGGAGGTTTCTGTGATTTGATCAAACTTAACAGACTATTACCACTGTGCTTTTAATGGGCTATTTAACAGTGGAGGAGGGGGAGGGGGGGAGGATTAAAATTCCTCTAATGGGGGCAGACACACTAAAGTAGGAGTGTGGTTGGTGTGTTTAGTGTGTGTTCATGCTTGTTTGGAGATGCCCTCACACGTGAGCCTTATTTGGATATAATGCTGTTTGTGGATCAGGTGACAAGTGCAGGAGATCGAGGCTGACCTTTTTTTTTTTTTTTTTTCCTATCCATTTTAAAAACCCGTCGAATTTAAGATGGCATCGGCACATCGACCGTGCTTCTTCACTGATAATATATATTTTTTTAAGTTGCTTCTGTGTTCCCTTTGAAGATGGACTTTAAACTCACTTTAAGGAATCCACCCCCCCCCCTTTCTTTTTTTTTTCTCAGCTCCAACCTTTTTTAGTTAGTGGGCTGATCGAAGGTGTTTTTTAACTGGTGACGAGACGTCATGTGTTGTGTTGCATCATCTAAATCAAGGAGGCTTCTTTTTTATTTTTTATTTTACAGGAAAATGTTGTTGTTTTTTCCTGTATGTTTTATGTACAGCATTCCTGTGTAAACAAGTTATTTCCTGTGAGCACAACTGAAGTGTTTACAAAGCACGTTCTGCCGCCATCAAAGGGAACCGGCTGTCAAATATGGAAATTTAACTGGTTGACGTACAAGAGGAAGGAACACTACATACCTGCTTTAATAAAATGTAAAATATTAACTTTTAGACGGCGGAGACCGATGGTATTTTTCATATCGGTGATATTGTTTTTCTAATTTTTGTAAATTCACATTTTAGAAGCTGAAACTGATGCCTCAAAACATGCCTCACGCAATGCAATTAATGATCATTTTCATTATCAATGGGGCTGCCAGGATTTTTCTCGATGAATTCGTTGGCGTTTTAACTTCCGGATATTTCATTGATGTCTATAAGATAAAGAAAAATAGTCCATTTGAAGTCACCAGAGCAGAAGTTAGCATATTTACTAGTAAATATCTTCTTTTTAATGACTAACAGTCCTAAAGAGTTCAAAGAAAGCTGGTATTTTTTTTTGTTGTCGTTTTAAAATCTTAATTAAATGGTTGATAATTGAGTTGTTGTTTTATTTTTTTTTGTCAATCCGCTAAAACGATGAATCACTTCGGCTCTACGAAAACTTGCGTTATTAAAACCGATCCTGCCACGTTTTGACCGCTGCCGTCTTTCCTCCAAAAGGTTTCTCTTCTACCGATCTGCCTCCTCGTCCCCGCCTGGGCGAAGCCGCTGCCCGGCCTCGCCTCGGGAGGCGTCAGGACGCGGCGGGACGTCCCCTGCAGAGATCACCTGGAGTACCCTCACAGCAACATCTGCTGTCTGAACTGCCCGGCCGGTAAGACGCGCTCGAAAACCGGAGAATCCGTCACGAGCCCGGCGTGAAGCCAAAAACCGTTCGGCCGGAGCGACGGGCTCAACGGAGAGACCTCAATTAAGCGGACGTGTAAAGACGTTCTGGTGGTTTTCTTTGTTTGTTTTTTTTTAGGTGCGTATGTGAAGTCGCCCTGCACCAGAGCTGGAGAAAGGGGGACGTGTGAGGAATGCGACTACGGGACGTTCACCGAGCACGCCAACGGGCTGAGGCAATGCTTCAAGTGCACGCAGTGTCGCTCGGGTAATTCCGCTCGACGGCTTTTGCGATATCGATCGGGGGGGGGGGGATCTATATTCATCATTTACAGAGTGCTCCGAGCGTAAAGTCCGACTTTAACAAGGTCTTTGTTTTGTTTTTTTTTGTCTCCGTGTTGCTCGCTCAGATCAGGAAACTGTAAGGCCGTGCTCTCACTCTCAGGACACCGAGTGTCGCTGCAAAACGGGCAGATTTTGCGATCCCGACCAGGCGTGCGAAGTCTGCAAGAAGTGCTCGAGGTGAGTGTGAGTGTGCAAAAAAAGAAAAACGAACGGAAGAACACACCTGATGCTTCATTCATGCAGCGTGAGCGATGGGAGAATAAAACTTTTTTTCTTTAATTTTATGACGCTCATTTCTCACTTCCCCGCGACGGCCTCGCTCGTTTTCATTTTCTCCGCGCCTTCGATTAATCTTTTTTTTTTTTTTTTTTTTTTTCTGCCTGCCTCCTCCCGATAGGTGTGGAAGCGATGAAGAGATAGTGAGGAACTGCACGTCTACTGCCAACACGGAGTGCAAGAAGACCAAGCCCAAATCTGACTCTGACCCAGGTACCGTACTCTGTGGAGGCCCGGTGACCTCACCGGGGAAAAAAAAAAAATTATATATATATTTATACTGCACCTTTTCAGCATTATGTATAACTTCACAAATATATGAAGCTGCAACATCTAAAAAGAAAAGTATAACATTTTACAGACAGGCAGAAACCAAGTATCACATTTGATAGACAGACAATACATTAATACAATAAAAAAGTGCACTATATAAAAAAAATTTTTTTTAAAAAACCCAGTCTCTTACAAATCCTGTGCTGCTGCTGACGGTCAGTCATGCGTTTGTTCCTCCAGGTTGGAGCGTCGCGCTGATCGTGATCGTTGTCATGATCGTTGTGTCCATCATCGCGTTCATCATGTGTTTCTGGTTGAAGAAGAGACGAAGGACAGGTAGGTGCAAATACAAAAAAAAAATATAAACCGCAAAAACATCTTTTTAAGCGCTAAGACACGGTTAAAATCTTCATTTACCAGGATTTTTTGTGAAATGAGTATGAATAAAAAGCGCTGGTCGTTCCGTGGTTAAATATCTCTGAAAACATTTTAAAACCGTAATTTTTATGTTTTTTTTTTTTTTTCTGACACCACCAACAAACACTCGAGTGGAACGGCAACAACATCAACAGGTGCCGTCAGGAAATTAAGAACCTGACAAAAGGATAAAAAAAACAATGTAAAAGGGGAAATTCTAGCAATATGATGTGACACAACACATTTTCGTCGCTGACAACCTCTCGCTGGAGCGCCGTGGAATCGCTCGTCTCGCTGAAGGCTGAATAAGCTCAACTTCTTTCACAGCAGGAAATGAAGTGTCATTATGAGGCTTTAAATTTAATGACATTCTTGGCAAGTTGTCTTTGGTTACTGCTGCATCTATTAATACGTGGTGTTGGAAACACAAAGACACTTCTTGTCATAACTTTAAATATGCAAGCCAAGCCTTTTGTTGTTCATTTTTTTTAAACTGAAGGAAAAAGAAAAAAAGCATTGAATAAGATAGGAAAGCTGTTGCTACACCTGCAGACGCGCTTGAGTCATGAGGTGTGTTTCAATACTTAACATTTCTGGTAGCTGTATTGGTGTAATGCCAGCCCTGTAACAGCCTCGAGCTGTTGCCCTGTTTTAGCAGGACTTAATGGTGTTTTTTTTTTTTTAGAGTACCACAATTTCTACTTTAATGTTACAGCTGCAACTACAGGCTGTTTTCATTAGCTGTTTATTATTTCCTTCCTAAGTTATTTAGCTTTTAAAAAAAAAAAACACGAATTTGTAATATTTGTTTACCTCCTTAAGTGTTCTGTCTATGAGATAAAGTAAAGAAGCAAATGTTATGCTCTCTCTAATATCTCGAATTACAATTGAGAATTTGAACTAGAGAATTTTTTTGTATTGCCGGACTAATACTTTAGTTGCTGATTTATTTCGTGTCAACTGACCAAATCAACCAACTATTTCAGATCCTAATAGTTAAAAGTTTGGTTTCGGACAAGAATCGGTCAAAACCTCGTGTGTGTCTTAAACGTGAGAGGGCTTTTAATTTGAAACGAGGGCTTTTAATTTGAAACAGATACAGGAAGATGCAGCATTAGGTCAACCAATCACAAACCTTTAATCAAATATGTCCTTCATTATCCATGACTGACTTTAATAGGGCTGAGTATCGTTGACAAATATTCAGCACCTATACCCTTTTTCAATGCCAATTTTATTAAAACTAGTTTGACAAAAAGAAAATTACATTTCACATTACAGTGCAAATTACAAAACATTACAATTAACAAACTGTCCCTAAACGCCTCACATGCTATCGGTAGAAGCTAGCTAGCCAACTGTGCACAGAGAAGCCAAAGAATTTGTTAAGAAAGAATGAAATAAGACATTCTACTTTCATATTTACCAAAGATGAAACGTTGTGAGTTTATTTACTTTGGTGGGCGGCTCAAGTAGAGTTCATGTATGGGGAAATGCTGATCTGGTTCACTGATCTTGATAAGATTTTCTCCCACGTGGACATAGCAAAACAAACAAAAAATGTAAAAGGAAATGTTCCAGTGTTGATGTTACCTGGGTGCTGTAATTTGACACCAAATAATGAGGCATTTTTTGATACCAGATGTATTGAAGCAACACCACCAGTGCCCATAAAGTTATTGAAATTTGATAGCCAGAGACGGACTGTGATTAGAGCAGCGGGACGGTACTACTTTAATTCATCTGGCAGTGTTTAACGAAAACAAGCTCGGCACCGAAAGGTTCTCAATTAAAAGTGGTGAGCGACGATGACTCATTCTTCTTCCCTGGTACACGAGGCTCCGGTTCACCGGGTCCTCGTACGTAGCAGAAACCTGCCTAACCGGAATGACTACGACGGCTCGAGCTGCTGATCTCACCGCAAGCAGATTTCAGGTGTATTTGATGAAAAGTGAATCACCAGGTCGGCTCACTGAGGAAACAACGGCCTTCGGAGACGTATGTTGTTCATTGTTCTGGCCAAACGTGAAAGTGCGCCGCAGTTGGCAACTACAATTTAAAAAATACCTTTCCGTGTTGATTCGGGCTAAAGAGGAGAGGGATCACCCAGGTTGTTATCAGCGCTCCGTTGAAAAGCCAGCATTTGTTGACGTCTCTTTTCAGGGAGGGCTTTGATCATTTCAGCAAAACAAAACCAAACCACATTGTGCACGTATTTCAAATGCACGGCTCTCTAATGGAAGAGTCCGGGGTGCTAAACTAGTGTGCCGTGTTTTTTTTTGGGGGGGGGGGGGGGATTCCTTAAAGTTGCATAATCCTCTCTTCACGTCTTTTCTGCAGACGGTCGGAGGAATCCACCCGACGGGACGAAAGCGGGACCGGTGAGTCGCTTGTTTTTTTTTTGGTTTTTTTTGTATTACCGTAAAATTGAACGACTAAGAATCCGAGCTGTAGGATGAAGACGGACGCAAACTTCTCGACCTCGATGGCCGACCGAGAAGGAACGGACGTTTTTGAAGCGACTGTTTTGAACACGTTTCCCCCTTTCGTTGCCCGCCAGTGTTACATCGACGCCCGTCCCATGGAGGACGAGAGCCTCAGCAGCTCAGCCAGTAACAGCCAGCACAGTCTAACCGGCCTGCTGCCCCCCGCCTGCCCCGCAAGCGCCCCCCTCGCCGCCGCCGCCGCCCGGCCGACCACCAGGAGGGTGAGAGTAAAAACGGCTCGTCTCCTTTTCCCCGGCTTCCGCCCGCGCTGCTTTTCTTCCCACCTGCTTTTGAGGCAAAAGTAGTAAACCCCTAACTCTTTCTTGCTTTCTCACCTTTTTTTTTTTTTTTTTTTTTTTTTTTTGGCTCGGCAAGTTCTTTCCCCGATAGATTGAAGATTTCCAGTGTTCGAAGTCGCACATTTAATCTCCGTTTAGGGACCAATCCCCGGTGACCTCGCTGAGGATTTATCTTTTTATGTCTTTTCATCCTGTTTTTAAAGCAAAAACCTCCCACTGTAGTCGTGCTTCTGGAATCCACCGGCACTGGTTTTGTATTTAGCTTTCAAGAACGTTTGTTCTTCGGTCATTTCTTCTGCTGTTGTTTTTTGGTCCAGACTTGTTTACATTGTCGGAGACGAGAAGTCGATGAGTCACATTTTCCTCGCCGCACCTGTAAACGATTAACATCAGCTGCTTATTACAGCTCCTGCTTGCTTGCTTTTTTTATTTTTTTTTATTTCCTCGCTCACCTTCGGGAAGACTCATCGCTGCTATTTGAGAAATCCCTTTAGGCAAACGAAACTATTTTTTTTCTATTCAGCTCACTCCTTCCCAGTAACTGATTAAGAGACGAGTCTGGATCTGTCACTTTGTGATTTCCAACACATTTCTTTAGATATTAATAGGGTGTTTTCTCTCTCCTTTCTCATTTAGGAAGAAGAGCAATTCCCCAAGCTTGAACCCGTGAATGGTAAAGTATTTTTATTCCATCTCTATAAATCCAGTTCCGACTAAAAGATTCGTGACGATTCGTAAAATTGTTTTTTAGTACATTGCAGGAAACGTTGCAGCCGTCTAAACTGTCCCGTTTGTGATTGACTCAAATCAACTGAGTCACCTGTTTGTCAAGTCGTGTTTAGAGCGTCGCCTCTTTCGGCCGTCAATCTGGGCGCATTTGTTATTCTCTGTTGATCGATTTGTACGGCGGAGAGAATGTGTCAGAGTCTCTTAGCTTGTTTGAGGAGGGGGGGGTGTGTCTTTATGACTCAAGTCCAAAGGGGAAATTATTAATTGCGCAACCAAAACATAGAAACCATTTTAGTCTTTGAAGTGTGCGACCTTCAGTCCGTAGATTGTGACGAGTATATAAACCTCCTCCTTACTTAATAGTTTTGAGTCAAAGCCTATTTCATGTATCTTAATTTGTCTTTATTGAAATGTTCCAAAACGGCATGTTTTATTGAAAACAAATGTTTGTTCCCGTTATTTAGACCCTTTTGGTTTCTAAGGAAGAAGGCATGCTGGGAAATGCTAACTTAGTTTTTCCCAATGACCTTGCGCGCGGTGATTACCTGATTATGGTATGTGTGTGGGGGGGAAAGGATAGAGCCCAAGGAACCTATTCGAACCAGGGTCCGATCATAATTGTGTTACGCCGAAGCACAAGCCTCGGGTTGTGATTGTTCATAAAAAAACAAGTAAATGAGTTTGGGTCTTTGTCTTCGTTCGCAGGCTTTGATTCTCTCCGTCAATGCTTTTGGCTCTTCGAAGAGCTCGACGCGTCCTTCTACAAGAGGTTCTTCCGTTTACTCGGGCTCAACGACAACGTGATCAAAGGCGAAGAGCACTCTTCCTACGAGGACAAGATCCACGATCTGCTGAATATTTGGATGGAGCAAGAGGGCCGCGACGCCAGCTTGAACGACCTGCTGTCAGCTCTGCTCGAGTTGAACCAAAGACGAACCGCCGAGGTGATCATGGAAAAGGCTATCGGCAAAGGTCATTACCGCCGCGAGTCTTAACGAGGGGTGGATCGATTCGAAACCCCTCCTCTCCCCCCAAAGGAAAAAAACAACCGAAAATATTTTTTTGTTGCTTAAATCTTCTGCACTATCCAAAACTTGGTTGCAGTAACATTGCACCCGTTTCCCAACCGTGATTGGGAGTGAATAGACTCTCGGTTCGGGGGCCTTTTCAAAGATAAAAACCTCGTACCGGAGAAAGCCTGAGAGACGTGGAGTGGTGGTGTTGAGTTTTGTCTTTGCACCTCCCAACACTACCGTCCATGGTGGTCTTTTGGTAGTAAATATTTTTCTACCATAAGGAGCCAAAACGTTCTCGTAAACCGGAGGCATCGGTCACTGCCGCCTCACGGGTATCGAGTATGGCGTGGGCCTCCTACGCGACGTCATTTGGCGCCGGTTGGAGTCAGAAAGCCAACGAATGAGCAAAGAATAAAAAATAGTTCACTTGAATGTGGAGTATTTTTTAATGGACCGGCCGCTCGGTCTTTCGGGGTCGTGCTCACCGTACGAAACGCGGCTCGTCTTTAAAATTCGTATCCTCGCTCGCACTCCGAAAACGACACCTCGACTTCTTGTCGTTTTGGTGTCGGACTGAAAGCTACATGAAATATTTCATTTCGTCTTCAGCTCGTGTACAAAGAAACTGCTGCTCACTCAACCCCAAAACTCAAGACGGGTTGTTTTACAGTCAACATTGATGTTCATTTTGACCTTAATGATGATTACGTTCCTTTTTTAAGATTTATTTATTTAAATTATAATCTGTTTTGAGGAATTCATCTTAATGGTGGCACTGATTACTGAACAACGTGAAGCATTCAACATAATGTCTTGGAGGCATCAATGGGGTAACTATGAGTATATTAACTTATTAAAGTGGCTGGTAGTTCATGATTTTCTAGTTAATGATGTCTACCTGACTGTATTATATACTTGTTAATTCAGTGTTCTCCTGATCACGGCTTGTTTTGGTCAAAAGGGACGTGTTTTTTTTTGTTACCTCCAGTGTTTCATTGTGTTTTTATGGCTTATTGTTACAATTCAGTCGTAATCCTGATCACAGCAGCGACACTGTAGAGGTTTACAAAACCACAAAAACGCTCTTGTCTTGTTGCACTATACGTGCCTCGCCTTAAAAGGGCTGGTGTGGTTCAACGCTTCAGAGGAGGTGAAGGGGATTCCCTCTCCTCCTCCCCCCACCCACTCCTTATCATTTGTGTTGATCCGTACGGACTTCACACTACGGAGTCGTAGAGCGCTTCACTTTACATTAGCGCCTACTTTTTTAAGTTTTTGTCTGTTGCTTCCAGTTCTTTTTCTCAGTTCCTCCTGTTTGTCTGTCTGTCAGCGTCCTCGTTTCATTTCCTTGAAGTTTTTCTTCCCGACCCAACTGCAAAAGGCCGTATGAGTAAACGCTTTCGACTTATGATTGTTGAACTGTGTATGAACTTTAATAAAATTTAAAAAAAAAAAGAAACGCGTCTCCCCGTCTTGTGTTTTTCTTCAGTTTTCACTGAAAAAAATGTGTGTTTTTAATTTGTTTTGTTTTTTTAAGTATCCTTTGGAGTGTTTAGTTGGGTTTGGGCAAAGCGGGAGTGAAAAAATAAAAAGTGAGCGTGGCGCTTCCTGTGCTGTGACGAATAAAATTCCCGGACCGCTCCCTCGGTCGTGGACTCTGAAATGCTCTTCCAATGACGCAAGATGACTCTGGAGGTGAACAACACATTCTCCACTGCTGCGTCATCATGATATCGACAATAATACGAGCGATTGAGGATTAACTGGTAACGCTTAAAAAAAAAACCTGAAGTTCTCGTCGGTCGGCAGATTGAATATCATTGTTTATTTATAGCATCGGTGATGTTCATAACTTTCAATGAGGCCCGAGACCTTAATTGTGGCAGGATGTATGGCTTGTTCTACCGGTATCACCAGCCCCTTTAACTTTAAGGTTTTATTTTATTAAAGTGTCCCAGCGAGAAGCAGTTGGCGTACGTGGGCCACAAAGCTGGTGAAATTAAATGGATTATAGCCGACGATTGATGTTGTCAATTCTAACTTCGGTTCTCCTGCTAAGACAAAAGATCTGTCAAGATGAAAGTCTGTTAACATTATTATCAAATGTTGTGAAGTTCAAGATCAGGTGATTTTTTTTTTTTTTTTTTTCCTTAAAAAATGTTTCAAAAGTTTCATTTTTTCGAAACATCTGTCTAAATGTGTTCGGTTTACTTAAAAGTCAGAAAATGTTCTAATTTTAAGAGGCAACGTTCTTCTTTTTGTGTAATGAATTGATAAATTCAGTAATCATTGCAGCTGTACTCAATTATTTATTCTCTACAGTGAAGGTTTTTTTTTTTTTTTACCTTTAATCTTCCTCTCCTCAAATATTTTGGAGCATTTAGAAAAGTCAAGAGTTTCCAAGTCCTAACAACAAGTCGGTTGTGAATTTAAACAGTATTTACGAGTTGAGGCGTCCCAATTACAATAACTCCAAAACAAACCAACATGAAAGCGGCACGATGGCTTAAAGGGAAAGAAATTTAAGAATGACCAAAGTTAGTACAGTTTAATCTGAAAGGGGCACGAGTGTCCATTCAATGGCTGCTGAGAAATGTGGATTTAAAGCCATTATTCTCTGCCTGGTTCGGTGATCACTCATTTCAGAGTTGAATCTCTGAAGAAAATAAGCCTGCTATATAAGATCTACTAAATCGGACTTGCTTGGCCTTATACGGGACGATCGGCACTTCCTGTAAACGTCCGAAAGACAAGTATTGGGTGGAACGCTTCCTTTTCAGAAAAGCTTTGGGGTGCTCGACATTTCACTCGACGTACATTTTTCACATCTAAAGGCGAAGCTAAATTGCCGTACATAAATCTCGCATGCAGGCATTAATCCGGCCGTCGCGAGGTGCCCCCCGACTCTCCCCCCCACACCCCCCACACCCTTCCTCCATCACTTGCCAATCATGTCAGCGGTTCGCCGCCTCATTTTCTGCTTCATTCTTCATTCGCCGGACGCGGCCGTTCATTTACCCTCGCGACAAGTGTCTTTTTCCCGACGTTACCGTCATGAGCGTCGATGGGCTTTTCCATCGCGTCCCGTCGGTTGCGGATGCGAAGCCCTACGGTGTTTCTGCGCCTAATAGAGGTGTCACGGAGCATTCGGGGCTAAATGACGCCTCGGCCGTGACAAATCGCCTTTTTCTGACTCTCGTGCGTCAAACTAACGCTCGCTGGGAACATTTTATTAAGCATTCTGTCGCGGCCGTCTCGCTCAGCGGCCAAATTACCACTCGGGGGGAAAAGGTGATTTCGAAAGGCCCGTGTCTATTAGGGGAATCCGAGAGCTCGGCCGCCGCGTTACACTTTGTTACAGGAAACACAAACTGTGCTTGACTTTGAAAAATCGAGTCTGTTTTGCTGCAGCTGTATTTTTTCGAGTCTAATATGAATGCGCATTAAAAGTAAAATGCTGTTGATTTATCGTCCCGTTTTTTTTTTTTTTTTTTAAACAGGTGGCGGGGGGGGGGGGGGGGGGGGGGGGGTGTCGTTTGGAAACTATTTGCCAGCATGACTTCTTACTAAGTGGGAGTCCATTACCGCAGCAAAAGGAAAACACATTCCTCTTATTATTTCTAGTCACAGTGAGTGGGTGTGGTATCAAAAGTAAAGAAATCCAACCAGCGAACCGCATGAAAGAAATATCTTCAAAAACATTTCGTACAGATAACGCAGCTTTTTTGAAACGTAGATTCAGTACACGCACACACACACACACACACACACACACACACACACACACATCCTAAATCTGAGACATGAAATTCCCCCCCCCCCCCCCCCCCCCCCCAAAAGCCGCCGTTAATGTGATTCATGATGTCAGAAAACCGGTTGCGACGAGGATCAAAGCTCGTCTGCTCGAGTGTAACCGCCTCTCGCCTTCGCTCGGGTCCGGGACGAGAACCATTTTTAATCATTAACTTGACCGTAACCGTGCCGGCCCAAAAAAATCTTAACAGCCGAGGACTTCCTGTGACTTCACTGTGTATTTTTGATGATTTGATACGAGTCGAGTTCGCACCGGTACGTACGGTCTCCAGGAAATAGCCACGTCCTACCTCAAAAGCACAACTTTTACAGCTTATGCACCGTAGTTTATGTCTATATAACGTATAGAGATTCGGGGAAACGGGCAGTCGCATTAAACGGTGTGTGAATGGTGTATATCGGGGGCGACCAGCGAAAGCTTTTAGCGGCTTCTCAAAACAAATTTCAAAGTGTTGTTTTTGAGTCTGAAAATAAACACAAATTTGGCACCTCAAACGGCCAAGTGGCAACCAACAGCGACGTCACTCGTCGGTTTGTGAACGGCCGTTATGAAGTCTCGAGTTCGGACTTTGGCCGGCGCCATCTTTGCTCGTTCAGATTGGTTTTGGAGCAGGAAGTGACCATATTTGGACGAGCTGGGGATCTGACTCAATCTGGTTGGAAACCTGACGATGCTACGTCCCGCCCACCGATAGCTGTAACCTGACCGCACCACAGGCCTGTCAATCAAACAGACACGGCCACAAAAACTCATCTTTTTGAATTTACTATGAAATTAATGAGGGATTATTTTGAGATGGACGGCCAGAAAACTAAGAAGAAGGAGCGACTTTAGCTAACAGCACCGTAATAACTCGTGGAAAACATTTATTGGCTTTGTGTTTCATGAGACAAGTTGAATGGGAGTCTACGGAGCCGCGGGCTTTTTGGAGCCGACCTCTAGTGGCACCCGGTGGTATTGCAGCTTAAGGAACGTCCGCATCGGCCTTATATTTCAAACTACGTCCACGTCGATATACAGTCTATGGTTACAATACGGTATGCTGGTGGTGTTTAGAGCTTGTTGCGGTGCCCCCAAGTGGTCAAAAACCTCATTAATTCAGCTTTAAAATCAGGGGTTTTTTTTTTTATCAAGGCTCTTGTTCCCAGCAATTTTTGACTCCTTTATCATGTTTTCCTCCCGTCCCGATTTGAGCAATTTGACTGCGGTTTCCTGTGATTATTGGTAAGACCCCAAGAAGCCCAGCTGCCACTCCACAGATTTTATTCCCATTCTATGATAACGGCTCCATTGGCTCTCCACAGCTGCCAGGGACTTCACGGAGCTGACGGCAGAGACCCAAAGGCTCCAGTGTGTGTGTGTGTGTGTGTGTGATCGCGAACCAAAAGGCCTTTTGGGATCACATCGACATCCAGTGGCGATATTACCATCGGTTCCCCCCCCCTTTGAAAGAGAAGCGAGTCGTTCCCCACAAAAACCCGTCACACGCCAGAGCTCCATTAGCAAGCGCTCAATTTTGAAATCCCATTTTCATAAGCATTGTGCACGCAAGAATAAATTACATTTGCTCCAAAATTATCCCGCACAATAACCCCCCTCCAACCAGCCACCCACCAGCGTAAGTGCTGTTTCCCAGAGTACTTCTCCTGTGCAAGTTCTCCGTGAATAGGGGACTGATTTTGATGAAAGCTACGATGATCACTCCATTCAGGCCGAGCTAGAAGGAGATAAAACAGCTTGCCAGTCTTCATGCCAAGAGCTGTGTTAATCAGTTGATGAGAAGGGAATAAAAAAATTTAAAAAAAAAAAATCTTTTGTTGGGCCTCCGGGGATCCTCGATAGAACTTAAAGGACAATAGCGGTGAAATGGAGCTCTAAAATATGAATTTATAGGAGAAAGTGTCAAATATACGTGATTTGCCCGCGTTTCCTTAATCTGAATTTGTTACGCTGATTTAAAACCTCCGCAGAGAATAAATTGTAAAAAAGGTAGAAAGGTCACTGTGACAGAAATTGGGGATGACTTTTCTCGGAACGAAGAGGGAGGGAGTAGCTTCTGATTCAGCCGTCTATTCACTGCCAACAAGAGCGGCTCCCACTGAAGATCAGTATGACATCACAGTTTTTTTTTTTTTTTTTGTCTACACTCCACAGTTTTCGCTTCGGGACAGAATCGTTCACTCCCGCTTATTCCTGCTGCATAATAACCCCCAAGAATGTCATCTTTGGTGGGAGTTCCCAGCGGGGGTTCGTATTTCTGATGAAGGACCGGCGAGCTTCTCTGACCTGAACTGCTGCTGCGTAGGTCGGCTGGGTCGGACCGCGACACTCGTGGACATAAACAGCCACCAATTTAAATATATGAATAGTTTTTTAAATTACAAATTGAAATGTGGGTGTGTGTGAGTCAACTTATCGGACGTGAAGAGAATTAAAAAAAAAAAAAAAACACGAGAGACGGAAAATAAAAACATATCTTTGTAAATTAATCCACGCCAATAAACATTAAACATTTCGACGCGGTAGTACGTCAAAGTGTGTAATGCGCCCGTCAGTCCACTAGAGGGTGTCGGTGTCACGTTTTTGCCTCGTCTACGCTAAAGGTGCCGTTGTTATAGTCAACAAAAAACTGCATAGTTAGCTTCGGGAAAAAAAACTACTTGGTTAAGAAAAAGGTCATGGTTTGGTTTTTAAAAAAAAATTGTTTTGCATAAGTACCGTTATGTAGCTACATCATACAAGTTACTTGACATATGTGAAATGTTCTATGTAACTTACTTACGACACTTAAAAGTCGAATCCTGATAAAGCCCCGACTTGGACTTTATTAATCTATTGCTGCGTTCAAATTGAACTCGTGAGCTCGTAGTTACGACATTGGAAAGCCGTGTGCACCGCGTTCGAGCGGTCGTGTCGTTAAAAAACACTGTTGCTAGGCAACGTCAACGCGGACGGCGTCTAGAAGCCACCGAGGCTAACAATTTAGCAAGCGTTATGTAACGCAGGAAATGCAAAAAAAAAAAAAAAGAAGCTCAACATTCTCGTCAGACGCCGGCTATCATCTAAGTTACGAAGATGAACTCGACGTGACTGAAGGACCCCGATGAGAAGAGGAGGGAATTTCTTACCATAATTTAATCAAGTCGGCTAAAAAAAAACGTTGACCGGAGGGAGGGGGGAGGTGGTGGTGGTGGGGGGGTTTGAGATACATCGATTCACCTTCTACCTCAGACTGCTGCCTGAGGTAGAACCGTTAAAATCTGTTCGTGTGTGAGGGTGAAACCAAACTGTTTATTTATTTATTTTTTTTTTTGCACACCGCTTCACAGTAAATTGCTCTCAAATTTGAGGCAGGTTGGCTTTTATTGGAAAGTACAGCATCATCGTTATCGTCCTGAAGCGAACGCCATCTGCTGCATCACGAGTTCGAACTCGGCAAAATGAGCAATTCAGAAATGTCGTTTGACTTTTCTTTTTTTTTTTTCTTTAACTTTCTTTCACTTTCTTTTTTTTTTGATTACACATTGGTGAATCAACTCATGCCTGATGACTCTCTTTATTTGTCTCTCTGAAGCTGACATGATTACTACTTCTAAAAAAAAAACACACACACAAAAAAACTTTTTTTTATGGCCAAAATCAACAAATTTACAAGTTTGCAGCCGTGCGCAAAAAGCTTCATGAAATGCAGGGAACAGACTGCTGCACTGCAGATAACACACCGACTAATGCTGCCTCCAGGTGGAGCTGAAAGACAGCAGATCTCTACAGGTCAGCTGCAGGCCTCTTCGTCCTCAAGAGAACTCCTCTTCTTCAATTCTCACACATCATGTTCTCTGAGCTCACAGCAAACATCAATCAAATGTTTATACAACCGCAGGTTTGGTTTAGTGGCTGTATAGTTTATAGTTTAACTGTTTTCTTTTTAATTTTCATCTATGTTATTATTGATGTGTTTGTAAGTTACATTTATTTTATTTTTTTTATTTCCCACTAATGGGTCTTATTGCGCAACAACCGTATTCTCAAGGTGAATCGATGTTTTTTTTGGGTTTTTTTTCATTTTATTTATATCTCCATGATTTCTCAGAATAACTGGAGGGTGCAGCATTAAAATTATACTCTTTAAAGTATTCTATTAAACTGGAATTATTGATTGAGATTGTATAAACAGTGATTACAGAGGATTGTGCTGCCGAACAAGGCGTCGACAAATAAAACCTCATTTCCCACAAGTCCGTGCGGTGGCAACAGGGCAGTCGGTTAGGTAAACATGAAGTGAAAGTCGTTTTACTTGTAAACGGAGCTTTCGTCGTGGACGTGTTTTTTTTATTTTTTATTATTATATGTGGCGTGTTCGTCAATGAGGTACACAACTAGACGCTTTTGTTTTGAACCCGTCGTATTTCCGGGCTTTCAACCCGTGCGCTCGCGCCGACGCGTAACGTCTTTCTGCAAGACTTCATTTGAAAAACAAGCAAATTTAAAGTCGCCTCGCTCAAAGAGAAGAGGCGCGCGCGTGTCGCGTTATATTTAAGACATTTAAATATTCTTTTAATGACGCCGTTTGATTCGGTGTACGTGAAAACACGATTGCGGTGTAAGAAGAGGAATTAATTTGGCTAAAGAAGTTGGACAAGGTGACGTAATTAGCTGGGTGAACGTGCAGCCTGCAGAAAATAGTTGTTGTTGTTTTTTTTCCAATGACGTTTTGTCTTAATTAGGTGCTAATTCTCTGCCTTGGTGTTCACATCTGATTTGTTATCCTAGTTTTAATATTGAAATTCTGTCTTTTTTTTTTGTGACATTAACTTTATCACACTTGGAAAAAAAAAAAGTAGAAAATTTCACTTTTATAATAATAAATCTTATATTTTTTGTATATTTTGTGTACAGTAATGTCCTTTTTTTGTCCTTGTTTTTATATTTTTATTGTTTCTAGTATTCATTTGATTTAAATAACATTAATTAGGTGCTGATTCTCTGCTTTGCGACTTAGATTGTGTGGATAAAAAGTGTTCAGATCCAATTTGTTAAACATAATGAGCAAAAATATTCCTCACAAGCTATCCTAGTTTTAATGTTGAAATTTTGTCTTTTTTTTTTTTTTTTTTTGTGACGTTAACTTTTATCACGCCTGAGATTATTTTTTTTAAAATTCACTAAAATCGTATATATTTTGTTTTTGTTTTTGTTTTTTTGCCGTCCAGGTGATTTGAATGACCTAAATGTGTCCCACGGCCTCTTATCATTTCCTCTGCAGGCAGCAGATGCAGCAGGGCGGCCCTCCGTCTCCCAGCTGGTCCTCCGCCTCCGACCGCTTCCCCCTCACTCGCCTCGGCGACGCAGCTGCACGTGGAAGTGAGATCTCGCCTGAACCGCAGAAAGTCGCACGCAATTCTGTGAGTGTCAGTCAAATATTAACCAAAATAAAAATAAATCACGGGACGGAGAGTCATAACCGCTGTGTGATGCGGCGCGAAGTTCAGTAGGAAGTGTTGTCAGTGTCACGGCAGCTGTGGACGAGGTGAGGCACATTTCTGATGATGAAGATCAAATATGACTTTTTTTTTTTGTGTGTGCATATATTCAACCATTTCTGTTGTATTTTTCGGGCGGGTTTTTTTCCGACGACAAATCATGTCTGTCGAATTAAATTTGGATGAATTTTCACGTTTTTATATTTTTATTGTCTTTAGTTCTGATGATGACCAGATATGACTTTTTTTTGTGCATATATTCAACCATTTCTATTGTATTTTTCTGATGTTTTTTTTATGACAAATAGTAATTGTTTAATTACATTTTTGATGAATTTGAACATGTTTTTAAAAAAAAAATATTTTTATTGTTTCTAGTATTCATTTAATTCAAATAACATGAATTAGGTGCTGATTCTTACAAATTGTGTGGAGAAAAGGTGTTCAGATCTGATTTCTCAGGAGTTATCTGTTTAAATTTTGACCCAATTGTTTCTGGGCCATTTTTTCGAGTGAACTTGTTTGTTGATTCAGCCCTCAGCCCTCTCCAGGATGCGGTCCGTCGTCGTCTTCTACGCGTGCTACCTGCTGTGCCTGGTTGTGGGCGTGGCCTGCGTGGCGTGCGTGTGCGTGTGGAACAGCCGGTGGCGGGGCGGTTTCGCGTGGAACGGCTCGCCCCTCCAGTTCAACTGGCACCCGGTCCTGATGGTGACGGGCCTGGTGGTGCTGTACGGCAACGGTGAGCGACTTTCTCGCATCTTTTCACATCTGGGTCAGTTTCATTTCTGCTTCTCACTTCTGTTCCTCCCTCAGACAGTCAAACATGTATATATAGATAGACATGTATCTATATATATCTACATGGAGGTAATTATACATTGCAGGTTTTGTGGAGACTCGCCGTATAATTTGATGGAACGGCTGCAGTCGCTGTTTTCCATCGAATGACAGAAGATGCCTTTCAGCCAGAAACTATAATGTCTTTCCTCTAAGTTACATCGTACTCTGGATGTGATATTATAACCATGGCCACTGTTTACTTCTCTTGTTCACGCGCGTTCATTTCCTAAATAGTATGAACTTCACACCGCTGATAATTTACCCCTTTGAGCTGATCTCAGTCGCGATTAAAGCTGCTGCTTTGGAACATTTTTGCTGCCTACATTTGCATATTAATGTGTGAAACCTGAGGTGTGAAGAAAAAAAAAAAAGGGCTATATTTGGTCTTTAATGCATGAATGAGCTTCATTCCTCAACTCTTCAGGTGCGGTTCGGGTATATCACGGCGACTGTGGGTTCGACGGAGACGGGGGAGATTAAGAGTGGGTAAAAATAATTGAAATATGTGGAGAGAAAGAAGTGACGCGGAGGGATATTGGAATATAATATCGTAAATTAACAGCTCAGTTCAATTTTATTGTCAGAGTCGGTCAGAAAAACCTACAAACAAGGTACGACGCATACGTTAAATAAAAGAAAGACGTTGCTGTTATAAGATATTGATACCACAGTTCATTTTTCCACCGCAGCGCAGAGCCCAACCCTCTTAAACTTCATCTTAACTTAATTTCCAACGCAAAAGGGGGCGGAGACTCGGTTGCCCCATGTGACCTGCGTTCTCCAGGTCGGATTAACAACACGCCCGGAGTCTTATCGCGTTGTCCCGACACGCCTCCTTCGAAACGATATAAAAACAAATAAAACAGCAACTCGGGTCAAGAAGCCTCGCGGGCTTCAATAAAACCGAATAGAAGAAAGGAGTTTTACTTTCGGCTACTTCCTCTTCGCTCTCCTCGATGTCACTTTTAAATCGGGTTCACATGACTTTTATTTGAACCCTGTACCTTTTTATTTTGAAGGCTTCGCCGATCACGAGCAAATAAATAGCAATAAAAGCCGCAACAATAAACAAGCACGGGACATAAAAAAAGGGAGAATTTATACCAAAACGCTAAAAAAAAAGTTCCATAGATATGTGCAAAAGGTGCCGGGACGTCCCGTAACGCTTTGTTCTTCACTTATGAAATGAATTGACCGTGGTGTCTTGTTTTTGTTGCTGCCTCTGTCCTCCAGGAGCCGTGTTGTACCGCCTCCCTCTGACCTGGAGTCAGAACAAACTCCCCTGGAAGCTGCTCCACGCCGCCGTCATGCTCCTCTCCCTGATCCTGTCCGTCGTGGGACTCTGCGCCGTCTTCGACTTCCACAACGCCAAGCGAATCCCCAACCTCTACTCCCTG
Source organism: Embiotoca jacksoni (assembly GCF_022577435.1). NCBI lineage: Eukaryota > Metazoa > Chordata > Actinopteri > Embiotocidae > Embiotoca > Embiotoca jacksoni. Next base: position 1,705,421 of record NW_027185389.1, on the reverse strand, counting down.
CACAGCTGGATCGGAATCGCCGCCACGGCTCTCTTCGCCCTGCAGGTACGCCACTTTTAAAACGCCGGAAAGAGCGTTTTTGTTTACCGCGCAACGGGGTCGGGTGTGATTTTGATTTTGATTTTTGTGTGTGTGTGTGTGTCTCGTCCGTCCCGTGTTTCTGTCCGTCGTGCAGTGGGCGGTGGGTTTGGCCACCTTCCTCCTGCCCTGCTCCCCCGTTTGGCTTCGTAAAACCCTGAAACCCGTCCACGCGTGGATGGGAGCCTTCATACTGTCGCTCAGCATCGCCGCCTGCATCTCCGGCATCAACGAGAAACTCTTCTTCGTTCTGTGAGCGTCAATTCTCGTTCTTAAAGATACAAATTATTTTCAATCCCAAAAATGAATCGAATGTTAAATATTCGTCTTCGTCTAAACAAAAACGTTTTTGTTTTCGACAGGCAAGGAGACAATCCCTACGCTGCCCTCCCGCCCGAGGCCTTGTTAGGAAATTCTTTAGGAGTTTTGATCGTGGCCTTCGGCTTGGTCGTCTTCGTGATTTTGTTCAACCGTGAATGGCAGAGACCGGAGTCCCGGCCTGAGGACGCCACTTACACGGTGAAAATAAGTAATGAACAGCGATTAGCGGATATAATTTAATGAAGCATTATAAATAACAATCCTTTTTCTATTTAATGTTTTTTTCTCACAGCCATTGCTTCAAGAAGAAAACGAATGAAACTTCGAAACGACTCGCCGCTGAAAAGTCAGTTCAACCGTCAAAGATCATACGAATTTCTGTTCTGAATTTAGGAAGCGACCGACGTGAATGTACGTATTTATTTTGAAATCGTATTTAAGATTCCTTTTTTCGCAGCAAAGAATAAAAGAATATTATCCATCAAAGCTGTGACATTTCCTCTCTTACCTTGTACGTGAACCGTCCCATGATGCACTGCTGCAAAGCCATTAAGTGGGTCAGTGTGTTCGAGGTTGTAAAACTATTCGGTGGGCTTTAAAATATCTGTTTGTCCCGTACGTCATTAAACATTTCATTATATACAAATAAAAATAGAATAACATCAAATCAAACTAAACAACGGTGTTCTTGATGCAACAATCGGCGAAAGGCGTTTCATGTCGGACGTCCCCCCGTCCCCCCCCGTCCCCCCCGTCCCCCGCAGTAAAATTCGGACAGCCGAGGTTTCAACCCACAAATGAAAGAAAAGGGAAGATGAAGCGAGTTCGCGCGACGCCGATCGCTATAAAAAAAAAATGTCCTCACAAAAGGTCCGGCGGCGGTGAAAGCGAAAGTCTCCACAGCGATGCTGCAATACGGCCCGAGAGGGGAAGCGGTGAAACGCCACAAACGAAACCTCTTATCAAAGCTGCTGCGTCAGGCCGAACAAAGACTTCCCCGTCCTTCGTCTGGTTTCTCAAATAGTCACGAGTCGCTAAGACTTCAGGACGTTTCACACTCGACTTCCTCCTGTTCGCAAAAAAAAACCAAAAACGCCTCCAAAAGCTGCGCCACTAATTAACAGTCTGGTTTATGTTGGAGGTGAAAATATACTCGTGGAAAAGAAGGTGGCGGAAAAACATCTAAGACTTTAAACACGTTTTTATTTTATTTTTTTCAATTAAGCTGAACATTAACTGACTTTATTATACTTGGTTAAAAGTCAGCCAACAGTACGTCCTTTTTGACACAAGGTGGCAGCAGAGTGGAGTTCATAAAATCTGCGCTCTCGTAATCGAGGTTAAATTATACTTTATGAAACAATTTGATACCAAAGAGCGTCGAATGAGGTAAATATTGGAAGGTAATAGGTCATATTTTAACAAGCACTATATATCAAGATTCAGCTGATGAGTCTCAGAAGATTCGAAGAGCAACTCTCGTCGCACTTTTACCTTAACATTTGATTTGACATGCATTGTGCAACCATCGCAGCTCATTATCGTCGTGCCTCCTCTCCTGCAGCTTTTATGTTGTTTTTTTTTGCAGGTATCTGATCTCGGGTTACTGGCGCCACAATTTACCCAATGTCTATTGTTTGTTGTCTCTCTATGCTGTTCTTTTCTGTCTCTGCTCTCCCCTGATCCAAACCAGTTGGAACCGAGCGGCAACCGGCAGCGACGTCGCCCATTTTTTTTTTCGTGAACGGCCGTTATGAAGCCTCGAGTTCGGAATTTGCCCGGCGGAATTTTGCTAGTCCCGAACAGGAAATGACCATATTTGGGAGAGATGGGGGGGGGATCTGACTTTATCTGATCGGAAAACCTGACGATACTACGTCCCGCCCACTGATAGCCGTAACCTGACCGCACCACAGGCCTGTCAATCAAATCGACACGCCCCCAAAAACAGGTCTTTTTGAGGCTTATTTTCAAATTAATGACGGGATTATTTTTCAAATGGACCGCCAGAAAACTAATAAGGAGGAGCGACTTTAGCTGACAACACTGAAATAAATTTTTATTGACTTCGTAGTTTACGAGAGAAGCTGAATGGGAGTCTACGGAGACGAAGCTTTTTGGAGCCGACCTCTAGTGGCAGTCGGTGGTAATGCAGCTTAAGGCACTTCGGCATTTGTCCTCGTTTTTCAGAGCCGGAGGCTACAAACACTTTTATATCCAGTCTACAGATGTGACAAATGACCGGCTACCTCTCAGGTTTCCTCCTGTTAAAAGAGAGTTTTTTTCCTTCCAACTGTCAAACATGTGGACATCGTTGGTTCGGTTCGTCTCTACAATGTTGTAATTCTGTTCCCTTGACATTACTTGACTCACGTTAGGATTTTGTGTCCGTTATACGGTATTGAAAGTCTTGAATGTTTTGGGGTATTTAAAAATAATAAAAAAAAAAAGTCCGACAGTCTTTGAACGCAGCATTCCAACGACGACTAATCAGCTCTCTGCCCCGTTCAGGGTGGCACGCGCAGTTTACAGCGTCCGGGGGGTCACGCATCGCATCACAATCCCCGCTGAGGTCATCGCGAAAGGTGGGCGTCGAGTGGGGCGGTGCCGCCGCCGCTTCGGACCGGTCCTCCGGGACGGGCTTTTTTTTTTTTTTTTTTTACATTTTCACGAGAGGGAGGGAAACTTTTAGAGAGCAGAAGAAGAAAGAAGAAAAAGCAGCAGCTGACTTCATACTCGGGTCCGTTCGCTGCGGACTGCTGTGTGCTGTTTCTGCAGCTTCAGGAGGGAACAAAGTAAGTCTGGAAGTCACCTTAAAGAATTCAAACGAAGTTATAGACGTTGTTGTTTCGGACTGTAATGCTACCGCAGGGTGTTTACACCGGTGTAGTTGGATGCATTCAGTGGTTACTTCACGGTTTCACGTTACCTAAAAAAAAAAAAACCAAAAAACGAATTGTTTTTTTTCTAAAACTTTTTGTTTTAGATTTAGGAAGTTTGTCAAGCCCTGAAGTGATAACATATGATTGTGGTTGTTTTTTAATTTTTTAATTTTTTTCATTTAATCATGTCTATGCTGTGCAACTATGTGTGATACTTTAGCACATACAGTTTAAATAATGAGTCAATTAACATTTTCAGGTTTCATTTTCTTGTGTGAAAATTTGCTGGATTTGTTCTTAATAGAATAGAAAAGCATAAAATAGAATAGAATAAAATAGAGTAGAGTAGAGTGTTTGAGTGAATTTAAAGGACTTTAGGCACTTGTGGTTTTTTTGGGGTGTTTTCTCACATTTTACTGACTAAAAAAGTGACTTAATTTACCTGAAAATTAACCTCAATTCATAATTAAGTTGCATCCAAACTGCTTTTTTTTTTTTTTTTTTTTTTTTTTGTGCAATATTTTTTTAAAGGCTTTAAATTCAAGAAAGTGGTCACGTGCGTTTAGGTCCTTTGTGTTTTTGCGTATTACTTAAAAGTCCATGTATATATTGTGGAGCGGAGGAACGCTTCTTTTTCTGTGTGTCTGCTTGCAGGGAAGTAGTTCTTTAGAGAAACCGTTCACATACCTTATGAAGTGACATTTTGACCTTTTGAGCCGATGCATGGATCCCTGCAGCAGCAGGTGGGACTCATGAGTCTGACAGGAAGGAGAAAGCAGTATGTATGTGACATTTATATATATATATATATAGGGTAAAAAAAAAAACATCCTAGCAGCTTGATTGTACTGAGATTAAAAGTTTGAAAAGAGGAGGAGAGTTATTTTGAAAAATATCTTCATAGGAGTGAGATTTCTTCAGTCCAGAAAGTGTTTCTGAGGCTAAAAGTCAGCCGAGGTTTTGGGGATTTCAGGGTTTCTGCTTCGCCGAAGTTCTCCGCATTCTGTTTTGTACTTGAAAGCAACAAAAAAAAAACGAAGCCAGAAAATCCTGGAATCTATCGCTCTGATTAGACGTTGGTTTTCTTTTTCCCGTCCAGTCCTCATCCGACCAAAGGGGGGGGGGGGGGGGATGATGAAGAAGTGGGCGAACGATGCTGCTTTTTGTTTCATATGTGTCGCCCTCAGTTAAACTTGCGCCGTCTCGGTTGGCGTGCCGACCCGTGTTTATTGTTCTTGTGTTTTTTTTTTTTACCCCGTCTGTTTGGACCGACTGTGGAAGCGGACTTCATTCCATCTGCTCATTCTGTAACGCGCCTGTTGGTTTTAAGCTTGTGTAACTGCTGCCACGTTACAACCGGGTGGTGGGGGGAAGTAAGAAAAAGCCTGCAGTTGATGGATCGTCCCGCCAGATGTTTTTGTTTTTGTTTTGTACACCGAAAGCGGTTTTGTAGCTTTTTAAACATTTGATTTAGTTTGCGGGGAGACACAGCTGTTGATGAGTCCGTCTTTTTCCTCGGAGTTGTCGAGTTATTCGTCGTCTTGGAAGGTATGTAAGGAGCTGCAGCCTGCTCATATATCAATGTGGAGTTTGGTATTACGTCACCCAGCAGGTGTCTGGTTCAGCTCTGGCTCCAGCTTTTTACCCAAAGATCAAGTAACAGGAAATAACTGTGAAATTGATTTTTGACGAGGTTAAAAAATATTGTGCTTCATGGACAGTTATGTCTGTTTTATTGACGCGAGAACATCCTGCAAGTTTGTCTAGAAAAGTCGAGTAAATCCACCGTAGCGCGTGTTTGGGAGCCGTGCCTTTGATTGACAGCAAAAATAAGTCGTGACATGAGATGTCACAGAAATCAAGCAGAAACAGAAACAAACAAGCGAAAATGCTGATTATTACGTGAACCCTTTTTTTTATTAAAGCAGTTCCTGAGCGTCACCAATCATGACTGGAAGTATCGAGAACTCAAAAAGGTCATTTTGTGCAGTTGAACACAGTTATGATGTCATAAATCTTAAAAAAAAAAAAAGAAGAAAAAATGTAAGTTGATTTTGAATGAAAAAAGATGGACAGCATTTTTCCAAATGTGACCGATATAAAAAAAAAAAAAAAAATCAAAGTAGAGGCTCCATGTGATGCACATATTGATCTGTCTACCTTTTTATAACCTCTGTAAACTTCTCTTTCGTCTATAGGTCTATCGTTTTTTTTTCTTTTTTTCTGGCTTTCATAAGTGGTGTTATTTTGGCTTTCTTTTTTGCTTTTTAAAAACAAGACTTTTAAACCTGCTGACAGTTTGTGGGGTTCAGAAAGTTTTCAGTATTGTTTTGGCCTATTTGGGGCAGTGGAAAAAAGCTTTCAACAAAATGTTAGCATATTCTTGACCTTACGAAGTTGAGGAAACGAGTTATCAAGCAATTTCTTTTTCACACCGCTGACAGGCGGAAAGCAACTTTAGCTTTTATTTTAAATCCAATCGCTTGTCTTTTAGCTCTGTTTTTGGTCTCCGCCGATCTTGAAGGAGATAGCTGACTTAAAAGATAAAGGCTTCACCTGCTGGTTGCTAACTTTGCTGGTTTTTTTTGGCACTGGCCAACCAAAATAGTAAATATGTGGGCCTAAAAAACCAAAACAGTGAGCTGAAAGAAGCTAAAAGGCTCCATAGTGGCTGGAGGGAACTGCAGAGTCGGGTGATTATTTTCTTCAGGTTCGTCACAACGGCCGATCTAATGTGAACATAAAACTATATATTGCTGCAACTTTAATATCGCAAATAAATCAACATTTGATGGCAGCCTGTTTAAAAACATACGCGACACATAAGAATTGCACTTTTATAAAGTTGGAGGAATCACAAATCACAATTAAAAGCAGCTAAAGTCGAGATATCCTGGCTTCCTGAGAATGGGTCAAGCTCTAAAAATACTGAATCCTACGTTTCCCATGATGCAGTTCATCAGCTCTTTTTGTCAGATGCTTCCTGCCGCTTTCGACAAAATGCGGTTACCCGGTGGACGTCGTCAGCAGTTCTCAGACCGTAAAATGACCTGAATGTGTAAGAAGCAGTGAAACGGCCCTTTAACACCCTTCGCTCTTCCTTCAGCTCGATTCCTCCGAAGTAAACAACGACATGAACCGAGGAATTTTAACGATCTCTTTTTCAATCTTTTCTCGTCAGCTGCGACCGAAATGCCGGCCGCCCGGAACCGACCCTGCTGCGCCGCCGCGCTGCTGGTGCTGCTGCTGAAGCTGGCCCGCGGCCAGTACGAGCACCTGGGCTACCCGCCGGGCTACCCCGACCCGGAACAGGAACAGTACACCGCCCCTCAGCTGGCGCCCGACACGCCCAGGATTCAGCTCCGCCTGGCGGGCGACAAGAGGAAACACAACGAGGGCCGCGTGGAGGTCTTCTACAACGGCGAGTGGGGCACGGTGTGCGACGACGACTTCACCATCCACGCCGCCCAGGTGGTGTGCCGGGAGCTGGGCTACCTGGAGGCCATGTCGTGGTCGCCGTCCTCCAAATACGGGAAAGGGCAAGGTACCTCCATATTTTTACATCCGTCGTTTTATCGCAGAACGTTATCGATGTCAACCGCCAGTACGCGACCTTTCCATTTACGCGGCACCGTAGGGATCGGAAAACGGTTCGAGGTAAATATTCCGGAGGTTTTGAGGTGGGGGGGGCGATGGAGGGGAGGATGGCCTCAACAAAAGAAATATTGGCTTCCATTTTTATTTTATTTTTTACTGATGCTTTTGTTAAATCTCTCTCTTTTTTTCTTTTTTTTTTTGCCTCACCAGGACCCATCTGGTTCGACAACCTCCACTGCACCGGCAAAGAGAAGACGCTGGCGCTGTGTCCGTCCAACGGGATCGGCGTCTCCGACTGCAAACACAGCGAAGACGTCGGCGTGGTGTGCAGCGACAAGAGGATCCCGGGATTTAAATTCATCAACACGCTGCCCAACCACGTGGAGGTAAAAAAAAAAAACGCAGCGCACCTCAAAAAAAGGACAAAAAAAAACAAAACTTTTTTTGTTTTGAAATGCCGTTTCTGTTCAGTGTCGGCGCCGCCAGATGTTTTCGTTAGCCGGCACCTTGTTCGGTGTCACGGTGACACCACTTTAAGTCTCAAAAGGCCTGTTAATGGAAGAGGTTTTTGTCACACACAGTCTAAGAGCCTTTACAAAAGGCTGAAGTCGGCTATTTTTGGGCACGAACCCAAAATATCTGACGTCAGTTCGAAGAGGAAACGGGGTCATGCTGAGGCTGAACTTCAGGCTTTTGACTTGTTTTACATTCCTCTCAAGTTTTGGTACTTTGGGCCATGTTTTCCGTAGACTTATAACATTAAACAGATAGCAGAAAATCACATTAAAAAAAAAAGCATTATATGTCCACTTTAAGCTGCAGGACTTGGAGAAGAGTGTTTGTCTTTTTAAAAAAAAAAAAAGAAATGGCCAAACTGTTAAACTGAAGTTTATATTTTCCTGTTTTTTTGCGGCTAGTTAAGCTCCGAAGAAAAATGCTGGATTGTACATTTCCCATGATGCAACTATTTAAAAAAAACAAAACATTTTTTTAGGCCCTCCGCGGTTTCGCCAGACTATTCTTAATATCGTCTGGAAACCCTGCTCGCATTAACGTCTGCTGGGCGGACCGGTGAGCAGCCAGTGGGGGTAGTTACGTGCAAGTCAAGCATTTTCTCCAAAATATAGTCGCGGCGGTGGTCAATGCCGATTGGTTGAAGGCTGCTCCAATAGGAATGGGAAACAGCGTCGACTGGAAACAGCTCGGTACGGTAAAACGTCAACAAGCCGTCCCGGTGTTGGTAACAGTTGGTGACAGTCCTCTCTAAATGCCTGCAGTCCAAGCGTGTCGGTGAAAGTGAAGTCAAACTGGTAATTATTAGGTGTTTGCCCTGTCCAGAGCCGTCTAGTTTCCAAAACCTCTTTTAACGAACCCCCCCCCTCCCACCCCACCCCTCTGCCGAGCGCCGCTCTCTGGCTCCCCGGCCAATGAGCTGGCAGCTAATTTGCCACCACAAGCAGAATGTTATCTTTCCTGCCTCATGAAGCCGCATTCCAATGTTATGAGCTAAACGGCAGAGCTAACAGCTAACCCCCCCCCCCCCCCCCGCCCCCCGACTCTGTTTTCTGACCCACTCCTCGGCTCCTTCACAGATTTCAGAAAACTAATATGCCAGGTTTTTTTTTTCCATAATGCTCAGCGACGGATTTTCTTTTTCTTTTTTTTTTTTTTTTAAAGAAACTGGCAGGATTCAAGAGGTTGTTATGACTTGCTGATTATTCATACTATTCACGACAACATGTAAAAAAATAATAGGGTTATGAATCAAAAACTTATAATTTAATGCATTCATGTTTTCGGCCAAAGATTTTACTGTTGTAATTGTAGTGTTGGTTGTGGTTGCAGATGTTCAGCTGTTAGCTAAGAGAAGCTCTAAAGAAATTGGTTGTTGTAGGGTTGAACCTGACTGCACCACAGGCCTGTCAATCAAACAGACACGCCCCCCACCCCCCCCCTCAATAATGACGGGATTATTTTCAGATGGACGGCCAGAAAACTAATAAGAAGGAGCGGCTTTAGCTAAGAACACAGAGGTTACTCGTGGAGAAATGTTATTGACTTATTATTTCATGACAGAAGTTGAATGGGAGTCTATGGAGCAGGAGGCTTTTTGGAGGCAGCCTCTAGTGGCACTCGGTGGTATTGCAGCTTCCGCATCGGCATTAGCGTTTCTTCCGAATCAGAAGCCACGTCCCGTTTTATATACACGTCTATGGCATCGAGCAGGGAAAGGAAAAACTGTCCTGAGGAACTTTCCCCGGTTACGTAGTTTAATCAACAGCAGCATCTGAGTTTACGTAAATTTACAAATTATTTGTGCTGCACGGCTGGAGCGGTCTAGACGTCTGGAGTCAAGGCTGGGGGTAGCAACAGAAAAACAAAAAAATTAGACTCAGCTTTTCCATTCACTAAAAAAGAAGTCATGTGGTCCCCCCCCCCCCCCCCCACCTGCCTCCTCCAGCCCCAAGACCTTATCATGTGGTGGCTCTACCCTGGCAAGGCATGCTCCTGAGTGTAACGGCATCGCCATGACGACATGTCGCTGGAGGTTTTTCTTTTTTTTTTTTGTGGTTTGGGGATAATTAAAAAACAAAGAGGTGTTACATTTTAAAGCCTCGGCAGGTTTCGTTTTATAGACTCAGGCTGGACATAAACAAGTCATTCCATGAATTTGTTCTTTTGTGGTCGGCTGTTGTTGTTTTTTTGTTTTTTGTTTTTTGTGCGGATTCCACCGATTCGGTTTCGCGTCTTCCCGAATATTTCTCTCCAGGGGTTTATTTATAGCTTCCCCGTCCCGTCTGGCTTTGAGGAAGTCGGCTCCCTCTTACGGTTAAAAATGCAGAAACGGCTCCAGACGTGTTTTTTTTTTTTTCCTGAGGTCTGAATCTTTGATCACCTGACTGCATTTTAAAAAAAAACAAAAAAAAACGCTTTTCAACGTTAAAGAATTTCCCGGGATTCATGAACTTGCGACGTTTGGCCGCCGCCTCGTTTATCCAAATTAGACGAACAGGGACGCGTTCAGGTTTCTATCGACCTTTTTCACCCGAGTCGAAAGGGACGAAAACATCCGAGGTGCGGCCTGTGAAAGAGGAATATTCTTCGCCGGGGGAAACGGATGCGGAGACATTCTTGGCGCGAGCGTGCTCAATTACAAGTCAACAAAAGCTTTTGAAAAAGTGAGAGGAAATAGGTGGTCATGTTGGTTTTGAAGGCTTTGATGACATCACCCTGTGACATTGACATTGTTCACCGTGTTTAGAATTCACAAGATTCCTCAATAGTGCAATGAAGGCGGTGAACATGTTAATATGCGTGTTTATTTTGCCTTTCCTTGTTACACCGATAGACGTTGCTTTTTTTTTTTGTTTTTTTTGCCCTGTGTTTTGCCTTACAGGCTAACGTAGCATTCACCCTGTTTTGGAATAAAGATGTTAAAGCAGCATTTTTTTTTATTTTTTTTTATGCGAAAAATAGTTTAAATATCTTGTGTTATAATAATTCCTCATAGTGACGAACCCACAGATTATTTATCACCGGCTACGTTATCTACTCTAAAGAGCGTTTTAGCGCCTTTCGGCTCCTTGTTTTGGTTCTCGCCCAGGCTATTTTTATAATTCAGTCTCAAAACTCTTTATAAGTGATTGATGGCATATTTATTTGTGACTATAGTTGAAAATGAAACATCTTTAGCTTCATTTTCTGTCAGCGGAAAACAAATTTGAGTTCGTATTTCGAATTATGTTGTTGTAGATTTATGTGTTCGGTTTATAAAGCTGTACGTCAGTGAACTTTGGGCGAAATCCAGCACCGGAGCGCTTCACAGCGAAGACTCCAGGTGAAGGAGGAAGATCGTGGTGACGAAGCGCCGACGCGGCCGTCCTGCTTCCTTCCTCTTCTGTTCGTCTGCTCTCTTGTTCCCACAAATCTTTCTTCGGGCTTCACGCCAGGACAGGTAGCGATGAAAATCTGGACCGCTGGGGATTAATAGAACCAAAAGCTCCTTTCTCTATTTGCATTTTTTTTTTATTTTGTTTTATCTCAGTTTCTTTTCTTCTTCTGCCGCAGCTCTACCCGTCTCCCCTCTCTCTCTCCCTCTCGTAAGGAGATTACAAGTAGCCGTGAAGTCGCCCCAAACCGAGTTTGTCGCTCCCATTTTTCCTCTTTAGTCAATGTTCTTTTTTCCTTTTCTTTTTCTTTTTTTTTTTCTTTTTTTTTTTCCCCTCCGAGGCCCCGAAGGTCAAATCTTCCACTTTCCTCGCCTGTAAACCTCCAACCACGTCGCGGTACTCGGCTCCATATAAATTACCCCGTCGGCCCCTTCGGCGTGTTTTTGTGGATTAAAACACGGCTGCCCTTTTCATGTCGCAGCCTCCCAAAGTGATTGGAACCGTTTTCGTTATGTTCGCTCACACGGCCGTTGGATGTTTCTGCAGCTACGTTTAAAAAAAAAAAGAAAGAAAAGAACTAGTTCTCGCCCCTCCGCCGAGGCATCGCGTTCCCACAGCGGATGTTTGGCCGCCGGAGACTTTACAAATTAAAGCGCTCCGTCTGACATCCGTTGTGAACGGAGGATCTGACTTGGGAGCAGAAACTTTACTTTCACACACACACAAAAAAAAAAAGAAGTGATTTTGTGTTAAACAAACGTGGTTTTCCGCATCGTTTTGTCGAGTTAAGACATTAAGAATCCGATCTGTCGAGCCTGACAGACGTTCATCGATGTCGAAAAGATGTAACGTCTTTGATTATTCTGACTGTGCTGATGTTTTTCTAGTCATGTGCGCAACAGATTTGATCACATTTTAATATGCTGTTGTTGAGGCAGCACGCAGCGATTTAATTTCTGCCAGTTTTCTCCGCAGCTGTTCTTCTTCTTTCCTTTTTTTTTTTTTACTCCCTCGCAACATGACAGAAAAATATCTGACTCTGGATCTGACTCTGGATCTGACTGGAAACCCGACGATACCACGTCCCGCCCACCGACAGCAGTAACCCGACTGCACCGCGGGCCTGTCAATCACAGACACGCCCCCCAAAAACACTTCTTTTTGAAGCTTTTTTACTTATTAATTTCGGGATTATTTTCAGATGGACCTCCAGAAAACTAATAAGAAGGAGCGACTTTAGCTAACAACACCGAGATAACTCGTGGAGACATTTGATTGACTTCGTATTTGATGAGAGAAGTTGAATGGGAGTCTGTGGAGCCGGAGGCTTTTTGGAGCCGACCTCTAGTGGCACTCGGTGGTATCGCAGCTGAAGCATCGGCCTCAATTTTCAAACCAAGAAGCTACGGCAACTTTTATTTACAGTCCACGGTCCGGACGGATGTTAGCATTTCGCTCAAAGCGTGTTTTCCTACCTCAGCACCAGCTGTGTGCGCGCACAGCTTCGCGTTCGCTGGACAGAAAGCCTTCAGCATGTCGACGGCTTATCTAACCTGACGTACTTGTACTTACGATGCAGAGAGGGAAGTGAGGAAAACAACAGCAGTGTCGATTTATCTCTCCGTCCGCTCCGACGTTTCTAATTTACTTTGCTGTCAACATACAACAATGCTGAGAACTATTGAAAACACAAGATGATCCCAGTACCCTGCAATCCATCCCAAGGGCGTCTCTACACTCCGCACGTTTTAATGTCACTTCAGCCTTTTCAACGCCGTATAAAAGCGATTCAATTTCCATTCAATCATTGTCTTCGTAATTTACCGCTCCGGTTTTGCCCAGTTGTCACGACTTTGCGAAACATCTGTTTCCAGTTTGCCAAACAAAAGGGGGTTCTCATGATGGCTTTTAAAGGAGGAACTGCACACTGCGACACCACATTCTCCGCATTCTGCAAACACTTACTGCAAAAATACAACAACATATAATCCTCCGTTTACCTAGCAGCTGGTGGGATATCGATTCTCAAACGAAAGCCGGCTGTTAATTAGGCGCGAGTTCGCTTCTTGAAATCCGGATAGCGACTTGTAAAAAGACGTGCCTGAAAAAAAAAAAGACTGTAGGCTGCGCTAAAATACTCAGAAGGAAACGTGCAACTAAATCCCACACTGTATATGAACCCAGCGCCTCGGTATGTTGCGGTGGACGTGAGGTGATTTCGGCCGGCTGGAGTTGTTGAAAGACCCCCCCCCCCCCCCCCGCCGCCGCCCCCGATTGGAACCACATGTTCCTGAAGCTCTGTGCACTTTTATTCCTGTTGGCAAATGTAGTCTTTCCTTCACCGGGGTACGTTCTGCACTCGGTCTGGAGGTAATGTGTTACCGAGGCCAGAAGGTGGCGGTAACGCACCTGAAAGCTGTTTGCCAACAGCCGTTCAATAACAACAGGAGTGGAAGAAAGAAGACGTTAAATTTGTAAGATTAGATGCTACGTTACCGACGACGACACCCGTCAAAAAGTTCTGCGCGAAACTCCGTTTCCTGCCGTATATTCCACGTCATCAGCGTTACCCGTTTCATCTGCGAGCGCTCGTCACAATTCGTTCCATCTGTGTAATATCTTCTGCTTCAGACATGAAGCTGTGGTTTCGTCTTTCCCCAGCGTTTTATTTTGTTTTGAAAAAACCTGCAAAGTTTCTGTTTCAGTTCAGTAACTCATCGGTATCATTTCTAACCAAGCAAAAAAAAATATATCTCTCACTGTGTGTTAAGTTGTCCGGCACCAGAAAGCAGACAAAGCTGGTAAAGAGAGTAAAAAAGTGTAACTAAAGAGAGAGATATTTCTCTCTGAAGACGGTGGAGCCCCAAAATGGAGCTAAAAGGAGAGTGATTACACAAACAACAACTTTAACACGTTCAATTTAAGCGTGTTCTTCTTGAAAAGAGTCAATTAAAGCAGCTTTAACATCAGTAAAGATTCAGAGGCCTTGTTGTTTTTTCATTTTTAAACTGATGTTAAATGACAGCTGCAGACGTAAAGTAATAGAGTGACGAAGGGTTTCCTTCCTACACATGGACGAACAGTGTGCAGCAGCATTTTTGGCATTCTTAATCTTTGTAGCAGTAAAAGGACCTAAAAGGAAAAAAAGAAGCACAGTACATGCTCAGAGCGGCCTGAATCAGACCTGTGTTGCAACAAATCGAGGCCCCTTCCACCTTTTTTCTGTACAAGTCATCCCACTTAATGGCTTTTCCATCTTGTACCGCACTTGGAGAAGCAAAGACTTCAGCCCCCGTTCCCCAGAGTGAGCTGAAACAAGACACACATGTTTCAAAATCTCTTCTTTTCCGCAGCCCGACGAGGTTTTTTTTTTTTTTTTTTTTTTTTGGGTGCCTGAAAACATCCACGTGAGGAACCGTCTGAAAGCTAAACAGGAAATTAATCAGGAGAAATTAAAGGCAGGGAGCAGCCGCATGTGAGCCAAACCGGGAGCAAGTCGGATCCGTCATGCTGACCTCAAAGCAAAATCCAAAATAGCCGAGGGTTTTGAAGGTTTTTCAGAGGCCTCAAGTTTCTTGTTTGGTTCACATGTTTAGTCGGGCTGCATTTACTTGCTCACGTTAATTCGCAAACATTTTGTCCGTAAATTGTTGATTTCTTTTTTTCTTTCATGTCTGCGATCCAGTCATGTACTGTACATCCAGTAGATCCACACAAGGTCACCGCATTTCCAGTCATTATCTTGTTCCATGATTTCAGCCTTTTATGCAGTTTTATGTCCTCTTCTGCCATCACAAGACCCCGCCAGCCTCTCTGCCCAGAGTGATTAATGTGGTAGAAAAAAATAGCACAAGGATACAGGAGACTGGTGATTTGTAGTTTTCACTCCGGTGGCATCTGTCCTTCCCCGTGGAGGCAAAAAAAAAAGCCAATTGAGGGCAGCCCATCCTTCTCATTATTTGGTGTCTCGGTTTTTCCCATCTGTTGAGCGAAGCGAGCCAGACTGAGCTCCCCCCCCTCCCCCCCCTCCCCCCCTCCCCCCCCGCCTCGCTCGGCTCTGTCACGTAAGCACAAAGAATGTTGGTTTTGGTTTATGCGAGAGGAAGATGTTTATTTAATCCCTGAAGAAGTCTGAGAGGAAAAGCCCCGGTTTGATTTTCGACGGCCGTGAGGTGAGAGGCCACCGGCTCAGTTTTGCCTTAAATGCTCAGAGGACTCTCCAAGGCTCACACTGACAAAACAATTGTTCTGGTCCGCTGCCGAATTGATCAGCGTAACCAATAAGAAGCCAGACGGCAAAATCACCCAAGCATCTCTCGGAAGTGGATGTTTTAAAGCCTCAAAAGTCTGGCGATTCAGCTGTCGCACATCTTTGGGGGGATTTTTTTTTTGAAGCCAGAAGTGAACGTATTTGGACGAGCGGGAAAGAAGCGAGGGATGGATGTGACCGGTAACTCGAGGCCACACCGAGCATGTCAATCAAATCATACAACCCCCAAAAAGCTTGTTTTTGAGGCCTAATATCTAATTAATGCTGGAATTATTTTTTTTAGAAGGACCACCACACCACTGATCAGAAGGAGTGAGTTTAGCTAATGACGCCATAATGACTTGTAGAAGACATTTATTAACTTTATATTTAATGTATTTCAAGTTGAAGCTTTTTTGAATGGGAGTCTATGGAGCCAGATGGGTTATTTTGGAGCCAGCCCCTAGTGGGCCGCAGTGGTATTGCAGTGGTCTCATGAAATTATTTTAGAGTTATTTTGGTGTTGTTAGCTAAAGTCACTCCTTCTTATTAGTTTTCTGGAGGTCCATCTGAAAATAATCCCTCATTCATTAGAAAATAAACCTCAAGAAGACCTGTTTTTGGGGGGGCGTGTCTGTTTGATTGACAGGCCTGTGGTGCAGTCAGGTTACAGCTATCGGTGGGCGGGACGTACTTTCATCGGGTTTCCAATCAGATCAGTGATCATCCACCGCTTGCTCCTCCCCCAGCTCGTCCAAATACGGTCACTTCCAGCTCCGAACCGCTCCGAACTACCAAAATGGCGACGACCAAATTACGAACTCGAGGCTTCATAACGGACGTTCACAAACCAACGGGCGACGTCAATGTTGGTCGCCGCTTGGTCTCAACCAATGAATACGTCTAGCTCCTTCGCAACCCGATACACTATGTTTACAAGCTAATTGCTAACTTTGTGCGTCGGGGGTTTGGTGCTGGGCAGGTAGTGTACAGTAATCAGAGGTTTTGTTTTTTATTTAGCTGGAAACAGCTGCCTGCTGCAGAAAACATCGTAATAACAGCCATGACAGTGAACACATCAGTAAAAACTGGGGGCTGTAAAATGAAAACCGTGAGCTGAAAAATGCTACGAGTCACCCTCATTCACAATATGATGGACAGTCAACGTAAAGAAAGTGACAAGTGCCGCTTTAATGACAGTCAGTGGTTATTAAAATAACCCCGGGTGCATCGCTTTATAAGCGATATAATGGTGATTACAACAGTAAAAGGCAGCAGTTGTGTTTTACATACTAAGTGAGTGTTGTTTTTACTTAAGGCAAACCTACTAAAGATATATCTAGGGTTTTGATATCATTATCACTCAGAGGGGAAGTCGAGGAACAGGAAACGAGGCTCATAAAAGAAACCACTATTGTTGTTCTATCTAAATAGCGTGGGACTGTCTGCGGTCGATGACGATGCAGAACTGAGGCGTCTGGAAAGAAATGGCAGTTTCTTAATTGCCTCTTGCAGCATGCGCCCTCACAACGCTGTGTTTGTTGCTTTTTTTTTTTTTTTTTTCAGCGGGCAGCTTGAAAACTTGTTGCACGTTTTACTCTGGAAACCGTCTGATAACTTTGCCTCTTAAAGCCAGAAACCGTTGCAAAGCAGCTGGTGGTGGCGTTTAGCATTAATAAGGTAATTCACTGTTAAAAAAAAAAAATTCCAGCAATCTGGACAAGATTTACAAGAAGCGCAGTCAGAGCTGGGTGGGTGGGGGTGCGGGGGGTGTGTTTGACGGTGTTCGATTACACGTTACGTAACACAGGAAGCGCGGCCTCTTGACAGAAGCAGCGTGTTTACATCTCGGCAGATAATCTCAATTACACATAAATGGACCAGAACAGCTCAAATTACATGCATTTTTTTTTTTTTAACAGTGAAATTGACCTCAAAAGTTGCTTTTATTTCATCAAAATAAGAAAACAGAGAGAAAGAAAATAAACAGTAATGGAGGGGAGGGCATTTGCAAAAGTTTACTTAAAGTACTTGTTGGGCTTTAATTGGCTCATGAGGTCGACACAGTGAGGTGATGTAATGAGGGATCCCAAGAGCTGAAAAAAACTCACCGACTCTTTCGAGCTTTGTGGCGACACAGCAACCGAGCAACCGGCTGAGGAAATGGAGCTAAATGACACAGGCAAAGACGGATATTATAGTGCTTCCAGCTTGTGAGTTCCACTTGTCTGATATGTTATTAAGACATTTTTTTTTTTTTAATGAGAACTGTAAAAGAGAACTGCAGAGGATAGAGTATAGAGTATACATTCATCCAGACTGGGTGGGAATGTCTCGCCAGAAGTAAAAAAAAAAAAACAACTCTGTAGACTGTGAAATCGTTTGGCTTCAATGAATTTATATGAAAAAGTCCTGCACTATAGCTTTAAGTTAATAAAATAAAAAGTGACATTAACATTTGAAGAAATGCTCTTTTTTTTTTTAAACGTCTCTTCGCTGCAGTTTTTTTTTTTCTTTTTCTGCATTTTCTCCTTTCACCTCAAAAAGCAACAAAATCTGCGACGAGGGGTGATTTAGCATCCAGCTACGTGCTTGTAAATAAGTCACGCAAAAGGAACATAAATAAATAAAAAGAGAGAAACGAGCAGAATGCCTTGTATGTTGTTGTTGTTGTTGTTGTTGTTGTTGTTTTTTTACTTCCTCCGTCAAAGCCGGCTTATTCCTCGGCGACGTCGTTCCTCAACGTTTTTTTTTTCTCGTTCCGCAGAACCTCGACATCCAAGTGGAGGACGTGCGCATCCGAGCCATCCTGTCCTCGTACCGCAAGCGGATCCCCGTGACGGAGGGCTACGTGGAGGTGAAGGACGGCGGCAAGTGGAAGCAGATCTGTAACTCGGAGTGGAGCCAGTTCAACGGCCGAGTCATCTGCGGCATGTTCGGCTTCCCCGGGGAGAGGAAGTACAACGCCAGAGTCTACAAGTGAGCACGCTGATGCAGGAAACTGCCGGTGTTGTAGGGGATGTTAGAGCAGCGCGGTGACTCGGTGGGTGTTGTTGTTTTTTTCCTGGATAATAACAAAAATCGGCGTGAGCGGGGGGGGGGGGGGGGGAGTTGGCAGATGGTAAACTCTGACGTGTTTCTTTACCACAAATTGGTAATTACACGTTGAGCATCCTCGCCCGGTGCCC
Source organism: Embiotoca jacksoni (assembly GCF_022577435.1). Taxonomy (NCBI): domain Eukaryota; kingdom Metazoa; phylum Chordata; class Actinopteri; family Embiotocidae; genus Embiotoca; species Embiotoca jacksoni. Next base: position 1,687,216 of record NW_027185389.1, on the reverse strand, counting down.
TCACGCGGATGCTAAAACATGAGGACCTTGACGAGCGCTCGCACGTCACCGCAAGCGCGTGAAAGTTCTGGTCGAAGACGTGAAGTCCACCGGTCAGCTGCACCCGACCTAAATGAATAAAATGTATGTGCGCAAGAGGCACGTCAACTGATAAATTACATGTTACAGAGATAGACTGTCCGGAAGTGGACGTCGCTTTCGCGGTCGGAAAAATCAGGCCGATGCGGAAGCGCCTTCAGCTGCAATACCACCGAGTGCCGCTAGGGGTCGGCTCCGAAAAGCCTCCGGCTCCATAGACTCCCATTCAACATCTCTCATGAAATTCTAAGTCCATACATTTTTTTTTTTTCACGAGTTATTTAGGTTTTATTAGCTAAAGTCGCTCCTTATTAGTTTTTTTTTCCAACCTCGAGCTTGACGCTTCAAAAACTTGACACGTCTTAGTCAGCTCTCCGGGGACCAAACCCTGATTATGTTACTATAGCATGTATTGTTTTTTTTCACCACACAATGTTCTGACAGCAGAACACAGAACTTTTACAGAATGCTGCTACTCTCACAAAAAATATAGTTATCAAATTTTATTGACGTAAAAATGACTCAAAATCCTCCTGGTTGAATTTACAGTAAACTGAACCTCTGACAGAAACGGGCCTTTTTTTTTTTTTTTTTTAAGCTCCTGTCTCTTTAAGGCTCCTCCCCCTTCATCAGCCCTCTCCGGTCTGATTGGCCAGCTTTCAGAAGCCAATCGGACGAGGCAGACTGGACGCAGAGGCGACGAAACAAACAACGTCAGTCGGATTTCGTCTCTTTTAGTCGTTCTTTACTCAAAATCTCAACTTCTGAAATGCATTCGTACACATTTGAGCGGGAAAATAATCCGAAACGTGCGAACGGACGACGCAACAACCCAAACGGGCAACCTTAGCGACCGAGGCCAGTTTGTGAGCATGTGCCAACGGCAGCGTTGCAAACGAGGCGTCCGGAGGCCGAAGCCGCAGCTCTTGACTTTCAGGCCTCGAGTTTAGGAAGTTTAACCATTTGAAACGATCTGTGGACGACAGAAAATAGTAATAATAATAACACGTTCAAGCTAATTTGTTGCAACTATCATCCGAATGATAAAAGGTTCAGCTGCAACCGGAAGAAGCCTGAATCCTTTAACGTGTGCACAACACGCTCGACATCACAGGTCCTCTTACGTTAACGCTCGTACCCGACTCCCGCACATCCGACATTTAATCTGCATTCCAGGAAGCTGCCGTAACGTGCGAGCAGCTGCCGACGGGTGCAAATCTCTGGTTCCACGAGGAAGCTCCGGGCCGCAGGTTAATGGCGGCGTCCCGTAAAACTTCCAGCACTCGAGTTAACCTTGAAATTGACTGTCTGGCCCGTGCTGGAAGGTTTTTTTTTTTTTTTTTTTTTTTGTGCTTTAGGTAACCACAGCGGCGCACGTTGGTTCCGTAACTTTCCAGCTACGTGTCAGCCTGCTGCAGCTCCATGAAACCGTGCAGTGTGCTTTTCTTTTTCTTTTTCTTTTTTTTTTTAAACAGCAGCGACTTGGAGCCAGGAGCAGCCACAGTTTCGTAATCTTGAGTTTGTCTGTGCTCTCGGGGCTCCTGTGCAGCTTCGGGTGTTTTAACCCGGAACGTTATTCAAGTTTAAACGGTAAAACCGATGAAAATAACTAATAAAATGATGGAATTCTGATTTGTAGTTTTGAAAGCTTTTAAAGAACTTTTCACTGAAGACCGAGGACCTTTTGATGAACTTTAGATGTTACTCGGCGTCAACTACGCTCGCACACTTCTTACCTTCTGTTTTTAAATTGTGTAGAAACTGAAAATAAAACAAAATTGCCATTTAAAACGCAGCCAAACTGCAGTTCAGAGGGATTTAATGACCGTTAAGCTGCCAGCTTAGCACCCGGTGGCTTCATGTAGCAGCCCAGAAGTTAACCTGACTGCCAGCTAACATGAGCAACTCCTTTTTAAGCTACCTGCCTTTGTTTTCTCTGATTCCAGCTCCATAAACTTAAAGGAGTTGTTGTTTTTTATGAGACTTTAAAAAAAAAGTTCCTTTATAATTCTGAAGACATTATACAAAATAAAAAAAAAAAGTTTATAACCATCAATAATCAATAATTTGGGCTCCAAATTTGGGAGAAGTCAGCTTTCACAGCCTCACCGCTCCATTCGACCACCGCTTCCATTTCCAACTTTGCTTCGCGCAGTGCCTCTCGGCGTGGGGACACGAGGACGGGACGTGGTGTTCCTCAAATGAGGCTCATTAAATGGGAGTCGAGGAGGAGATTAGCACCCCGGCGGGCCTGAAAGAGCGTCGTTACCCCCGTTTGTTCGAGTTCATGTGGAAAGCGGTGAACTCTCCAGCTGTTGGCTAACCTTCCTCCGTTTCGCGTTCATCACGCGATACGCTCGTCTCATCGCCCTTGTGCGGTTTTTACGCTGTTATAAGTGGCTTTGTGGAGATTACCCGCTCGTGTGCAAACGGTAGCTCTGAAGCTGCCTCCGAGCTGCACGACGTCCTCGAATGACTTTTTTTTTCTGATCTAATTATTCATGAAACAAACAACACGTTCTGTTAAAACAAAACAGAAATACGCCAGCCGGGACCCACCACTTGTTTCAGTCGACAAAACCAAAACAGTGAGCTGAAAGATGCTAAAAAAAAAAAAAAAAAAGGGGGTTCTAGCGACACCTCGTGGTCAAATACTGATTCGTGCAGCTTTAAAGGTTCAGCGTGTCGGGTACATACGTTACAGGACTATGGATTGTTGTGTTTTCCACGGCGCCGCAGATAGCGTCGATACTCTTACGCGCCGGGGAAGGGGAGGGTCAATCAATCTCACAACCTCAACACCAGACGCCACTAAACCTCTCACAGTTTGAACCAGCGAAGTCGAACACCCCGTTGTAACGTTTTTGATGTATCCAGCTCAGAATAAATCACCTCTAATCTCTTTTCCTTCCCCTCCGCTCTGCCAGGATGTTTGCTCGCAGGAGAAAGCCCACGTACTGGGACTTCTCCGTCAACTGCACCGGCAACGAAGCCCATTTGTCCAGCTGCAAACTGGGCGGGGCCGCGACGCTGAAGTCCAACGGGACCTGCGCCGGAGGGTTGCCCGTGGTGGTGAGCTGCGTGCCGGGCAGAGCCTTCGCCCCGACGCCCATGACGGGATTTAGGAAGGCCTTCCGACAAGAGGTAAAAAAACAAACAACAAACAAAAAAAAAACAACCAACACGTAGTCTTTGTATAATGAGCGCCGTCGCAATAAGTGCACGGACGTTGTAAACAAGGCCGATATAGGAAATAGCTGCACGGGTTCATTTCAGTTCACCGGCTCTGACGTGGAGGGGGCGGCGGGCGCACAAAAACGTTTTGCTCGGACGTCGAGCCAACGGTGACGTCGGATGCTCCGGTGTCGCTCGGTGGAACTGCAGCTGCTTTAGAAAGATCGTCGTCAAAATGACTTCCCATCATTTCGAGGGTTTCAAAAGTTGACATGATGTCGTAAAATTCTTGGGGCAGGGAAAAGGAAAGTAGCTAACTTTGTTTTAAATTATTATTATTATTATTATTATTATTATTATTATTATTATTATGATTATTATTCTCGGATGTTCCCTGAGCGGAGCGTCCAGAATCTGTCGGGGCAGCTTTCACACATTCTGCACACTCGTTTTTTCTTCCCCTGAAAAGCTGCTCATTTTTATTCACTTGGAAATTGAGGGAAAATAAAGATACGGCACAAACAGCTGCGTTCAGCTCCGACCGACCGCATGAATTGTAAATGTCATTCACAGAAGCTGATTACTGTTTTCCTGGAGGCGGTGATTCATTCTTCGCTCAGATCTGAGAATCCAGGATGGAAAATGTGATCTCTCTCTCTCTCTCTCTCTCTCTCTCTCTCTCTTTCTTGCTTACATGTTTGCCTCGATGCCATTTTTTTTTTATTTTTTTTTTGGTCCCGAAGCGGTGCAGTGCAGCTCTAAAGGGATTCTCATATTCATTCACCGGCTTAAAGATGCCCCGCAGAGTTTTCTGGTAAACAAACAAAAATTGCATTTTTCAGTCACAGTTATTCAGCAAAAAAAACAAACTCCTCGAGATCAAACGATCGTGTTTCCCTCCTCGTGAATTATTCCGATTTTTAAAACTCCGTGTTCGCCAGCTTGTAATCATCTTTGCCTTTCTGTTTTCCTGCCACGTTATCTCATCCCTATAGAGGTCAAAACTCCACTTCAGCGTTACATTTGTAACGATTTCAAATGGGCCTCAGTTATTTGGGGATTTGGATTTTCACGTGAGCAAATACGCTCCGCGGCCAAAAGTATGTGGACGCCTAATTCATTTTCAGTCCTGTGCTGTTGTCAGAGATGATTTTGGGTGCGTTAACTCTTTCAAACGTGGAATATACAGTATGTATCGTTGCTGGCTTTCAAGACTGTAGTGACTTTACCTTACCGCTTTATTCGGACACGGAAAGTACGAGCCACAAACAACTGTAGAATTTACTTTCTTTAAAGAAAAGGAACAAAACATCTATACTTTCAGGGATTTAGACTACGTGGTTACCCGACCAACTGTAGACTGGACATACATAAGATAACAGTAGTTTATATGTATATAGTTTTTATTCTAAACAAGCTGTGGAATTTGTTTTAGTGGATTAGAGATATTTCTTGGAAGGGAACAACTCTCACCTGAAGGCGAGTGTGACGGTTAGGAAATGAGCTGGATAGAAGATCTTCACATTTACGGTTTTTGCTTTTCTATAGACAAGACAGGACAGCACAGGAAGTTACATATAACATGTGAGATGCTTTTCTGCCTGGTTATCTTGTTAAAAGAATAATAATAATAGTTTTATTTGACAATAACTATTTGCAGTCAAACCTGCAGTTTCCAGATGATGTCTGGGATGACGTCGTAGTTTATTAGTCCCTCAGCATTTAGGATTTGTAGGTAAACTTTACGAAAACAAAATGACGCGTTGATAGATTGTAATCTCGTGTGCGCCTAACAGTCCGATCTTCCTCATCCAGACGAGAGACTGATATGTTAAACTGCTGTCAGATTAATGGAAAAGGGGTTCATCTCTTAAAGAGGTTTGGTCGTTTTGGTCGTGGTTTGGACAAAGAGACCTTATTGAGAGATCGGGGAAGAACAATAAACAAGTGTGTCCGTCCAACACACTTGGGGATGTGCCTCGACCTCGACCTCTTCTTGAACAACCATTCCGATGAACTCGACCGCCGACAGGAGTCGTTTAAGCCTGTGTTGTCTCAACGTCGATGCGGTCACGCTCGTGTGTTTGAGTGGGAGTGAATTCCTGCAGCGCCGGCATGTTCGACATCTGGTGGAAAACCTGAACACCAGACGAGTGGAGGCCGTTAAAGCAGCACATTCGGTGTCCGGGATTTTTGGATTTTTCAGCAGTCTCGTGAGGGTGTGACGCTCCACACTTTAAGCCGTGTAGCGCAAGTGTGCAAAAATAATTACGTATGAATTACGCCACGAGGCTCAAATAGACTTTGACCGAAACAGTTTTGGACCGGAAGCTTTTCGATTTCGTCACAGAAAGTTTTTATGTCTTTAATAAGATTTGGCTGCCCGCTCATCAGAAGGTTGTTTTCAGGGGTCATCAAACTCCGTCTGCAAACAACCACAGCGCCTTTCAAATACCAATACTTACAGCGCTACTTATAGCTGACGCATATTTCCGTCTGTGTGACTTCATTCGTGTCCTGATGAGAGGTTTTTCTGAGAGGTTTACGTGCTCTCTGTCATGTTCCACATCTGAGTGCCGGGCTGGGAGTGCCATGCCTGATGTCACGTCCCAAAGCTTCCGTCACACTCAGCAGATCTGACTTCGAAGCAACTCGATCCGAAAACCAGATGTTTTAAGAAAAGCTCACACCTCGTGTTAAATAAAATGACCTTTATAGTGTTAAAGGCTTTCACATTGAATAAAACCTTATTCCGTTACATTTATCTTGTAGATTCTTGATATTATTATTTCCACTTCTTCATTTCTGTGTTTCACTAATCAAAATAAAAGCCAAGATGTTTCGCAGCAGATCCCTGAAGTCCTGTAAGTTGCGAGGTGGATCAAACTTGTTGGACGAACGCATGCTGGAGATGCTCGATCGGATTGAAATCTGGGGGAATCTGGAGGATGGGGCAACACCTTGAACTATTTGTCACGGTCCTCCAACCGTTGCTGAACAATGTGCGCATTGTGGCAGGGCGGATTATCCTGCTGAGGAAAGTCGCTGCCATCAAGGGCCGTTCGTGGTCTGCGACGATGTTTATGTAGGCCTGCCTGGACCCACGGTATCCCTTCCCTGCCTCCGCCAGCTTGTCTTCTTCCCACAATTAATCCTGGTCCCATTACTTTTGGTACCCCACCACACGTGTGATGTAAAAGAAAATGGAACCATCTTCCATTGCTTTAAAGTCCATTCTAGGCGCTTTTGAAGGTGGACGAGACTTAACGTTATCGCTCCGAGTGGTTCGTGGCCAATGAACTCGAAGCACCGCTCGTTGGGACACCTTCAATCCTTCACCGTCATTAAAATGGGACTCGTGTCACGGTGGTCCTTGTGTCCGCTCGAACCTGATCGGGTAGCCTTTGTTGCCTTTGTGTATCGATGAGGCTTGGGAGTCCGTTACCATCATGGTCATTGCTTGTCCCTCTTCGAACCACAGTCGATAGGTCCCAGTCGGTCAGGATTCAGGGTGCCTAAGGTCTGTACGTCTACCTGTTTGTCCCAGGTCCAACACATTGGGACGAAGAACTGAGTGTTTACTTACCGTCTAATACCATCTTACCCCAGACCTAACAATCAACAATGTCCACCTCATCTGTGAGTGGTCACGATTTTGCCGAGCTGTGTCCGTCTGAAACACGTGTACCGTTCTTTTCCGTCCATTGTTTTGCAGGACTAGGCGTCACTCACATCTTTGAATGACGGATATTTTAGGATTTTAATGTCGGTGCCAGTCTGAGGAGAGTGTTAAGACGTATTCCAGAGCCCACATATCGAGACGTCTGGGCTCGCCTTTGGGAATACGAATAGCAGTAAATCAGATTAAACTGTGCTGCCAATGTGTTTACTTGTAAAATGAAACACTTCCAGTTTATCCAAACAGTTAAAGGGAGAGCCGCATTAATTGCATACTTCCATAAACATGAAACCACCCAGTCTGCTGCCTTTAGCTTTTTTTTTCATCACAGAGAAAGGAAAAGTTCCAAACTTTCAGCTGAGTCGGCTATTTTTGATAAAAACGGAATAACCAAAATTTGCGGCCGGGTTTTGTCCTTCGAGAGTTTGGACTTTTCTGGTTTTACGGCGACTTCGCTTTTACAGTGTCTCCGTTTGTCCTCTCTAGCAACCGTTGGTCCGTCTCCGCGGCGGGGCCATCGTAGGCGAGGGCCGAGTGGAGGTGTTGAAAAACGGCGAGTGGGGCACCATATGCGACGACAACTGGAACCTGCTGTCTGCCACGGTGGTGTGTCGAGAGCTGGGCTTCGGCACGGCGAAGGAGGCCCTGTCCGGAGGCCGCCTGGGACAAGGTACACCGCTTTTGATATTTTCTTTTTTTATCAGCTGACTCTTTTTTTCCAGCTGCTCCTTTATGCTTTCACAGAACTGGGGGGTTTCCGAGTGGGAACGTGAAACTAATGCACAAAAGAGTGATCCTCTGTCCTTAGCTGTGTCACGCAACCAACGAGAAAAGCATAAAGAACATGAAATATGAGCAGTATGCACAGAGAGGGAGAAAGAGTTCAGGCAAAAACTGCCTGAATTAATTAAAAAGTAGAGCTGAAACTGTTCCACGCCGCTGACCTCAGAATGATAGTCTTTACTGCTGGAACAACTGAACATGTGTCTTTTGTAAATGGAAGACTGCGACTGTGAAAATATTTCAGACCGTAATTCTGGTCTTTCCTCCTCATTTCACCCTTTTGGGACGAGACTATCATGATGGTAAAAGCGATTGCCAATTTGTAACGTAAAAGCTGCGTTTTTCTCCGCCACTAGGAGGCAGTGCGGCAAACATTTTACAACAATACTGACATTACAACATCACACAGTTGTTATTGCAAACGGTTTAGCAACACCTTTATTTTTTTTTTAATTCACCCACTGACAAATGTGGTTCTAATACTAATTCGCCTTTTAGCGCTTTTGGCGTTTCTGGCTTTTTTTTTTTTTTTTTGCTGCTTTATGTCGGCGAGCTGGGTGCTAACTTTGTCTGGTGTTTGGGTTAATGACAGCATTAACAAAAGTACTACCGAAAACATGAAGTCGCAGGCAAGAAAAACAAAACAATGAACTGAAAGAGGCTAAAACAGTGCAGATTCAGGTGATTATTCCATATGGGTTTCTATTATATGACTAAATTTGAGCAGTTACTCCTTCTAGTGGACCGCCGGTGGTTCCTTAGTCTGGCTCCGCCCACCTATTGTTCACAGCTTCAGACTTTGCTGTGATTATAGTCTGTAAACCCTCAGGCACTCTGAACGGCGGACCAATCAGCGACCAGTGGGCGTCGCGATGCGCAATAACGTTGACGTCAACCATTTGATTCGAATTGTACTCCGACGATGGCGTCGGGGGCAGAGCTGGATGAGGCGATGTAAACAGTTGGAGCAATGCCAGCAAATATTGAGGAATTGGAGCTGCAGCAAGAACAATGCCTAGAATATGTTTTTTTTTAAATTGTGCAGTGGACATTTTCTAACATGGCGACATTGTGGTAGAGTTTCTGTTCTTTACAGCTTGGTGAGTTTCGGCGCACAACATACGTCATATGGTGGTCAATGTTGATTGGTTTAAAAGCTGCCACCAATAGTTTCATAATTAACCAGAGTCCTACGCCCATCAGGACGGATGTACTGGAAACGATCCCACCAATGCAGCGAATTTCAGTCTGGTAACTAGGCTAGTCTTTCCTTGATCCCATTGGTCTTTACCTCAGCGGATACCGTGGTCCGTGCGGTGTAGTCGTAACTGATTAATACCCAAACTTCAATAAGCCTGATTTATCCTTGTTTGCCACGTTAGGTGTCAACTTTTTGGAACAGGCATATGATATATCTTATTTGGAAGTTTACAAGGTGAAGCTTGAGCTCCCATTGTGGGCTCAGAAAAAGACACCATCCGTTTATTGACTAGTTATTTTCCAAAGTAAGCCTTCAGTCTGAGCAGTCTCACTTTATGGTTTCCACAGGTTTCCCCAAGCTCGGTTATGTCACCGGCTGCAATGGAGTTGTTCTTTTTACAGCCCGTGCGGCAGGTTTTGAAGTTGGCACCCCCCCCTAACTGAAAGAAATGACCCACTTCTAAATTACACACTTAGCAGGTTATCTCCTGTGTTGCTCTGTGTTTTAAAGCCCTTGCTCACCTGTTATCAGGATATACAGCAAATGTTTCTCCATGGTGCAATAACTGGAAAAAAAACCCATAAAAGGTAGAGGAAGGAGTGGTTTTTTTCATAAACAGGGACGTGCTGCACATTCCTGTCATGTTAGACTTGGAAAATGTTCCTTTTTCCCAAATTCCTTTTTCCATCATGATTTCTCATCACTGGTTTTTTCGTAAAAAAAAACAAACAAGTGGAAATAATCATGAAAAATAACAGAGAGAGAGAGATGTGCTCAAAAGTATCATAACAGATGAATGGGGTCTTATTGCAATAACAGACATGCCAAAAGTTAAGTGCTCTTTAAGTTGGTGCTTAAAAGGGCTCAGCAATTGTTGTGGTTGTACAGTTGTGGAATAACTGTACACGATTAACTGACCACTTGTTGTAAGTGTAAACTTTTCTTTCCTCGCTCATTTGGCTGTTTCAACTAGCCTCTTATTTCCCATTCAATTCCACCGAGTACAAAATACGCCTCGTGTTTATTTCCTGATTTGAAAGGAACGCCGTACATATGTGACATTTTGGGGAATGACTTCTTGTTTTAGAGAGGTGAGAAAATTGATGTCGCTCTGTACTGTAAATACTGTAGGAACTAGCGGCTCGTTAGCCTAGCTTAGCATTAAGAGCTGTGAGGCACAGCGAGTCCAAAACACTAAATCTGCTTACCGTTGCTCCAGAAAGCGTTCAGATCCCTTCGCTTTTTGAACACTTAATAGTGTTGTAGTTTGACTTTAGACATTTTTTGGGTCGTCTTATCCAGGTCGGTCCAGTGTCTTTTTGTTGTTGTTGTTGTTGTTGTTTGGATCAGTTAAAGTTGCTTTTTTTTTTTAAAGTTTTGAATGCATCTCCATGTGCTTTTTTTGGGGCGGGGGGGGATTTCTAAGACTTGTGCAGTTACATATGAGTGGGATGTTCAGCGGGTTGTACAATGATGTTATTATTTTTAAATGAAATGAAAACCGTGTATCTGATTCCCTTTACCTTTTCACGTCCTCCGCAGGTATGGGTCCGGTGCACATGAACGAGGTGGAGTGCTCGGGGTTCGAGAAGTCCATCACGGAGTGTTTCTTCAACAAGGAGTCCGTGGGCTGCAGCCACGAGGAGGATGCTGCCGTCAGATGTAACGTCCCCGCGATGGGCTTCCAGGAGAGGGTCGGTCTTCCCGTTTTATATTTCCTACGTCCTGTTCAATATTTAATTAGTACTAAATAGTTTTTTTTTTAATTTCTGCTTTTACTTTTGCATTCAACAGCTTCTTGCGCCTAAAACGCGTCACATCGAACACGTAACGGCGCGTATTTACCCCCTGCTGTGTTTTTCACGCCCGTAGCTGCGTCTGAATGGAGGTCGTAACCCCTACGAGGGCCGCGTGGAGGTGCTGGTGGAGAGGAACGGCTCCCTGGTGTGGGGCACGGTGTGCAGCGAGGGCTGGGGGACCATGGAGGCCATGGTGGTGTGCAGACAGCTGGGCCTGGGCTTCGCCAGCAACGCGTTCCAGGTACGAGTCACGGCAGCCAGCGGTGGAGGACATCAGCCGAGCTGTCCCGACAGAACAGTTTCAACCTTTAAAAAAAAAAAAATGTTTTCGAACAAAACAAAGTCTTTTTTTTTTAATTTAATTTTATTTCATGTTGTGTTCTTCCACTCAGACGGTGCAGGTTCCTCCCGGCAGTTCCCATTTCCAAATTTTTAGTTTACGAGGCCACAATTTCGAAATAATGATCTCCATCCAGGTTGTTCCCTGCAGACATCCAGGAAACATCATTTGTTAAGAAGAAAAAAAAGACGCAAAGTTCTTGTTTAGTTTGGTGTTTTAAGTTATTGATCCCATTGACAGAACTGCTTAATTTAAAAGTTTTCATTTTAATTCAAATTTTGGAAAATAATTATGCATCTCAAACTTTAATTTCTCCATTTCTAATTCATCATCCACTTACAAAAACATTCAATACAATTAAAAAAAACAACTAATTTTGATAAAAAAAATATTTCCTTTAAATTTTGGCATCCAAGTGCTTCTGTACATCCCTCCATCCTGTGTTTCTCTGTTTATGCCGTTGCTAAGAGCGACAGACAGCTGCAAACTGCCGACACATGTAAGATGTTAAGAAAAGAGAAGAGCCCTGGGCATGAACCGCACTTTGTTCCTGTCTAATGTTGGACCTTTTTTTATCTTCATCTGCCAGCTGCGGTACATCATTACTAGAGATATGGGATTATAATTTGCAGAGCCCATGTTTATTTATCTAATTCATTTAAAGGGATAGTCTGTGTTCTTTGAAGTTGTGTGAGCTTTTTCCAGCCTGTGTTATTACCTGCAGTTGACAGAGTGTATGCTATATTTACAATATTTTCACCACCATGTCATTAGGCAGCTCTTTTTAAACGGGGAACCGAACTTTGCTTTTTTTTCAAAGCCACCAGACTCCATTGACAAAAACAGTAATTTTACCTCACAGAACGTGAAAGCTGCTAATCTACCGCTGTAGAAAATGATGTGTTATTATGGGACTTTGGTGCTTTAACATGACAACTTACCACCTGAGGCTTCAGTGTCTTAACATCTAGTGAAAGCAGTGAAAATATTCTATATATATGTTACCTGATATAAAAAAAATTTAGGTGGCCTTTTTTTTTTTATAATTCAAGTTAAAGATTTAAAATATATCGACAATGCGATTACATCACGAGATGAGATATCTTAGATTTTGGATATTGTGATATGACATTCATTCAAAATCTCATTGTGTAAATAATTTGTGAAAAGCACCAATAGTCATTTCTACAACAAAGGATTTGGGGTAAAAATATCGTGATATTCACGTCTTGATTTTGTGTTTTATATGCATAATAATAATAATAAGATAAATTTAGTATCTCATGGATTAACATTTAATTACCTTTTTAGTTTTTAGATAATTCCTCTTCTTACTTCCAATTTAAATATCAATTCATCAAATAAATTTGGATTTAGTCAGTTTATGGATTAATAGACCTATGAAACTACATTTTTTTCTTCTTTTTTTTTTATGACGCTTGTGATCCTCCAAAGTGTCGACGCAGCTTAACACAGCTGGTGAAATAATACGTAAATTTGGTATTTTTTAAATTTGTCGTGTCTCAGACGTTAATGATGATGATGATGATGATGTTCTTCTTCTTCTTCCTCCCGCAGGAGACGTGGTACTGGCCGGGCGAGGTGAGCGCGGACGCCGTGGCGATGAGCGGCGTTCGCTGCTCCGGGACCGAGATGTCCCTGTCCCACTGCCTTCACCACGGAACCCACCTGAGCTGCCCCAAAGGAGGCGGACGCAACGCCGCCGGAGTCTCCTGCTCCGAGAGTAAGACGCCGATCTGTGTTGCGTCAGTAAAAGTTTAAAATCCTGAACTCATCTAAGACATTTTTTTTTTTTTTTTTATTTAAAAATTCAACGACTTTAAAAAGCCTTCTGCAGGCAGAAGAAATGTTTCGCGTAACTGCGACTCCGTATCCTTCCCTCGGTTTGAAAACAGAAACCGCTCATTATATTTTTTTGGGGCATTTCTGCGTTTCTAAATATGTTTTTGTCTCCGTCTGCTCCTCTGTGGCTTTTATTTTTAATTTTTTTGTTCTCTTGCTTACCGTCCCGCAGCGGCTCCTGACCTGGTGTTGAACCCTCAGGTGGTGGAGCAGACCACCTACATGGAGGACCGGCCCATGTTCATGCTGCAGTGCGCGTACGAGGAGAACTGCCTCTCCTCCGCCTCCAGCCAGGTGCCCGCCAACTCGTACCGCCGCCTGCTGCGCTTCTCCTCCCAGATCCACAACAACGGCCAGTCCGACTTCCGGCCCAAAGCCGACCGCCACTCCTGGGTGTGGCACGACTGTCACAGGTCGGTGTCTCCGGGTTTACACCCGACTTCAGTCGTACGATGGCCTCTCGTTTACCGGCGGCGACCTCAACCCGTCGGTTTGTCGAACGCCCGTTACGAAGCTTCGAGTTCGGGTTTTGGCCGATGCCGTCTTTGCTAGTTCGGAGCCAGAAGCGACCGTATTTGGACGAGCTGAGGGGGAGGAGCTAGCGGTGGATCTGATTCGATCTGATTGGAAACCAGACGATACCACGTCCCGCCCACCGATAGCCGTAAACTGACTGCACCACAGGCCTGTCAATCAAACGTATACGCCGCCAAAAACGTGTCTTTTTTAGGCTTATTTTCGATTTAATTTCGGGATTATTTTCAGATGGACCTCCAGAAAACTAATAAGAAGGAGCGACTTTAGCTACCAACACCGAAATTACTCAGGAATACATTTTATTGACTTTTTTTTTACGAGAGAAGTTGAATGGGAGTCTTTGGAGCCGGCCTCTAGTGGCACTCGGTGGTATTGCAGCTTAAGCGACTTCCGCATCGGCCTCAATTTTCAGACTTGGACGCTTCGAACACTTTTATATCCAGTCTGTTGTCATGACAGCCAGGAGTATTTGTTTATGCTAAGCTGCTGCTAACCGGTACTGAGCACACGAACACCGGACTGGTATTGATCTTTTTATGTAACTCATGGAAAAGAAATTCAACAAAATATGGCGATGGGGGATATAAAATACTGAAATTAAATTCTTAAAATTCGGAATATTTCAAGATAATTAAGGTAACCACAAACTGTAACATTGTCAGCATAAATAGAGGAAATAAAATTGAGAAGGACACAAGTAAACACAAACAATAAACTGTTGAAACATTTTTATATTCTCGAAACGTAAATCATAACTCACAAGCATTAAGTCCTTTTGTATGGTTCTTTTCATAAATACGTATACAGTTTCAAACGAATGAGTTTTACCATCACCATGAAAGATGTTATTACTTAATTACACCTCATAATTGAAGAAGACGGCCCCTAAAATTAGACCTCCATATGTTCTGCTGCCTTGTAATTGACGGTGACACAGCGCCAAAAACAATTCCCACATTTTTGTGGTTCCCGGAGGAAAAGCTGTCCGTCGGCGACCGGCTTTCCAAGTACGTTAAGAACGGGCAGAAGCACCGAAACCGGCTGGAGGGCGTTCCCTAAATTTGTTTGAATCTGGAGAACTTTGGTGCCCGTTGAGACTGGAGTTACTTTATTTTCCAGCCTGAGAAAAGTTTCCAAAAACGTGTTTTTGTGTGCGTGTGAAGGCATTATCACAGCATGGAGGTGTTCACGCTCTACGACCTGTTCAGCCTCAACGGAACCAAAGTAGCAGAAGGACACAAAGCAAGCTTCTGCCTCGAGGACTCGGAGTGCGACGAAGGTAAGAAACACAGATGAGATTCTTTCTTCATTTTCAAGATGTGGAAAAAGAAAAATAAATCTTTTCAGAAATGTGGCACAAAGATTTTCTTTTCTTTTTTTTCTTTTTTTTGACGCGGTCAGTAATCAATCAGCTTCTAAAACAGCACCAAACAACATTTTTTAGTAAAACTGTAGGTCGAATGACTTTTGTAAAGAAATTTACCGTGAATTAATAACCAACACTCCAACCAACTCCCCTCAGATTTAAGGAGCTTTTTTAGTGTCTTTCAGCCCGTTGTTTTGGTTTTACGGGCCAAAACATCGCTGTTTTGGTTGACTCTCACGGCTCTCGTCATCGCCACCTCCTCAGCACCAAACAACGAACGTAGTTAGTTGTTCTGTGTCTGCGGGGTGCACCCAGGTGGAAGAAGTATTCAGATCCTTTAATGCTGTAAAAGTACAAATACAACAAAGTATTAATACTCAAGTAGAATTCCTGAATAAAAAGAAGTACATTAGTGAGGAAACGTAGGTATTAGCAGCAAAATGTAGTTAAAGAGTTAAAGTAAAAGTTCTGGTTGGGTCCCTCTGACTGATATATTATTAAATCTGACATCATTAGATTATGAATACTGAATCATCCGTGTGGCAGCAGCATGTGGTTTGAACCCATTTGAACCGAGTTCTGATCCACAAATCTGTTTCCAGCTTTGTGTTTACTTTTTCTTTAATCTTTGATTTTTTTGTTGTTGTTGAGATATCTGAATCATTTGAACTTATATTGGAATGAAACCATGTGAGAAGAGTAGAGGGGGGAAAGCCTGTTCGGTGGAGCCGTTAACAACTCAAACTCTGCTTCTCGTGAGAAGCGCTGGTTTAATCTTTAATAATGCAATAATCTATTTTGACAAAATCTTCATCTGAAAAGGTCACTATAGCTGCCAGATAAATGTAGTGGAGTAAAGCGTACAGTATTCCCCCCCCCCCTGTGAAATGTGTTGAGAGGGGAATGATAAAGTTGCAAAAACTGGAATTACATAATTAAAATACCTCAAAATTGTACTTGAGTACAGTCCTTGAGTAAATGTACTTTCCACCGCTGAGGGTGCAAAAGCGAGCCGACACTCCAAACATCTGTATAAGCAGGGTGACAACATCAGTGGGGTTTTTTTGCGGCTCGTTCTGCTGCCCCCAAGTGGCCGAAATAAAATCATGCAGTTTTATTATTTAATCGAAGGCTCTCGGAGAGTTCATAAACCTTTTTATCTGTTGTTGCAGGTGTCGAAAAGAGGTACGAATGTGCCAACTTCGGCGAGCAGGGCATCACCGTGGGCTGCTGGGATACCTACAGGCACGACATCGACTGCCAGTGGATCGACATCACCGACATCAAACCCGGCGATTACATCTTCCAGGTGACGCTTCTCTCCCGTCCCGTCGCTGACTCGCCTCTTCGTCTTCACTCCTGCGGCCGTCATCTCACTCCTCCTCTCCTCCTTCCTGCAGATCGTAATTAATCCAAAGTACGAAGTGCCCGAGTCGGACTACTCCAACAACATCATGAAATGCAGATGTCGATACGACGGCCACCGCGTGTGGATGTACAGCTGCCACAACGGTAAAGACCCAACACCTGTAACCTCTCCTGCTCTTTAATCTGAAGAGCAGTCACACTTTTAAGGCCGTGAAAGACATTTCATTTCATCGGCAGTGTCTTTAAATTTAACTTCAATTTGTTTTTTTTGTTTTTTTTTAAACATCGCACGTTCAATTTTGAAGCTGATGTTGAACAACGTGCTGAAATCACTGAAAAGGAATACAAGTGGTGATAAAACAGGTTCTGAACAAAACCCCAGATTATGAGAATTTATGTTGAGTAGAAAAATAACTTTCAGACCTCCTTATCTGCTTCTGCTTTTATACTTACCAAAAGTTCTGCGGGCAAAGATTATGCGTAATAAGTAATGATTACGGAGTCTTGACGTCTGCTCACTTTCTGTTTTACCTTCAAATACGGTAGACTATAGCGTGTCGTCCAAAATATCATAAAAAAGTCACACTATAGCGTGTCGTCCAAAATATCATAAAAAAGTCACACTATAGCGTGTTGTCCAAAATATCATAAAAAAGTCACACTATAGCGTGTCGTCCAAAATATCATAAAAAAGTCACACTATAGCGTGTCGTCCAAAATATCATAAAAAAGTCACACTATAGCGTGTTGTCCAAAATATCATAAAAAAGTCACACTATAGCGTGTCGTCCAAAATATCATAAAAAAAGTCACACTATAGCGTGTCGTCCAAAATATCATAAAAACGTCACACTACAGCGTGTCGTCCAAAATATCATAAAAAAGTCACACTATAGCGTGTCGTCCAAAATATCATAAAAAAGTCACACTATAGCGTGTCGTCTAAAATATCATAAAAAAGTCACACTATAGCGTGTCGTCCAAAATATCATAAAAAAGTCACACTATAGCGTGTCGTCTAAAATATCATAAAAAAGTCACACTATAGCGTGTCGTCCAAAATATCATAAAAAAAGTCATACTATAGCGTGTCGTCTAAAATATCATAAAAAAGTCACACTATAGCGTGTCGTCCAAAATATCATAAAAAAGTCACACTATAGCGTGTCGTCCAAAATATCATAAAAAAGTCACACTATAGCGTGTTGTCCAAAATATCATAAAAAAGTCACACTATAGCGTGTCGTCCAAAATATCATAAAAAAAGTCACACTATAGCGTGTCGTCCAAAATATCATAAAAACGTCACACTACAGCGTGTCGTCCAAAATATCATAAAAAAGTCACACTATAGCGTGTCGTCCAAAATATCATAAAAAAGTCACACTATAGCGTGTCGTCTAAAATATCATAAAAAAGTCACACTATAGCGTGTCGTCCAAAATATCATAAAAAAAGTCATACTATAGCGTGTCGTCTAAAATATCATAAAAAAGTCACACTATAGCGTGTCGTCCAAAATATCATAAAAAAGTCACACTATAGCGTGTCGTCTAAAATATCATAAAAAAGTCACACTATAGCGTGTCGTTCAAAATATCATAAAAAAGTCACACTATAGCGTGTCGTCTAAAATATCATAAAAAAGTCACACTATAGCGTGTCGTCTAAAATATCATAAAAAAGTCACACTATAGCGTGTCGTCTAAAATATCATAAAAAAGTCACACTATAGCGTGTCGTTCAAAATATCATAAAAAAGTCACACTATAGCGTGTCGTCTAAAATATCATAAAAAAGTCACACTATAGCGTGTCGTCTAAAATATCATAAAAAAGTCACACTATAGCGTGTCGTCTAAAATATCATAAAAAAGTCACACTATAGCGTGTCGTTCAAAATATCATAAAAAAGTCACACTATAGCGTGTCGTCTAAAATATTATAAAAAAGTCACACTATAGCGTGTCGTCCAAAATATCATAAAAAAGTCACACTATAGCGTGTCGTCTAAAATATCATAAAAAAGTCACACTATAGCGTGTCGTCCAAAATATCATAAAAAAGTCACACTATAGCGTGTCGTCCAAAATATCATAAAAAAGTCACACTATAGCGTGTTGTCCAAAATATCATAAAAAAGTCACACTATAGCGTGTCGTCTAAAATATCATAAAAAAGTCACACTATAGCGTGTCGTCCAAAATATCATAAAAAAGTCACACTATAGCGTGTCGTTCAAAATATCATAAAAAAGTCACACTATAGCGTGTCGTCTAAAATATCATAAAAAAGTCACACTATAGCGTGTCGTCCAAAATATCATAAAAAAGTCACACTATAGCGTGTCGTCTAAAATATCATAAAAAAGTCACACTATAGCGTGTCGTCCAAAATATCATAAAAAAGTCACACTATAGCGTGTCGTCTAAAATATCATAAAAAAGTCACACTATAGCGTGTCGTCCAAAATATCATAAAAAAGTCACACTATAGCGTGTCGTCCAAAATATCATAAAAAAGTCACACTATAGCGTGTCGTCCAAAATATCATAAAAAAGTCATACTATAGCGTGTCGTCCAAAATATCATAAAAAAGTCACACTATAGCGTGTCGTCCAAAATATCATAAAAAAAGTCACACTATAGCGTGTCGTCCAAAATATCATAAAAAAGTCACACTATAGCGTGTCGTCCAAAATATCATAAAAAAAGTCACACTATAGCGTGTCGTCCAAAATATCATAAAAAAGTCACACTATAGCGTGTCGTCCAAAATATCATAAAAAAAGTCACACTATAGCGTATCGTCTAAAATATCATAAAAAAGTCACACTATAGCGTGTCGTCCAAAATATCATAAAAAAGTCACACTATAGCGTGTCGTCCAAAATATCATAAAAAAGTCACACTATAGCGTGTCGTCCAAAATATCATAAAAAAGTCACACTATAGCGTGTCGTCTAAAATATCATAAAAAAGTCACACTATAGCGTGTCGTCCAAAATATCATAAAAAAGTCACACTATAGCGTGTCGTCTAAAATGTCATAAAAAAGTCACACTATAGCGTGTCGTCTAAAATATCATAAAAAAGTCACACTATAGCGTGTCGTCTAAAATATCATAAAAAAGTCACACTATAGCGTGTCGTCTAAAATATCATTAAAAAGTCACACTATAGCGTGTCGTCTAAAATATCATAAAAAAGTCACACTATAGCGTGTCGTCTAAAATATCATAAAAAAGTCACACTATAGCGTGTCGTCCAAAATATCATAAAAAAGTCACACTATAGCGTGTCGTCCAAAATATCATAAAAAAGTCACACTATAGCGTGTCGTCTAAAATATCATAAAAAAGTCACACTATAGCGTGTCGTTCAAAATATCATAAAAAAGTCACACTATAGCGTGTTGTCTAAAATATCATAAAAAAGTCACACTATAGCGTGTCGTCTAAAATATCATAAAAAAGTCACACTATAGCGTGTCGTCTAAAATATCATAAAAAAGTCACACTATAGCGTGTCGTTCAAAATATCATAAAAAAGTCACACTATAGCGTGTCGTTCAAAATATCATAAAAAAGTCACACTATAGCGTGTCGTCTAAAATATCATAAAAAAGTCACACTATAGCGTGTCGTTCAAAATATCATAAAAAAGTCACACTATAGCGTGTCGTCTAAAATATCATAAAAAAGTCACACTATAGCGTGTCGTCCAAAATATCATAAAAAAGTCACACTATAGCGTGTCGTCTAAAATATCATAAAAAAGTCACACTATAGCGTGTCGTCCAAAATATCATAAAAAAGTCACACTATAGCGTGTCGTCTAAAATATCATAAAAAAGTCACACTATAGCGTGTCGTCTAAAATATCATAAAAAAGTCACACTATAGCGTGTCGTTCAAAATATCATAAAAAAGTCACACTATAGCGTGTCGTTCAAAATATCATAAAAAAAGTCACACTATAGCGTGTCGTTCAAAATATCATAAAAAAGTCACACTATAGCGTGTCGTTCAAAATATCATAAAAAAGTCACACTATAGCGTGTCGTCTAAAATATCATAAAAAAGTCACACTATAGCGTGTCGTCCAAAATATCATAAAAAAGTCACACTATAGCGTGTCGTCTAAAATATCATAAAAAAGTCACACTATAGCGTGTCGTCCAAAATATCATAAAAAAGTCACACTATAGCGTGTCGTCTAAAATATCATAAAAAAGTCACACTATAGCGTGTCGTCTAAAATATCATAAAAAAGTCACACTATAGCGTGTCGTCTAAAATATCATAAAAAAGTCACACTATAGCGTGTCGTCTAAAATATCATAAAAAAGTCACACTATAGCGTGTCGTCCAAAATATCATAAAAAAGTCACACTATAGCGTGTCGTCTAAAATATCATAAAAAAGTCACACTATAGCGTGTCGTCCAAAATATCATAAAAAAGTCACACTATAGCGTGTCGTCTAAAATATCATAAAAAAGTCACACTATAGCGTGTCGTCTAAAATATCATAAAAAAGTCACACTATAGCGTGTCGTCCAAAATGTCATAAAAAAGTCACACTATAGCGTGTCGTCTAAAATATCATAAAAAAGTCACACTATAGCGTGTCGTCCAAAATGTCATAAAAAAGTCATACTATAGCGTGTCGTCTAAAATGTCATAAAAAAGTCACACTATAGCGTGTCGTCTAAAATGTCATAAAAAAGTCACACTATAGCGTGTCGTTCAAAATATCATAAAAAAGTCACACTATAGCGTGTCGTTCAAAATATCATAAAAAAGTCACACTATAGCGTGTCGTCTAAAATATCATAAAAAAGTCACACTATAGCGTGTCGTCTAAAATATCATAAAAAAGTCACACTATAGCGTGTCGTCCAAAATATCATAAAAAAGTCACACTATAGCGTGTCGTCTAAAATATCATAAAAAAGTCACACTATAGCGTGTCGTCCAAAATATCATAAAAAAGTCACACTATAGCGTGTCGTCTAAAATATCATAAAAAAGTCACACTATAGCGTGTCGTCTAAAATATCATAAAAAAGTCACACTATAGCGTGTCGTCTAAAATATCATAAAAAAGTCACACTATAGCGTGTCGTCTAAAATATCATAAAAAAGTCACACTATAGCGTGTCGTCTAAAATATCATAAAAAAGTCACACTATAGCGTGTCGTCTAAAATATCATAAAAAAGTCACACTATAGCGTGTTGTCCAAAATATCATAAAAAAGTCACACTATAGCGTGTCGTCCAAAATATCATAAAAAAGTCACACTATAGCGTGTCGTCTAAAATATCATAAAAAAGTCACACTATAGCGTGTCGTCTAAAATATCATAAAAAAGTCACACTATAGCGTGTCGTCTAAAATATCATAAAAAAGTCACACTATAGCGTGTCGTCCAAAATATCATAAAAAAGTCACACTATAGCGTGTCGTCCAAAATATCATAAAAAAGTCACACTATAGCGTGTCGTCCAAAATATCATAAAAAAGTCACACTATAGCGTGTCGTCTAAAATGTCATAAAAAAGTCACACTATAGCGTGTCGTCTAAAATATCATAAAAAAGTCACACTATAGCATGTCGTCTAAAATATCATAAAAAAGTCACACTATAGCGTGTCGTTCAAAATATCATAAAAAAGTCACACTATAGCGTGTCGTTCAAAATATCATAAAAAAGTCACACTATAGCGTGTCGTCTAAAATATCATAAAAAAGTCACACTATAGCGTGTCGTTCAAAATATCATAAAAAAGTCACACTATAGCGTGTCGTCTAAAATATCATAAAAAAGTCACACTATAGCGTGTCGTCTAAAAT
The DNA here is from genome assembly GCF_022577435.1 of Embiotoca jacksoni. Lineage (NCBI taxonomy): Eukaryota > Metazoa > Chordata > Actinopteri > Embiotocidae > Embiotoca > Embiotoca jacksoni. Next base: position 1,665,170 of record NW_027185389.1, on the reverse strand, counting down.
ATCATAAAAAAGTCACACTATAGCGTGTCGTCCAAAATATCATAAAAAAGTCACACTATAGCGTGTCGTCTAAAATATCATAAAAAAGTCACACTATAGCGTGTCGTCTAAAATATCATAAAAAAGTCACACTATAGCGTGTCGTCTAAAATATCATAAAAAAGTCACACTATAGCGTGTCGTCTAAAATATCATAAAAAAGTCACACTATAGCGTGTCGTCTAAAATATCATAAAAAAGTCACACTATAGCGTGTCGTCTAAAATATCATAAAAAAGTCACACTATAGCGTGTCGTCCAAAATATCATAAAAAAGTCACACTATAGCGTGTCGTCTAAAATATCATAAAAAAGTCACACTATAGCGTGTCGTCTAAAATATCATAAAAAAGTCACACTATAGCGTGTCGTCTAAAATATCATAAAAAAGTCACACTATAGCGTGTCGTCTAAAATATCATAAAAAAGTCACACTATAGCGTGTCGTCTAAAATATCATAAAAAAGTCACACTATAGCGTGTCGTCCAAAATATCATAAAAAAGTCACACTATAGCGTGTCGTCCAAAATATCATAAAAAAGTCACACTATAGCGTGTCGTCCAAAATATCATAAAAAAGTCACACTATAGCGTGTCGTCCAAAATATCATAAAAAAGTCACACTATAGCGTGTCGTCCAAAATATCATAAAAAAGTCACACTATAGCGTGTCGTCTAAAACATCATAAAAAGTCACACTATAGCGTGTCGTCCAAAATATCATAAAAAAGTCACACTATAGCGTGTCGTCCAAAATATCATAAAAAAGTCACACTATAGCGTGTCGTCCAAAATATCATAAAAAAGTCACACTATAGCGTGTCGTCCAAAATATCATAAAAAAGTCACACTATAGCGTGTCGTCTAAAATATCATAAAAAAGTCACACTATAGCGTGTCGTCCAAAATATCATAAAAAAGTCACACTATAGCGTGTCGTCCAAAATATCATAAAAAAGTCACACTATAGCGTGTCGTCTAAAATATCATAAAAAAGTCACACTATAGCGTGTCGTCTAAAATATCATAAAAAAGTCACACTATAGCGTGTCGTCTAAAATATCATAAAAAAGTCACACTATAGCGTGTCGTCTAAAATATCATAAAAAAGTCACACTATAGCGTGTCGTCCAAAATATCATAAAAAAGTCACACTATAGCGTGTCGTCCAAAATATCATAAAAAAGTCACACTATAGCGTGTCGTCCAAAATATCATAAAAAAGTCACACTATAGCGTGTCGTTCAAAATATCATAAAAAAGTCACACTATAGCGTGTCGTCTAAAATATGATATAAGTCATACTTTCAGCTAACTATGTCGACTGTTTGTGTTACTTTAAGAAAACTAATTGAACTGTTTATCAATAACTTCCAGATAAGCATTTATTCCTTTCCACCGTTGACGTGGCCTCCTGTACGACACGCAGTAATCCCCCGTTACTGACTGACTGCAGATGTCGTTTTTGGGAATCAAGGGGGGGGGGGGTTTGTTGTAGATATTAATAGATATTTAACCCCCCCCCTCCCTCCCTCCCTCCCTTCACATCTCCTACATTTCTCATGCGTTGTAAAGTGAAACCATCACATGACAGAAGGTCAAAATGTCGTCGTCGGCGGTAACCGTGGGTGTCTGCTGCTTTGCTCCCCAGGTGGTTCGTTAAGCACTGAAACGGAACAGACGTTTCCGGGCCTCCTCAACAACCAGGTGACCCACAGGTAAAAGATGAAGCAGAGGAGTCGACCCCCCCCCCCCCCTCCTACCTGTGGTGGATTCCTCCTGCCTAGCTCGCGCCCTGCGGTCAAAACCATCTCACTTCTAACGTTCCCCCTTCGTCCATGAAGGCAGCAGCTTTCTTTAACCTTCTTTGTTGTTGTTTTTTTTTGTTTGTTTTTTTAAATGAGAGATTAAATAAACCTGCAGGTTAGCGGCAGGTATTTTACACATATTTGGCGGTGGGGGGGTGGTGATGGCGGTGATGGCGGGGGTGGTGGTGTTCTCCCCGGAGAGTTCGGACGTCTGCGCCGGGTCGCCCGAAGACTTGAGAGACGTCGTCGAGTGTCTGGTGGACGTACGAACCGGTTTATTCCACATTTTTAACAGTTCTCTTAAAGTGCCCTTTCTTCCAGACTGAAGTCCAGACAGACGAACCACATTAACGGCACTTAAATTGTCCAAAGACCTTTTTTTTTTTTTTTTTTTTTCTTTTTTAATATTTAGAATTTTTATTCTCTGACCTGCGTTGCAAATCGAACGGACCGATCACATTTCAAAGAAGAGTTGCACTACGAGTCCTTTAAGGGGGAAGTTGGTACTCGAAGTGTGTTGGAATCAGTCTCATTTAATACTAGAAATAAATGTTTTTAACTTTACTGTTTATGTTATGTAGCAATATTTCCTTGGGAAGCTAAATGTTGGACCTCATGTTTCTTCTTTGTTTTTTTTTTTTGTTTTTTTTTTATCTCTGCCTTTATATTCATTGCATCTACCATCTTTAAAGAGCTTTTAAAACACCTGTGAAAAGTTAGTTTTTGCTGCCCTCTGGTGGTTAAACTTGGCACCTTGGGGATTAATAAAGTAACTACCTAACCTAACCGAGAAGTAGTTTTTGGTTTTCAGGTGTAACAGAGCACACTTCGGATCGGACCCGACCGAATATTAAACAGACAATGTTAAACACGGTTTTAAGTCCCTTTTTAAACATAATGCACAATTTTTTTTTTCTTAATTTGAATTTATACTTTTTTTTAATTTCATTTTTAATCAGAACCTCTGACTTTTTGATTTACATAATAACTCCAATAACTAAATGGAGGAAGCTATCGTTGCTACTTAGCCGGTTATTAGGGTAAATAGGTAATTAGCTCATGAGCTGTAGCACACTGTGCAATTCGACCGCCGGGTACCACACGTCGACCTTTACTGATGTTTCTCCGACTACCTTTTTATTCTATTTAAATCGTAAAAAAAATATATATATATTAGCGGTACTTTTAGAAAAACACTTTTAAGCTGCTCTTTAAAACGTTTAACTTTCTACTTTAGTGAAGTGAGTCTTCGTCAGCCGAGGAGGACGAAGACGTCTCCACAGTAAACTTGCTGTCCGATAAAGGAAGGTTTCAGCCTATTGTTGGTTTTTTTTTTTGGTTTTTTTTCCTCTCAACGCTCGGTGTTTCCTTCAACCAGAAAAAAAACAAACCAGAAGTGATTTCCATCCTCTCATCACACAAGATTTTCTTCCCGTCGCGGATATCTCGTTTTTTTTTTTTTTTCTTCTCAAAAGCCGATTCCTGCGTTTTAAATTGAGGTTTTTTTACAGTTTAAAAAAAAACAACAACGTACTTTTGTACAATAATGAGTGTGAATCCTGTTTTTTTTTTTGTTTTTTTTTATTGTACTTTGTGTAATGGTGCTATCAAACTGACCCTCTGTTTTCTGAGGGTGCAGGACATGTTGGAACAGCTACATTATGTATACTAACAGTATACTTGAACTGAGCGTAAGAAACCATGTGCTTTTTGTGTGTTTAACTACAATAAAGGTCTGAGTTACGGAGCAACTAAATCTTTGCTGTTCACTTCTATTCATTTCATTTTCTTCTTGTTTTTTTTTAAGCTGCTGATATTTTAGATCTACACACACATATGTTGATCAGACAGCCATCTTCTGGCAGCGTTCACCCTGGAACAGATGTGACTTTTAGCCCCGTCGGTGCCGTAATGTCATTTAAAAAAGAAACATTCGATTTCAGCTTTTGATTTTTTGGTAAAAAATTGGCAAAAAGTTTCCCTCTTTGCTTCTTAACATTGAGGTCACGCAGCTTCGTAAAAAAAAAAGACTCGCCCACAAATGAAGCGGAGACCGGCAGACGGCTTACGGTCCAGGTGGGACGACGAGATCCAGACTTGGCGAGCGGCTGCTGACGAACCCACCTCGGACCGCGGTCGGGTTGAGGAAGAAGCGCAAGACCGGAACATCGGGAGGAAGACTGAGAAGTTAGCTGGGGCTGAAAGGACCACTGGACCAGATGTGGAAGGTCGAGTCCCGCGTGACCGGAGAGGTAACGGGAGCGTTAGGTGGGCTTCGACTTCCGAACTGAAAGAAGGTGCTGCAGCAGGTTGTAGGTTCAACATCCGAGGTCCAGGAAACGCCGGACTCGCTCTGAACTCCACGCTGCTGCTGTGATTTCACTTGGTTTCTTTTAGGGGGTCGAGGTGGAGCGACCAGGCAGCGCCTCCAACCGGCCCTCCGAACCGAGTGTTTTCGGACGCAGACTCTAAACGGACGGGCAAAAGAACGCTTCTCAATAAAGCATTTTACAAATGTCCATTAAAAAAAAAAAAATGAATCGATTTTTTTGTTTTTTTCAAGAATATTTTTCAAATCTGAAAGTTCAGCTTTGTGATAATGAAGCTATTTCTGGTTCAAACAGATTGAATGAAGTCTTGTTTGCTTGTTAACTAAATTCAATGAGAAACACCATTTTGCCATCGTAATGTATATTTCTATAAATTTAACAATCAAATTCTGAAGAAACTTAATGATTAACTCATTAGAATTGTGGGTACGGTTGACGCAACGAGGTGTCCCATTTTTTATTTTGTTTAATATTCTAAGCCCTAATTTTAGAGAAGAACCCAACAATTCAATAATTCACACGAGAGACAGCCGGAAGGAAAAACATCCTTTTAACAGGAAAAAAAACAATAAAAAAACGTCGTCAGAACCAGACTGAAAGGTGGACGGTCATCTGCCTCGACCAATCAGGGTGAAGGGAGAGCAGAGACAGAAAAGAACAGCATAGAGACACAGCAAACAGTCGGGTAGGTTAGGAGGGCCAGAAACCGCAGATCAAAACGGGTCAATTTAAAGAGTCCGAGAAAAAAAAACACACATTACTGTCTTTACTTTATAGGACTTAAAATTCTAAAAGATAAAAAACTGCACTTATAGATTCCCAAAAGTCTCAGAATAAGAAAACAAAGGAAGGACGTGACCTCTGAAGTCCTCAGTAACACTGCAGCCGTGGCCTCTGAAGCGCTCAGAGCCTGGTCAGTGGTGCAACACTGTCCTCTTGTGGCCGGAATAACTCATTACACCTTTGCAGCAGAGGAAAAAAAAAAAAAAAAAAGTCCAACTATGCTTTTTTGTTTTTTTCTGCCGGAGTACATACAATAAACCATAAAGCCGAAGAATTACAGTTGTCATGTCAAGCTTTTTTTTGCTGCAGCCAGCCGTGAGTGAATGCCACATTTACTAAAGACAGTTTTGGATGAGATGAGCAGCAACTGAACAAATGAATAAATATTATTAGATATATTATATTTCTGTATTTTCACGTCTCACACTGCACTCTGACTTTTATCTTATTCTATCTTAGCTTGCTTTTGTTTCTTTTATTTGAATGTTTTAATCGCTTTTTTTTTTTTTTTTAAATGTCTTTTTCTGTTGCTTGATGTGTTCCCACTTTTATTGGTTTGGCATGAAGCACTTTAAATTGCCTCGTTGTTGTTGTAATGTGCTGTACAAATAAACTTCTCTCGCCTTACTTTTTTATTTTATTTTTATTTTTTTAATCAAGATATGAGTTGTGTTGTTGTTTTAGTTGAACTAAACACGTGTGTTTTGAAGTAACATAAAGTTTAACCGGCCTCCACCTCCTTCAATCTTTCTGTGGCTGTAAACACCTAAAAAAAAAAAAACTTGTTTTATCGCAGCGAATCTACGAGTAAACAGTAAAATACAATATATTTCCTCCGATATAAATCACTTTCAGGATGATTTATCGCACACTTCGCATCTTTTTCGATAAAAAAATAAATACAACGCTGCGGCAAATAAAAGAACAATGACGCGGGTAACAAAAAAACCTGGCAGGGAAATGTGAAATATGTCCGTTCCGTAGTTTTGGCTGCGTTCACACACCGGCGGAGACTTTGATTTTATATCAGACAAAACCACATGTGAAACTTTAACAGCTGACTGTCAAGAGGTCAAGATCCTGGCAGACCCGGGTTTCAGAGGCGGTTTTATGGGGAATTTTTTGAGTCAAATAAAAAAACAAAACGAGGACAGTAACGAGGTGGAACACACACACCAAATGTGAGAGTAAAAGCCTCGTGAAAGAAGACGCAGCAACGCCAAGGTCGGGAGGAATGTAGTAATTGTAATGGCGCTGCCAGTAAGATTCTTTAAAAAAAATAAAATAAAAAAAACCAGCAACTTGAGGCTTTGGAGCCGAGCGAGTCGATCCACCGATGATGACCCGCGACGTGCTGCTGAAAGAGCAGTCAGGAGATTCGTTGTGAGACGGACGCAGGGTGAACGTGGGGGTGCGGAAACCTGCTGAACCGACCGGCGACGACGGAGGAGGTACGAGGTACGGAGAACGAGAAGGTTCGGTTCGATGGAGCAAACAAAAAGACCATTTCACCCGGATGAACCGGCGGTCAAGTCGGGCGGGTTTCAATTAAATTACGCAAAACATAACGTACTTAACGCGAGTAACACGGACCAACTCGGCCTGACGTACTCACGCGCACCAAACTACGACGTTTTTGAACCAAACTGACGTTTTTGAACCAAACTACGACGTTTTTGAACCAAACTACGACGTTTTTGAACCAAACTGACGTTTTTGAACCAAACTACGACGTTTTTGAACCAAACTGACGTTTTTGAACCAAACTATGACGTTTTTGAACCAAACTACGACGTTTTTGAACCAAACTACGACGTTTTTGAACCAAACTATGACGTTTTTGAACCAAACTACGACGTTTTTGAACCAAACTGACGTTTTTGAACCAAACTACGTTTTTGAACCAAACTATGACGTTTTTGAACCAAACTGACGTTTTTGAACCAAACTACGACGTTTTTGAACCAAACTGATGTTTTTGAACCAAACTACGACGTTTTTGAACCAAACTACGACGTTTTTCCTGGAGCGAGTCGTTTTCCGTGCGTCACTTTAACCGAATTGCGACGGTGTCACGTGATCTTCAACCCGAAGAAGTCGTAACTTGGTGCGTAAACCTAAAGACGCTCCCCCGCCGGCGGCAAACGGCTCGGTTCGACTCGGCAATCGGACGCTTCTGTGGATTTTAGTTTTTCTTCTATTGCGTAAAGCGTCCTCGCCGTAGCGGTGTCGCCAAAAAGGACGTAAATCCAAATGCGACGTAAACGAAGAAGAAGAAGAACCGCGAAACAATGGAGGAAGTGGAGGCGGCGTTGTTCTTGATTCTCGGCATGTGTCTTTTGGCTACGGTAAGGACGCGTTTTTTTCTTTTTTTTGTCGCAGAGACTGAATGCAGCGAGACAAAAGACGGCTGAAGTCCAAAAGTCTCCTTTTGGACTTCAGCATTCGAAAACACGACAGCAAATCCTCCCGACCGCAGGAAGAAGAGCGGCTTTGTTGAACACCAAAAAGTAAAAAAATAAAAAAAAGGGAGAGGGCAGCTGCTCGATGAGGAAAAGACCAAGAATGTGGAAAACATTACAAACGTCAATAATTTGTCTCGGAGGAGTCAAGACGTCCTTCTCGTCCATCACAATCAAGAACAAAGCGAACCACGATGGACAAAACTCAAACTTCACACGCGTCCCTCGGACGTCGGGCGTTTATTAACGGACAAACGTTCCCGGGATTATTCGCACGAGACGCCACGACGGACGCGAGACGTTACTCCGACGAGCGAGGCAAAAAACAAAAACAAAAAAAGAAGTTGGATCAACTCCAAGTCATTTATCTGCAGCTAATTCCTTCTCCGGGTCGGTGCTTTCAGTATTACACAAGAAAGATGATTTATAATAATACCAAAAAAATAAACTGTTTCAGGCTAAACAAGTCGTTGTTGAAAGAGTGGAAGACAAACTGGACGTAGCGTCCAACACATTCCTTCGTCTCTGCAAAGCAAATGAGGTAAAAAGAAGCCTTTTTTTCATTCTGCAGGAATTAAGAGTTTCTGAGAAACAGCTTCGCTGGCACCAGATTAAAAATGAGAAAAAAAACACTGTTCTGGCATCAAATCAGTCTCTTTCTTTTTATTTATTATTTTATTCCACTTGAACGTAACCAAAAAACACTGAGAGCAATT